>NC_092879.1:96349635-96656205 GCF_028372415.1 Notamacropus eugenii | reverse complement strand
AGTGCCCTAGTTTCTGGAGGCAGAATTCACACTCAGGTCTTGCTGACTTCAAGGCTTACTTTCCCCACCTTTAAAATGGGGATAATTGCATCTCTAGTACCTCCCTCACAATGTTGTTATGACATTCAAATGAGAAAATGTGTGTAAAATCATTTGCCAACTTTTAAGTGCTATTTGAGTGTGAGCATCATGCTCTGTCAAGGAAGATTGCCGTAAAATCTTAGCATTGGGGCTCTAAAGGTCATGGGAGGTCACCAAGTTCAGCTCTAACAGAAATGGCTGAACAGGGCGTGACTAATAGAATCAGCCCACAAGAGAATGAAGGAGATGAGAGTAGAGCCCCAAGATGCCCTTGGCAGAGTCATGTGCCCTGTTCCAGAGGGGGCCCTTGGGCCCAAAAGAACTAATGTGTCATTGTACTTGATCTTAGAAAGATGATAGAAAGTGGGAGAGTGACTCTCAGATTAGAGAAGGGCAGATGCCCCCATTAAAAAGGGAGAAAGAGAAGTGTTGCAGCCAAGATTCCAACTCAATTCTCTTGCCTCTATGTGGGCCAGTCAACGTGAGTTCAAGTGCTGGGAAAATTTTTAGAGAGAACATTAAATTAAATAGGTAACTGAAAAACATCTAGAGATGGAAGCAATGATTCCAAGAAGCCGGGAGGGCTTCCTCAAGAGTGGCTCATGCCATACTAACCTCACTTCCTTTTTGGACAAGATGACTAAGCTACTAGATGAGGGGAATGTGTGTGGATAGTATATGTTGATGTTAGTTCAGTTTTTGATCAAGAATCTTATAATATTCTGTTGGAGAAGATGGAGAGATCAGGATTAGGTGATACAAACAGCACATGGCTTCAGAACTGGTAGATGACTGGACTCCAAGAGGAGTTTCGAATGGTTCCATGTAAGTGTGGGAGGAGGCCTATGGTGAAATACTCCAGGGATCTGGATCCTGTGCTTGTGTGTCCTAGTCTGTCTCTTCCTTTGTCCTATAGTCCCTGGGAAGTTCCCTGGACCTCTCTTTAGGGCTCTTCTTGCTTGTCTGTCCTCTGATCGGATTTCCCTTGCCAGCTGGCCACTGCAGAGCCTGCCTCCTCTCTGCACATCAGACTTTGCAGTGCCAGAGAAATGCCTGAGGAAGTGGCAGGGAGATCCTGGGCACTGCAATGAGACGGGAAGTCAGAAGCCTTTGGGTACAGGAAACTCTGTGTCCCCCAAGCAACAAGGATTTTTTCTATCCTTATTTCCTTGAAAATAGATGGGTGACAGACATCTAGGGCCAGTGGAATGGAAACTCCCTGAAGGTAGAACTGGCTCATTTCTCTCTTCCCATCTCTCACAGTTGGCCCAGTGCTGGGCCCTTCAAGGCCAGAGCTTAATCTCATCTTGATGATTAAATGATTGCATCACTGATGGCCATGCCATACAGAACTTTGAAGAAAATACTCAAAGTAGAATTGATATTTAATGCATATATTTCAAACTTCATTTGGAAGCTGAATGCTCTTTGGGCTGGTGTCACGGATGCATGAAATGAAATTTGGGAAAATATCAGCCTTAAGAAATGTCATTTCTGTGTGCAGCAGGTAGTTAAAAGCAGGGTAGAAATTAGAGCTGGCCATTTTCCCACAGAAATGAGTAAGCCACTAGTGAACATATTTTCTTAATTGTTCCTCTGGCATGTATTTGAGAAATGTCTCCAACTTCGGGGGAGGAAACAGAAAGTCTGAAGCTGGTAATGGGTCATTCAGTCAACAAGCATCTACTAAAGGCCTACTAAGTGCCAAACACTGTGCCCGGTGCTGGCAATACAAGGAAAAGCAAAAAAGCCAGTCCCTACTCCCAAGAAACTCATTGTGTAACAGGGAGACAGCACGCGAATAACCCTGAGCAAGCCAGCCAAGGCAGGAGGCATCAGAGACAGTCAGCAGAGGAGGGACATCAATGCTCAGGAGGGCTGGGGAAACTTCTTACATGGGACTTAAACTGAGACTGGAGGGAAACCAGGGAAGCCAAAAGGCAGAAGTGAAGAGGGAGAGAGTCCCACGAATGGGGCACAGCAGGTAAAAATGCTCTGAGATCCTAGCTTATAAGCCCAGGGGGCTGGGGGGAGAGTGGTTCAAAGCCTCCAAAGCTATAAAACTGTGCATTCCATTTGACCGAGCATTACTGCTACTGGGGCTGTACCCCAAAGAGCTCAAAGAGAAAGGAAAGAGACTCCTATGTATAATGTATTTCTAGCCACTCTTTTTTTTGTGGTGGCAAAGAATTGGAACCTGAGAGGATGCCCATCAGTTGGTAAGTGGCTGAACTAGCTAAGGTCTATGATTGTGATGGAAGAAATGACGAAGGGGGTGGTTTCAGAAAAACCCAGGAAGACTTACACAAACTGAGGCAAAGTGAAGTGAGTAGAACCGAGAACGTTGGACACAGTAACACCAGTATTATAGTAAATTGTCAACCATGGAAGACTTAGCTACTCTGATCAATACAATGACCCACAACAATTCCAGAAGACTCACGAATAAAAATAAATAAAACAAATGTGATCCGCCTCCACAGAGAGAACTGACAAACTTTGTGCACAGATTGAAGCAATTTTTTCATTTTCTTTAATTTTGCTATCTCCTCTTTTTATAACATGGGTAATATGGAAATATGTTTTATATGACTTCACATGTATAATGGCTATCATATGGCTTGCCTTAATGGGCAGGGGAGGGACCAGAGGGATGGGAGAGAATTTGGAACTGAAGATAAAAATTAAAGAAAAATATGGTCAATTAAAAAAAAGTTCAGTGAGGTGGCCATTCCCTCCAGTGATGCAGATCACATTCCAGCTGTTCCCGCTTATCTTTTGTGATTCTTGCCTGTGTCCTTCCACAAATATACCACCCAACATGCTCATGCCCTTCCTCATGCTCTCTTGACATCACCAGGGTCCCAGCAGAGCTCACGGGTTGTCCATTGGTTATCCCTCACTTGGGTTACATGACTAGCTCTGCAAGCTAGATAGGCTTTAAGGACAGGCCTGGAGATGGAAAGCTTAATGGGACTTGGAAAGGCTAAGGGAGGTGAGGTGTTGAAGGCCATTTCCAACTTTATTTGAAAATGTGATCCCCACTGGGGGAGAGGATGTCCACATCAAGGAAAGTTGAAGTAGTTTTGACTCAAGCAGAAGATGAGGGGCAGTTGGGGGTAGCATATAATATATCTTATGAACAACTGGAAAATTCAGTTGCTTCAAAATTTAGATTAGGATATATTTTTATTATCACTTGATTTCAGAGTATTAGAGATCAAAATTCTTTTGCCCTGGAAGAGTTTCATTCACCTGAAAGTTTGCTGCTAATTGTGATGCATGGAGGAGAGTGATCCAGGAGGATGATTGCTCTGTCACTTTACAAATGAATTTCATTATATACAGGGAAGTTCAGACCCAAGCACAAGTACCTGGGAGCTGTTGGGAAGTGATATGACTTGGAATGAGAATGTTCAGAGCTCTGAGGGGCCCTTGGAGGCTGCCTACAGCTCAGGCAGCTCAAGCCCAGTTGGTCCACTTTCCATCATGCTCTACTGCTGCCTCTGCACAGACTGCTAGGAGGGGGAAAGTTCCATTTGAAAGTTTCCCCCATCACTGTCAGGGGCTGTCGCTGGCTTGAGTACAAGCAGGCTGGGAGGCAAGAAGGCGATGAGCAGATGCTGCGTGCAAATGAGCTCCAAGGGAGTGAAGGGAATGTGCTAGGGGCAGGCTGACATCACCCATGTCTTACTGTGAGTCTGGGCTGCAGTGTCTGCCACCATCTAGTGCAGAAGGATGAACCAACGACCAACCTGGAATGCTCTATATGAAGTGCCAAAGTCCTCCCAACCAATCCAACAAGTATCCTCTAAATGCACTCGGCTAGACACAGGGGAGAGGATAGAAAGACAAAAGGAACCTCAAGGAGGGCTTATGTTCTTCTGGAAAATATAACACTTAACCCTACATGGATAACTAAATCCAAGATAACCTGAGATAGAAAGCAACTGAAATAACCAGGGCAGTCAGTTCAGCACAATTATGGCGTGCTGGGCTCTGCTGTGCTGGGCACTATGCAGACACAAAAGTGGAACAGTCTCTGTTCTCAAGGGCTGACATTCTACTGGAAGATGGGGCAGCTAGACAGAGATGGAGTAAAGATGGAGTACATGCTGATTAGTACATGCGATTTCAGGAGGAAGGGAGCACTAATGAGGAGGGGAACAGTAAAGGTCTCCGACAAAAGGCACCGACAGGGGAGAGCTGGCAAGTCAGTTTGGAACAGAAAATCCACAAAGGAACATAACATGAATTAAGTCAGGAAAGATAGGTAGGGGCAGTTCATAGTGCATTTGAGATAACAAGCTGAGGATTTTCTAATATATCCTAGAGACAACCTGGAGTCGTTGAAAGGGTCTGAATATGTGTGTATTTCTGTGTGTGTGTGTGTGTGTGTGTGTGTGTGTGTGTGCGCACTTATGAAAGCAAGACAGAGAGAGAGGCAGACAAATGCATTTTGGGGATATTGATTTGGCAGCTGTGTGAAAGCTGGAATGAAGAAGGGGTAGACCAGAGGCAAGGAAACAAATCTGGAGATGATGGTAATACTCCAGACAACAAGTTATGGGGTGATGGAGATCTGAACTTGAATGGAGAGAAGAGACTAACGGGAGAACCTGACTGGCAGTCGGGAGTGAGAGAAAACGAATTGTCATGGAGGGTTCTAAGGCTGTGAACCTGTGTGACTGGGGTTGGGGTGTGCTCACAGGCATGTGAGTATGTGTGTGTGTGTGTGTGTGTGTGCATGCACACATGCATATGCACACATATGTGTGTGTATGTGCAGTGTATGTGTGTGTGTTGTGTAGACAGATATATAGACTTGCCTCAAAACAACACACTTGATTGGTGCTCACCCCCATTGATCTCATCTTTCACTTCTCATCCAACTCTGCAATTTCAAACCATTTCCATATTCCCTCTTTAGGGTTAGGTTTGTTTCCTGTTTGACAGAGAAAACCCAAAAGCAACATCAGAATTGAGTAGCTCCTCTTTCTCTTCCATCTGTCACCATCACCTCAAGCAGGGGACTATCATTTTTCTGTCTGTCTGCTTCATCCGAAGACAGCATGATATTCCCTTTGTCTTGTACTAAGCAGGTTTGGCAAGATTCAGCTCGTGCTGGGCTTTAATAATAATATATAATAGTTAGCATTTATACAGCCCTTACTGTGTGCCATTTGATCCTCACAACAATCCTGGCAGGTAGATGCTGCTATTATCCCCATTTCACAGATGGAGAAACTGAGGAAGACAGCGGTGAAGTGACCTGCCCAGGGGCACACAACTGGTAAGTGTCTGAGGTTTGATTTGAACTCAGGTCTCCCTGATTCCAGGTCTGGTGCTCTGTGTACTGTGATGCTCCCTAGCTGACTACAGGTTTTAACCTGCCTGACCCCATTCATTCTTAGATGGAGGAATGTGCCATGATTTTGTCTTTGGCTTCAGCCATGAGCTTCATTCCTAGATTTTGTGCATTTTCATTTTAAACCTGAGTTCATTGCAGAGCAGCCTGTGTGGCCCACATTACTTCCTCAGATGGCTCCCCTTTACCTTCCTCCGTGAGATCAATAACAACTGTACTGTCAGAATTTCAGTTTTGAAAACCTTCCTCATCGTCCTTGAATGGTCTCCCTTTGCAGCACCTCCAAGTTCCCTCCTGGACTCCTTGGAGTGCACTTCCCTAAAATCTCAGGCACCTGTTTGACTGCTCAGAATCTCCCTCCAAGATATCGCGATCCATCACGTCTGCCCTAGCTTTCCACCTTCATTTGAACTCACTAAGCAGCTCTTCTTTTAGAGGCAAATTGTAGTCCAATAGCAGAATTCTTCTTCATGCTTTTTTCCCTTGCTTCTCTGAGAGAGAAAATTGTCAACTTGATAAGTTGGGCATTTATCAGGTGGCTTGCTTTAAGTGGGAGGAGCTGCTGCAGCAGTTTGGGCAGCCGATATCCCCCATCTGTCCTGCTTGGCTTCTGGGTCACTTTGGAAAGTATAATCCATTGTTTCTGACCAGCAGTCACCTCCCACAACGATGTAGCCCTTCTCTCCATCCCTCTTTGTAGCTTCAAATGTACTTTGCTTCTCTGCTCAAGGTCATGACAGGCCAACCTCTGCTCTTTGGACTGGCTTTTAAATCAGGTCTAACCAACTCTCAACTGCAGTCTTGTCACAAGGACCCCCACCCCTGCCATGCCATATTTACCTTCCTTTGTAACAATTTCAACTGAGCTTTGTCTCTCAGCCCTACTTGGACTGCTGGTAGATTGTCATTTGAATCTAAGAGCATTTTTTCCAACACCCTTCTCACTGCCTTCCCTGCTAGGTACCTCTGTCAATATTGTTTCTCACAGTATCTGGTTTAATAGTCTTATCAAGGCATTTTTCGTCTCTCCTCTCCATTTTTTTTGTTGAAAAACCTCAGCAAGGCTTCCAATCTTAGTGAGATGCCAGGAGCCAAGCTGCATCTTAAGTCATGGCAAAGGAAATCAGATATTTTGCTTCCATCCTGCCTGCAGAGACAACTACTCTCTTCCCGTGCCCCCTTTTCTCTTCAAAACTCCCATCTGTTCATTGGGAGATGAAATGGAATGTCACTTGTGCTCCCCAAGGCCTTCACTTCCCAGTACAGGACTTCATAATTATATGCATCTTCCAATGAGATAACTGGTTTCCTATCAGGCAGCAGAAGCAGGAAATAGTAGCCATTTTGACACTATACTCACTTGATTCCCCTCCAACGCATCTGGCCGGGTGGCCAGATGTAGTGTCAAAATAACTACTATTTCCTGCTTCTGCACAGCTGGTAGCACAGTGAAGAGAGTGCTGGGCCTGGAGGCAGGAAGCCTTAATTCAAATCTAGCAGCAGACACTTATTAGCTATGTGATCCTGGGCAAGTCACATAACCTCTCCTAGCCTCAGTTCCCTCAACTGCAAAATGGGAACAAGAATAACACCTATTTCACACAGTTGTTCTTAGGGTCAAAGGAGATAATATTTGCAAAAACGTCCCCTAGTAGGATGTCTGATACACAGTAGGCATCTTTTTCAGTCTCCTTTGCTGGAGATGCTCTAAATCATCCATGTCACCCTCCCTTACTGTGGTTGTTCCAGGGCTCTTTTTTGGGCCCCCTTTTCTTCTCTCTTACCCCCTCTTAACTTAGTTTAAGTGGCTGTCTCCATGTAGATGACTCTTACATTTTGATACATTCTAGCCCTCGTATTTCTCCTCACTTCCACCAACGATTGGACATTTCAAACTGGACATTACATCAGCAATTCAACATGTCCATTACATTTCCCTGAAACACACTCACCTTGTAAACTTCCCTACCATTATTCCAGTCACCCAGATGGTCAACCTCAGTGTTATTCTCAACTCCTTACTCTCACTCTACACGCCTGATAAATTGCCGAATGTTGGCATTTCTACCAATCTACCAAATGCTGGCCCATCCCCATCATGTTGGCATTTCTGCCTCTCACATCTGGCCCATTCTGGAAATGCACAGCTAGCACTCTGTGTTGGTAGTGTGATGCCTGGATCATTGCAATATTCTTTTACTTAGTCTCCCTGCCTCAAGTCCCTCTCCTCTATGATCCATTCTCTACTCAACTACCAAAAGGATGAGTCACAGCATGTCACTTCTCTGCTCAATAAACTCCAGTGGCTCCCCATTGCCTCTAGTATCAAAGTCTACTGTCTGACACTGAAAGTCCTTTTCAGAAAACAGGAAACATGAAAATTTTACAGCCAGTTTCTCTGATAAAGGAAGGCCTCATTTCTCAAATATACAGGGAAGTGAGCCAAATTTGCAATAATAAGAGTCATTCCCCAGATGATAATAGGTCAGAGAATATGAACAGGCAATTTTTAGAAGAAATCAAAGTCATCTATAGTCATATAAAAATGCTCTAAATAGCTATTGATTAGAGAAATGCAAATTAGAACAACTCTGAGGTACCCCCTCACACCCATCAGATCAGCTAATATGACAGAAAAGGAAAATGATAAATGATAAATAAATAAATGTGAGAAAATTGGGACACTAATGCACTGTGGGTGGTGTTGTGAACTGATCCAATCGTTGTGGAAAGCAATTTTGAACTATTCCCAAAGGGCTATAAAATTGTGCATACCCTTTGATCCAGCAATTCCACTTCAAAGAGATCCATCATCTATCTCCAAGCATTTTCGCTGACTGGTCCCCATTCCTGGAATGTTCTCCCCCAACCTTCAGCTGTCAGAATTCCTGGCTTCCTTTAAGGCTCAGCTCAGACACAATGGCTTCCAGGTTACCTGTGCCATTCTCTTCCAGGCTATCTTCCTTCCACTCTGAGTTTATTTTCTATGTCCTGATTCATAGATGTCATCTCTCCCCCTGTCCCCCCCACCCCCACTCCATCCTGGGAGCTCCTTGAGAACAGAGACTGTTTTTGCTTTTTCTTCTGGAAAAAGGTAATTCTTAATATGTTTGTTGACTGCCTGCCTGCCTGATTATTAGTAGCCTATTCCCAACTGAAATAAGCTTGTATTTCTTTTGTGCCTATTTCTATGTGTCCCTGTCCTTTCACCAAGATGAATGTTAGCTCCTCAAGGGTAGAGACTGCTTTTCCTTGTTTGCTTTGTATCCTCAGTGCCCAACTCAGGGCCAGACACAGAGGGGGTGCTTAGTAATCACTCTCCCATTCAGAACAATGCTGTGCCTCAGGGTGCTGCTGCCCCTCCCCCTATCTTCTAGTGTTGGATTTGGGAGGGTGAGACTGTGCTCTGCCCCGACTGCCCCTCCTCTTCAAAATGAGGTTGTTGGCCTAGGTGAGCTCTAAGGCCTCTTCCAACTCTAAATCTATGCAGATTAAATGTGAAAACAGGTCTAGTTCTAATAGCAGTTTGACGTTGACCTTGGAGAAGTCACTTCCCCTCATCATGCCTCCATTTCCTCATATTTAATGTGGGGTTAATAACCTTGTCCTATCTGTCCCATGGGTTTTGAAAAGCAAAAGAAATAAGAGTTGTAGACATTCCTAGGGAGGAAAACAAGTATACTGGCTCTCCAAATGCAAGGCGTTTTTATTAGTGTCTGGCTTCAGACCATCAATTCAAAGATACAGATCTCAAGGCAGTGGCTGAGGTGAAACTCTTCTTTTAATAACAAAGATAACAAAGGCTGATTTCCAAGGCTTTTGTGGAAGTTGGTCCAGAATGAACATCTTTTTTTTTGGCATTTAATGTTTTTTTTAACCTTGCTCTCACTTTTCAATGACTCCTCTGCCTCCTCAACAGAATCCTTCAGGGTAATGAAACAGCAAAAACCCAGCAAAATAAATCAAATGTTTGTTTAATTTAGGGAGGATAGTACCACGGCGGTGTCCTGAGGAGGTCAATCAGCTTGGTAAAGGCCTTGAGGGCCTAACATCTGAGTATACATTGAAGGAAGTGGGGACAGGTGAAGGGGTGGGATGGGGCAGTTACTGTCTTTAAGGGTTTGACAGAGAGATTAGACTTGTCCTGTCAAGCCAGGAAGGTGGAACCTGACACAATGGTCAGGGGAGGTGCGAAAAGGCCAATTTGGGCTCCATGTAAGGCAAACCTTCCTAACAAGTAGAAAGGGCTCCTTCAGGAGTCAGTGCATTCCATGTTTGCAGAGTTTGGCAAGCCAGGTCTGGATGGCAAGATGTTGATTATGCTGGAGTGAAGATGCCTTGTTGAAAATGTTTCGGGCTAGATAGCCTATGAGCTATCTTCCAATCGAAAATTCTGGGCTTCTGGGAACATGACCACATCCACTGCCATGGCTTCATCCTGCACCTGTTTCCTAAGAGTTGGAGACACGCTTCCCTCTTCTCTGTAGTTGACCCTGGTTACTGGTCAGAGTTCTCATGGCTTTCAGTGTTCTTTTTTGTTACATTGAGATCATGTCTATATTGGTTTGCAAGTTCTGTTGACTTGTGCCTGCATTAGTTCATACAAGTCTTCCCACAGTTCTCTGAATTTCTGCTTTTTGGACTTCTCAAATTCATGTAACACATTTTGTTCAGCTTTTCCCCAGTTGAAGGGCACTCAATTTCCTTTCAGTTCTTAATATTAACCTTGAAAAGTGCTGTTACAAATATGTTCGTACAGAACACACATTTTTCATTCCCAGCAGAGCTATGAGGAATTTGAGACTAGAATTTAGTCGGAAGCCTTTAAGATCCATAACTCAGATGGTGAATTGGAGAGACCTGTAGAGGGGAAGGGTGTGAGGCTGACTATACATGCCTATTAGGTCATAGCGTTGGGTAACAATGCTTCCAGATCTGCTTCAGTTGTGCAGGGCACCCACCCCCAAGTGGATCAAGAGTTCCTCAGTTTTGTACCATTTATGTTTAAATACAGTTTGGTAATAAAGCTCTGTCAACCCCATTGGAGTAGGCTAGGCAGGGGGCTGTCTCTCAGAAGAGAAGAAATTCAGCCAAGCTTTGTCTGAGCCGAGAAATTTCCACAACAGTGTGATAGAGGCTGAACAATGAGAAGAGGGCCCAGCCAGCTTCCTTCCTTTCCCTTCTCCCCACTCCGTGCATTATGGGCTCATTTCCACCACTTAATAGCTGTTTGACACTGGATAGGTCACTTAACCCCCTTATGTCTCAGTCCTTTCCTCTGTGAAATGGAGATGCTAACCTTTTCCCTACAGACCTCTCAGTCAATTGTGAAAAAAAGTACTTTGGAAGCTGGAAATGGGGCAAGAAAGGGAGTTCTCAGTATTGTTAGTTACTGGATCATCACATCACATGAACCAAAGGAATGTTTTCACAGGCCATTCTCTGCAGTGAGACTTCCTGAGTTGGGAGACCCACTGGTTTTCTAGAAAAGCCATGGGTGGAAGAGAGAGAAGGGAAGAAGTAGGTTTTAACATTGTCATTACTGTGATTGATCTGGACCCATGATTTCAGTGGGGTGGATATCTTCCAGGGTGGCACTTCCCCACAGAGAGGCAGATGAGAAACCCCTCTGTAATTTATGGTAATAGATAGTTACCAATGCCCCCACCCTGGGGGAGGGGCACAGACAGCAGTTAGGTGACTTGGCCAGAATCACCTTGACTGCTTTGGGTCAGAAGTGGCACTTGAACCCCAGCCTTCCTGGCTCCAAAGATGTCCCTTTCCCCACTACGCTTGCTTGCCTCTCTAATGATAAAATCCCAGTACACTTACATGACCCTTTAAAGTTTACAAAGCCATGCAGAAGGAGCCCAGATTTGGAAAGGGCCTCAGCAGCCATGCAGGTGAACCTTTAACTGAAGAAGTATCCCTTCACCCCTAAGTGGTTTCCAATTGTTGCCTAAAGACCACACAAGAGAAAGTCTACTCCCTCTTTCCCAAGGCAGCCCTTTGTAATTTGCTGTTTTCAAAAATAGATTTTTATATCTCCTAGATGGCCTCTGTATCTTTCCTTCTCCTTTTCCCCAGAGAACCAGACCTTATTGAAAAGATCTCCTTAAAAATAGGACAAAGAGGAAGACAAGAAAAATTCAGCACAACCTGTCAACACAGCCCCCTAAATCCACTGTTATCTTCAATATTCCTCACCAGTGTACTCACTTCTGCAAAAGAGTTGGGGAGCTGTTGTGATTTTGAAACATTTCATTTCTTTGTTTGGTGGAGCTTTTCTTTCCATGTCCATTGTGATCATTACAGTGGCTCTGCTGACTTCCCCTGCACATTAGTTCTTAGGGCTCTTTCCAGGCTTTTCTGTACTCATACAATACAGTGATATCCCATGACATTCCTATACCCAATTGCTTTAATCATTCCCCAGTCAGTGGAAATCTACTTTGTTTCCAGTTCTTTGCTACCACAAAAAGGAAGGGCTGCTACAAATATTTGGTATCTGTGGGGTCATTTTTCTGGTCAGTAACAGCTGAGATGTCTGCCTAGCACAGGGTGCAATCTCTGGGTCAAAGGGTGTGAACATTTCAGCCACTTTTTTGCATTCTTTTTTTTAAATTAAATTATCTTATTTGTTTTCAGTGTTCTAGAATCACTTCCATATATCTTAGATTTTTTTCCCTCCCTCCCCCTTCTTCCCCCTCCCTTCCCACTCCCTCCCTGAGACAGCATACAATTTTATATAGGTTCTACACATACATTCCCATTAAATACATTTTTGACCTTAGTCATGTTGCATAGAAGAATTAAAATAAATAAGAGAATTCATAAACAAAACAAAACATAATACAAAAGAAAGAGTCCACTGGGAATTTTTTTCCTTGATAATTTCATGAAAGATGATGTCTAGGCTCTTTTTTTGATCATGGCTTTCAGATAGGCCCATAATTTTTAAATTGTCTCTCCTGGATCTATTTTCCAGGTCAGTTGTTTTTCCAATGAGATATTTCACATTAACTTCCATTTTTTAATTCTTTTGGTTTTGTTTTATGATTTCTTGGTTTCTCATAAAGTCATTAACCTCCATCTGCTCCATTCTAATTTTGAAAGAACTATTTTCTTCAGTGAGCTTTTGAACCTCCTTTTCCATTTGGCTAATTCTGCTTTGGAAAGCATTCTTCTCCTCATTGGCTTTCTGAACCTCTTTTGCCAATTGAGTTAGCCTATTTTTCAAGGTGTTATTTTCTTCAGCATTTTTCTGGGTCTCCTTTAGCAGGGTGTTTACCTGTTTTTCATGCTCTTCTTTCATCTCTCTCATTACTCTTCCCTGTTTTTCCTCCACCTCTCTAACTTGATTTTCAAAATCCTTTTTGAGCTCTTCCATGGCCTGAGCCCATTGAGTGGGCTGGGATACAGAAGCCTTGACTTCTGTGTCTTTCCCTGATGGTAAGCATTGTTCTTCCTCATCAGAAAGGAAGGGAGGAAATACCTGTTCACCAAGAAAGTAACCTTCTATAGTCTTATTTTTTTTTTCCCCTTTTCTGGGCATTTTCCCAGCCAGTGACTTACCTTCTGAATATTCACTTCACACCCACTTGGCCTCCAGATCTGCCCAGCCAGCACTTGGGGTCTGAGATTCAAATGCTGCTTCCCAGCCTCAGGGCTTGGGGTGGAGGCTGGGATGCTATTCAGTGTGAGATCAAGTTCAGGTGCTCAGGTCAGGGCAGGGCCGCCTCACGGGGCTCAGTTCCCTCAGGGGGTTTATGCAGAGACCTTCAACAATGGATCCAGGCTCCTTCCTGCTTGGGGAGCCCTGGTCCACCCCTGCCTCCACTGCTGCCTCCCGAGGGGGCCTGAGCCACAGGGGCACCCCACTCCCCTCTCGACCTGCCAAAGAGACCCTCTCACTGACCTTCGCCACCTGTGGGTGGAGGGACCCGCGCGGCCACTGGAGACTCTGTCCCCGAAACCTGGTTGGATCCGCTCCTCTTGGTGCCACGCAGCAGAGACAGGGCTGTGCTCGGCTCCTGGTCCGCAGCCCAAAGGACCTTTTACAAGAGGTTTTTAGGCTCTCTGGAACAGAAATCTCCTCAGCTCCGTTGTTCTGTGGCTTCTGCTACTCCAGAATTTGTTGGCAGTTCTTTTTTACAGATATTTTATGGGCTGTAGGATTGGAGCTAGCGTATGTGTGTCTGTCTACTCTGCCATCTTGGCTCCGCCCCCCGGGAATTTTTTTAAGTTCTTGAATTGCAATGAAGTACTAAATCTACCAGAAAAATTCCTTGCACACTGTGATTGTTGCTGTGTGCAAAATTCTCCTGGTTCTGCTCCTTTCACTCAGCATCAGTTCGTATATATCTTTCCAGGCCTCTTGTAAATCTTCCTGTTCATCATTTCTTATAGCACAGTAGTATTCCATTACATTTATATACCACAATTTATTCAGCCATTCCCCAATTGATGGGCATCCCCTTGATTTCCAGTATTTGGCCACCACAAAACTGGTGCTATAAATATTTTTGTAAATGTGGGACTCTTTCCCATTTTTATGATCTCTTGGGGATACAGTCCTAGAAGTGATATTGCTCAATCAAGGGGTATGCACATTTTTATAGCCCTTTTGTCATAATTCCAAATTGCTCTCCAAAATGGATGGATCAGTTCACAGCTCCACTGACAATGAATTTGTATTCCAACTCTCCCACATCTTCGCCAACATTTGTCATCTTCCTGTTTTGTCAAAGTAGGCAATACGATAGGTGTGATGTGGTATGTCAGAGTTGTTTTGATTTGTATCTCTCTAATCAATAGTGATTTAGAGCATTTTTTTCATATGACTATGGATGTCTTTAATTTCTTCCTCTGATAACTGCCCATTCACGTCCTTTGACCATTTGTCAATTGGGGAATGACTTGTATTCTTGTACATTTGACTCAGTTCTCTATATTTTAGAAATGAGTCCTTTATCACAGACACTAGTTACAAAAATTCTTTCCCAGTTTTCTGCTTCCCTCCTAATCCTGGTTGCATTGGGTTTATTTGTGCAAAAAGTTTTCAATTTGATGTAATAAAATTTATCCATTTTGCACTTCATAATGTTTTCTATCCCTTGCTTAGTCAAAAATTTCTCCATTCTCCATAAATCTGATAAATACACTATTCCTTGCTCCACTAATTTGTTTATTGTATCAATCTTTATACCTAGATCATGTACCTATTTGGAGTTTATTCTTGTGTATGGTATCAGACATTGGTCTATGCCCAGTTTCTGCCACACTGTTATCCAGTTTTCCCAGCAATTTTTGTCAAACAGTGGGTTCTTATCCCAGAAGCTGGGGTCCTTGGGTTTATCAAACAGTAGATTGCTATATTCATTGACTACTGTGTCTTGAGTAGCTAACCTATTCCACTGGTATACCCCTCTGTTTCTTAGCCAGTACCAAGTGGTTTTGATAATTGCTGCTTTATAATACAATTTGAGATCTGGTAGGGCTAGGCAACCTTCCCTAGCATTTCTTTTCATTAGTTCTCTTGATAATCTGGATCTTTTTTTCTTCAGATGATTTTTGTTATTATATTTTCTGCTCTATAAAATAATTATCTGATAGCTTAATTGGTGTAGCACTGAATAAGTAAATTAATTTAGGTAGAATTGCCATTTTTATTATATTGGCTTGGCCTACTCATGAGCAACTGATGTTTTTCCATGTACTTAGATCTGACTGTATTTGTGCAAAAAGTCTTTTGCAATTGTGTTCATATAGTCTCTGCGTTTGTTTTGGCAGGTAGACTCCCAGATATTTTATAGGGTCTACCTTAGCTTTGAATGGAATTTCTCTTTCTATCTCTTGCTGCTAGTCTTTGTTAATAATATATAGAAATGCAGAAGATTTGTACACGTTTATTTTGTAACCTGCAACTTTGCCAAAGTTGTTTATTATTTCAAGTAGTTTTTTACTTGATTCTCTAGGATTCTCTAAGTATATCATCATATCATCTGCAAAGAGTGATAATTTAAATTCTTCTTTGACTATTCTAATTCCTTCAGTTTCTTTTTCTTCTCTTATTGCTACAGTTAACATTTCTAGTACCATATTGAATAATAGTGGTGATAATGGACATCCTTGTTTCACCCCTGATCTTACTGGAAATGCATCTACCTTATCCCCATTGCACATAATGCTTGCTGAAGGTTTTAGATAGATACTGCTTATTATTTTATGAAAAGTTCCATTTATTCCTATGCTCTCCAGTGTTTTCAATAGGAATGGGTCAAAAGCTTTTTCTGCATCTATTGAGATAATCATATAGTTTCTGCTAGTTTTGTTGTTGATATGATCAATAATGCTAATAGTTTTCCTAATATTGAACCAGCCCTGCATTCCTGGTATAAATCCTATTTGATCATAATATATTATTCTTGTGATAAGTTGCTATATTCTTTTTGCTAAGATCTTATTTAAAATTTTTGCATCTATATTCATTAGATAAATTGGTCTATAATTTTCTTTCTTTGTATTGGCTCTTACTGGTTTAGGTATCAGCACCATATCTGTAGCAAAAAAAAATTTGGGAGGATTCCTTCTTCCCCATTTTTCCCAAATAATCTATATAGTATTGGAATTAACTGTTCTTTAAATCCATCTGGCCCTGGAGATTTTTTCCTAGGGAGTTCATTGATGGCATGTTCAATTTCTTTTTCTGAGACGGGGTTGTTTAAGTATTCAATTTCCTCTTCTGTTCATCTGGGTAATTTATATTTTTCAAAATAATCATCCATCTCATTTAGATTGTCAAATTTATGGGCATACAGTTGGGCAAAGTAATTTCTAATTATTGTTTTAATTTCCTCCTCATTGGAAGTGAGTTTACCCTTTTTGTTTTTGATATTGGTAATTTGATTTTCTTCTTTCTTTTTTAAAATCAAATTGACTAAAGGTTTATCAAATTTATTGTTTTTTTCATAAAGCCAACTCTTAGTTTTATTTGCTAGTTCAATATTTTTCTTAATTTCAATTTTATTAATCTCTCCTTTGGTTTTCAGTATTTCTAATTTGGTATTTACTTGGGGATTTTCAATTTGTTCTTTTTCTAGCTTTTTCAACTGCATGCCCAATTCATTGATCTCTTCTTTCTCTGTTTTATTCATGTAGGCATTCAAAGACATAAAACTTCCCCTAAGAATTACTTTTCCAGTATCCCTTTGCCTTCTTACTAATTGTTTTCCAGCCATCATGCTTTCACAGATTTAGGACTAGAAGGGACCTTGAAGACTATCTAGTTGTACAAGGGAGGAAACTGAGCCTAAAAGACATGAAGGGATTTGTCCAGAGTCACAGAGAAACTGAGGTAAAATTTCAACTCAGGTCTTCCTGACTTGCAGCCATGCACTGTATCTACTGGACCCCCCCAACTGCCTTTCGGATGGATTTAGTGTTCAGAATGTTTTCCTGGCACTGAGTCAAATTTGCCTCTTTGTAGCTTCCACATCCTGAATCTTCTGTCCCCTCTTCTCTCCCACTCTTCTCTCATCCCCCTCCCACCTCATGGTGCCCCTCTGATATTCAGCAGATCCAATGTAGGTAGAAAGGTTCAGATAGCCCACTAGGCAGACACAGACTCAGAGCAGGGGATAAAGCTCCCCTCAGAGCTAAGCATTTTCAACTGAGGAAGTTCCTGGGCTTCATGAAGAGGCTGGCCCCTGAGCTCAGATTGGGAGTAGGGCAGGAAGAGGAAAGACCCTGTGGGGTCCTAAGACCAGCAACCCAAGGGGAAAGAACTGGCCCAGGTAACTGCCAGTCCTGGCATGAGCTGGCCGCCCATGGGGAAATTTGGAAGAGCCCTGCCCACTATGGCTCACCCAGGGGCCTAACCTAGTCAGATCCCAGAGAATCAGACCATGACTGACTGGGTATTGACTCACTTCATCCTGGTGGCATTTGGGTAAGGGTTGGTCTGGCACAGATAGCCAGGCTTCCCTAGGACCTCAAGTCACATCCATGTACAAGCTCCTTCCTGATGCCCTTTGGAATATAGAGCCCCAACAAGAAAGTGCTGTGTGATAAAAGGCCTGGAATTCCACCCCAAACTCATACCAGTGAGCACTCCTCTGGATCTCCTTGAGAAGGGAGGAGTGGAGGTGGTAGAGTGGGTCACTGATCAGAAACAGGGTTTGTGGAAGCAACAGCATACACATGCGTACTGCACAGTGTGTAGGCAGGAGAGCTAGCCTTGGAGTGAGCATTTACATATGAGGAAACTGAGGCTCAGAGAAGTGAAAAGGGGGCAGCTAGATGATACCACAGCAGAAAGAGCACTAGGCTGGAGGCAGGAAGATCTGAGTTCAAATGTGCCCACAGACACTTACTAGCTGTGTGACCCTGGCCAAGTCACTTCACTTCTGTTTGCCTCATAAGTGCTATGTCAGTGTTAGCTATCATTATTAAGTGACTTGTCTAGGGTCCCATAACTAGTAAGTAATCTGGGCAGGACATGAGCCTGGCTCTTCCTGACCTCAAGTCTGGTGCTGTGTCTCAAAAACCCTCGAGTCCTTGGTGTTCCTGGAGGTGATCTCTCAGCCAAGTTCTGGCTGAGCAGACCTGGGTTCATCCAAGGCTGGTGGGAGAGCTTTGCTCTCTTTGGTCTTGTTTTCTCCATCACCTCATAAAGATCTGATGGTTCAGAGAGTTTTGGGGACTTTCTTGTTGCTGTTGTTGTGAGGCAAGCTGGCAGAGTAGAGGCAGGAAGACCTGGGTTCCCATCCTGCCTCAGTTACTCATTAGCTATGTATGAGCCTGGGCAAGTCATTTTATTTCTCTGACCCTCAGTTTCCTCATCTGAAAAATGCAGCTAACAATAGCATGTACCTACCTCATAGGGGCGATATGAGACTCAAGGGAGATAAAGCATTCTGCACATGGGAGCTATTCTGGTTACTGTTTTGATTAATTGGGTTCAAGGCCTACTTTGTTGACATCCTCTGAATTGGAGGGTAGATTTAGGGAGGGCAAGGTTCAGGAGCAAGAGCTCCCCACTCCAATGAAATCACAAGGCAGCTTTAACCCCTCATAGCCAAATGATGGTTACTTCCTTTTCTTTCCACTTAAAAAGGGATGGGGTAGTTCCTCTTGCCTCCAAAACCCCACTGGCCAGAGCTGAGCAAGGGTTTGGGGTGATATGTCACCAGACTCTAGCCCATGTGGGTGGAGAAGTGTCTCCCACAAACTTGTCCCTTGAGTGAGTCCTGTTGGTCAGGGTCTAGTGCTGCATCATCCTTGCTAAGCATGACTTCAAAACAGCCCCGTCTACCCACGTTACCAATTTGGGCTGGCCCATGGAGCCTGCTAGGCATCTGGCAGTACCTGAGCAGGACATGAGCCCTAGCATTGGACTTTTCCACCTTCTTGTTTTTAACAAGGTCCTTTAATGGATTTTTAAAAACAGAGACCTTGAGGGAAACTTGTTAATTTAGTGCTTCAACAGAGCATGGTTTAGAGGCCAGAGTTCTGGGAAGGGAGCCAAGAATCCTGGGTTCTAGGCCCTCAGGAGCTGCTTCATTGGCTCTGTGACCTGCTTTAAGGGAATGCCTCAGTTTCCCCATCTGTGTAAAGGGGAATAGTATCTGTGATCCCTATCTCACAGAGTTGTTGTCAAACAGTTATGACATCATAGAGATGATGGCACTTTAGGAAAAATTAAGAGATACACAAAGAAAAGGGGTCCTTGAAATAAGCAACCTGTATACCCAGAAGAGTGGAGATATATTTGCCATAGCATGTGAAGGCATGAGGAGGACACTTTTGTTCTCATAACTATTCTCTTTTCCCTGTGAATGTGCTTGTATGTAGATTTAAATCAACAGACATCCATGTTCATTATTTTCTGAATCTTAAGAAATGTTGAGAATTTCTTTTCATTTGACTTCCTAGAAATGCCAAATCTTTCAATACCTTGGCTTTCTTCTGTATGTTGTTGGCTTGGTCAGTGGTCCTTCACTAGCCCGTTCCTCCTGGTCCTGTCTAATTAGTTCCAATTTGATAAAATCAAAATTTTTTGATTCAGTCAAAAGGCTTCACTTGAGGACCTAGAAGGCCTCATATGACCTTAAGGCCAGTTCCTCATTTGTTCTTTAAGATTTGGAAGGCCACACTTAAGGACCTAGAAGGCCACATGTGGCCTTAAGACCACAGGTTCCCCACCCCTGGTCTAAAACATACTCTGTTTTCTTTTCCTTCCCTCATAGAAATGGAGCCCAATTCTTTAATTTCAACCAGATACTTAGTTTGTAATATTAGAGAAGTTATTTATCCAAAGGAAGACATCTTTGAATGACTAACTCTCAGTCCCAGAGATATATGGGTAAGCCTAGAGTTCCAGTCTCAGATACGGGTTCTCTCTGGCCAAGCCCTACCACCCAACACCAAGCCCTATCTATGCCCACTGTTTCCTCTTTGTCTTGTTGGCCCCAGAGTGCAACAGTGGGAGCTGTGGAGGCAGGAAGGACAGGAAGGGAAGGAGGGAGGGGGTTAGGAAGTCAGGGAGGTGCAAAGAGAATGGAGTGCTTTCCTCCCTTTGGCTTTTACTTCTTTCCATCTTGCATGCTAGTCGATCCATCAGTTTCTCAAGCAAGGCAAGGATGAGTCTCTGGTTCTCTAGCTTTCTGGCTACCTCCCATGTGCAAGATGAGTACAAACCATCCTGATTCCTCTCCTTTCCCCATTTTCATTAACCTCTTCTCTCCAAAGCTTGGAGGATTTTATTTTTAATAGACATCAGCCTCCATGTGAATCTGCGATGTGAAGGGCTACACAGCACAGCCAATGAGATTTTAGGTGGAAGTAATAGCAACATGGAAGGAAGAGGCCAAGGAAGGCCAGAATCCACTGTCCTCTGCCAGGTTGCACTGGAATGTCATGTAAGCACCAGATGTGACCAACCTCCAGTGGAAAATAGGAATGTTTACATGGAACAGGAGAGAACTTGGGAAGGAAGGAGCTTCAAGGATCTGGAGGGTTGCCACACAGCAGGGGGGTCAGCCTTGTTCTGCTTGTCCCCAGAGGGCAGAATGAGGAGCCACAGGGGAAAGGTTACAAAAATCCTCCCTAGCAAGGAGAGCTATCCCAAAGTAGAAAAGAAGTCATGGGATAATGGACCTAGAACTAGAAGGGGACTGGAAAATCACCTAAGACCAAACTGAGGCCTAGAGAGAAGGACTTGGCCAAAGTCACACTGGTGTTCTGCTTTAGTAGTGTTCAGTCATGTCAAACTCTCTATGACCCCATTTGGGGTTTTCTTGGCAAAGACTCTGGAGTGGTTTGCCATTTCCTTTCCAGCTCATTTGACAGATCAAGAGATTGGGGTAAACAAGGTGAAATGACTTGCCCAGGGTCACTCAGCTAGTAACGGAGGTCTTCAAGCAAAAGCTGGATGACCACTTGTTGTCAATCTTGTCCCAGAGTTCCTTATTCAGACCCCAGAAACTCTGTGATTCTTTTTTTGCCTCTCTCCTCTGCATTCCCACCCCACCCTATGTTCTCTGGCCAGGAGGGGCTCTGGGCTATTGAATTAGGAGGTAATAGGTACTCCACCTCTCTGCCTCCCCTCTTGTCCTCTTCATTTAGGTTGCTCAGGGTTTTCTGATTCAATTCTTGGAAGCATTTTAACAAAACAAGCAGGGAGCTGAATAAAGTGTGTGTGGTGGGATCCAGTCCCATCAGAGCCCAGCGGCAGCCATGGCCCAATCACTTCCCACCCACCTAGGATGGCCTTCTCTCTCCTCTGTGCCAAGCCTACAAGGGTCAGGCAGAGACCGGAGGAGTCTGCTTTTTCCTTTCTGTGGGGAATATTTTCAGAAAGCAGGAGAAGCTAACTGCCCATGTGGGCAAGAAAAAATAAATGAGAAAATGCCCAGTTCACATATGTCAGTTCCACCCCCACCCCACCAGAAGATGAAATGGAAGACCTAGGGTTTTTCCCACCTGCAAATTCATTGTTTAGTCAGTACATCACATGTGGTACCAGTTCAGTAGTGTCCAGCTTTCCTTCCTGTTGTGTTCAGATGACAAGCTATCTGTAATTGGAAAAAGCGGGTGGCTCCCATTTCCCTCCAGATAAATGGGTCCCAGGGTTGCTCCTGTTGCCTGCTTTGGCACCCTACCCTGGCAGTACATTATCAGAGATATGTGAAGGGGTGAGGGTGTTCGCATGTGTACACGTGTTGTGTGTGTGGGGAGGTGGCTTTCTGCTGGTACTCTGGGTCCTGCAGGAAGGCAGAAAACCTGGGAGAGGGGGTTGGGAGGGTAAAGGGTAGCACTTAGAGATGGGCATGGAAAATGACATGGAGCCAAGAGACAAGCCCAGTGCTGCCTTGTTGCAAGGAAGAATAATACTTAATGGGGGAGTGGGGGGCCTCTGCACTCATCACAGCTGCACAAGGTTGGGGTAATGAGATGATTGGAGTCATGAGAAACCTGGGTTTGAATCCTACCTTAGGTTAGCTATGTGGATGGATCTAGGCAAGTCAGTAACATCTCTGGGCCTCAGTTTCATCATCTGTAAAATGAGGGAATCAGATTGGATGACCTCATAGAGTTCAAGCAGAAAGGACTTCATGATTCCATGGTGCCACAAGAGACAGCCTGGTATGGAGGCTGGAGTGCTACATTTGGAGTTGGGAAGGCCTGGGTTTGAAGTCTTCCTGTGACACTCCTTAGCTCTATGACCCTTGGCAAGTCATTTAACTTTACTCAACCTCAATTTTCTCATCCATTCAATGAAAATAACACTAATGGTACCTACCTCCTTGGGTCACTGTGAGGATCTAATGAGAAATTGAGGTACACCTGTTGGGAGTAGCTCAGCAGCATGAAATTGGGTGCCACGGAATCCCAATCCAAGGGATAGGTAGAGGAACAAACTTCTTAAGCTCCTCAATTTTTGGGTGGTCAGACCTTTCTCAGTTAAAGTGTTGTAGTGACCAGGACACATTTGATGTGGATGCATGATGTTCCCTGGACCATACTTTCAACAAATGCAAGACATGATGATTAAGTGCCTGTTAGGGGCCATACACTGGACCAGATGTCTTCAAAGATCTTACATTCAACTGGAGGCTGTAACATATACCCAGAAATGCAACATTTGCAGGAGGGAGCAAATATTCATTGAGGATACAACCTCAATTCAGTTGGGCCAAGCTTGCTGTTGTTAATCATTGTGCCTCAGCTATATTCCTAGGAAGGCCCATCAATGGGCATATTTTCTTTCGTTTTTTTTAATTTTTAATTTATTTATTTAACTTTTAACATTCATTTTCACAAAATTTTGGGTTCCAAATTTTCTCCCCATTTGTCCCCACCCCAAAACACCAAGCATTCTAATTGCCCCTATCACCAATCTGCCCTCTCTTCTGTCATCCCTCCCTTCCCTTGTCCCCATCTTCTCTTTTGTCCTGTAGGGCCAGATAACTTTCTATACCCCATTACCTGTATTTCTTATTTCCTAGTAGCAAGAACAGTACTTGACAGTTGTTCCTATAACTTTGAGTTCCAACTTCTCTTCATCCCTCCCTCCCCACACATTCTCTTTGGGAAGACAAGCAATTCAATATAGGCCATATCTGTGTAGTTTTGCAAATGACTTCCATAATAGTCGTGTTGTGTAAGACTAACTATATTTCCCTCCATCCTATCCTGCCCCCCATTGCTTGTATTCTCTCTTTTGATCCTGTCCCTCCCCAAGAGTGTTGACTTCAGATTGCTCCCTTCTCCCATTGTCCTCCCTTCCATCATCCCCCCCACCCTGCTTATCCCCTTCTCCCCCACTTTCCTGTATTGTAAGACAGGTTTTCATACCAAAATGAATGTGTATTTTTTTCCTTCCTTCAGTCAAGTGTGATGAGAGTAAACTTCATGTTTTTCTCTCACCTCCCTTCTTTTTCCCTCCACTAAAAAGTCTTTTGCCTGCCTCTTTTATGAGAGATAATTTGCTCCATTCCATTTCTCCCTTTCTCCTCCCAATATATTTCTCTCTCACTGCTTGATTTCATTTTTTTAAGATATGATCCCATCCTATTCCATTCACTCTGTGCTCTGTGTGTGTGTGTGTGTACGTAATCCCACCAACTACCCAGATACTGAAAAGTTTCAAGAGTTACAAATATTGTCTTTCCATGTAGGAATGTAAACAGTTCAACTTTAGTGAAGTCCCTTATGACTTCTCTTTGCTGTTTACCTTTTCATGCTTCTCTTCATTCTTGTGTTTGAAAGTCAAATTTTTTTTTCATCTCTGGTCTTTTCATCAAGAATGCTTGAAAGTCCTTGATTTCATGGAAAGACCATTTTTTCCCTTGAAGTATTATACTCAGTTTTGCTGGGTAGGTGATTCTTGGTTTTAGTCCTAGTTCCTTTGACTTCTGGAATATCCTATTCCATGCCCTTTGATCCCTTAATGTAGAAGCTGCTAGATCTTGTGTTATCCTGATTGTATTTCCACAATACTTGAATTGTTTCTTTCTAGCTGCTTGAAATATTTTCTCCCTGACCAGGGAACTCTGGAATTTAGCCACAATGTTCCTAGGAGTTTCTCTTTTTGGATCTCTTTCAGGCGGTGATCTGTGGATTCCTTAGATACTTATTTTGCCCTCTGGTTCTAGAATCTCAGGGCAGTTTTCCTTGATAATTTCATGAAAGATGATGTCTAGGCTCTTTTTCTGATCATGGCTTTCAGGTAGGCCCATAATTTTTAAATTGTCTCTCCTGGATCTATTTTCCAGGTCAGTTGTTTTTCCAATGAGATATTTCACATTATCTTCCATTCTTTCATTCTTTTGGTTTTGTTTTATGATTTCTTGGTTTCTCATAAAGTCATTAGCTTCTGTCTGCTCCATTCTAATTTTTAAAGAACTATTTTCTTCAGTGAGCTTTTGAATCTCCTTTTCCATTTGGCTAATTCTGCTTTTGAAAGCATTCTTCTCCTCACTGGCTTTTTGAACCTCTTTTGCCAATTGAGTTAGCCTATTTTTCAAGGTGTTATTTTCTTCAGCATTTTTTTGGGTCTCCTTTAGCAAGGTGTTGACCTGCTTTTTATGCTTTTCTTGCATGTCTCTCATTTCTCTTCCCAGTTTTTCCTCCACCTCTCTAATTTGATTTTCAAAATCCTTTTTGAGCTCTTCCATGGCCTGAGCCCATGGAATATTTATTCTGGATGTTTGGGATACAGAAGCCTTGACTTCTGTGTCTTTCCCTGATGGTAAGCATTGTTCTTCCTCAACTGAAAGGAAGGGAGGAGATACTTGTTAACCAAGAAAGTAGCCTTCTATGGTCTTATTTTTTTTTCCCTTTTCTGGGCATTTTCCCAGCCAGTGGCTTGACTTCTGAGTGTCCTCTCTACCCCCACCTTGCCTCCAGATCTGCCCAGCCAGTGCTTGGGGTCTGAGATTCAAATGCTGATTTCCAGCCTCAGGGCTTTGGGTGGGGGCAGGGCTGCTATTCAGTGTGATATTAAGTTCAGGTGCTCAGGTGGGGGCAGGGCCACCACATGGGGCTCAGTTCCCTCAGGGGCTTTATGATGAGATCTTCAACAATGGATCCAAGCTCCTGCCTGCTTTGGGAGCCCTTGTCCTCTGCTTCCTCTGCTGCTGCCTCCACTGCTGCCTCCCGAGAGGGCCTGAGTTATGGGCACACCCCACTCCCCTCTTGACCAGCCAAAGAAACCCTCTCACTGACCTTCAGCACCTGTGGGTGGAGGGACCTGTGTGGCTGCTGGAGATTCTGTCCCTGAAGCCTGCTCGGATCTGCTCTTCTCGGTGCTGCGTGGCCAAGGCAGGGCTGGGCTCTGCTCCAGGTCTAGTGCATGATGGACCTTTCATGGTTTTTCAGGGCATTTTATGGGCTGTGGGTTTTGAAGCTAGTATATGTGTGTCTTTCTAGTCTTCTGTCTTGGCTCCTCTGATATTTTCTTTTAATGTTATTGGTTTTTGCTCTTCTTTTTCTAGATCATTCTTCTCTTCTATGTATTCTCTTTCTGCTATTGTAGAATCAAGTTTTTCTCTTCTCATTATTTTTGCTGTGCAGGATGTAAATTCTTCTCTCATAGTTCTCATTTCTCCTTTAAGCCACTCAAGAATTGCACATTGTGGTTCCATGTTCTCCTCAAATTTCACAGGACCTTCCATCTTATCAAGTTTGATATTGTTTTCCTTTGATCTTCAGGATTTATTCATAAATGCCTGAACTTATTTACTAGATCCAGGGATCATAATTCCTTCTGTAAATATTTTTCTTGTTGATTTATCTGCTTATATTTAAGGTCTTTGAGCTTTCTTCTTCTTGAAATCTTCAGTACTTTCAGATCCCCCCCCTCCTTATTTTTCTTATCATTCACTTCATGACCCCCTCCTCTCTGATTGTGGTTTCCTTGGGGGCTGGATCTCAAAGCATCTCAGCCTCTTCCCACACTGGGCAATTCACAAATTACTAGCCTAGGTCTCTAAACCAACTGACTTCTGAGTGTTCAGAAATGTTTCCAGCTGGATGCTGTGCTCTATCCCTCAGACTTAAAGGAGTGTTGTATAGCTTTGTACAGAGTGTCCTGTTCTGGTGACCTATCCTACTCCCACTGTTTCTTAGTTTCTGTTCTGGCACCAGCAGTTCCAATACTAGTACCCTGGCAAGATTTTGTTCCTAAAGGCTTGTGGCCAAGCTGACTGTTGAGGCCCAAGCTGACTTTTGTATCAGAATCTCTACAGCACTGGAAAGAGGGAATGGGGAATGGGGTGCAGATGTGCAGAAAGATTGGACTGTGTCCTTGGGTCTCCCAGTATGGCCTCACTGTCAGTAGTGTGGGAGATAGGGGAGGAATGCTGCATGAGTTCAGGGCCAATGAGCATTGGTTCCTGGGTTTTTTTCCTTACCTTCTTTTAGCTTCTGGGTGTCCTAGACCATGGAAACAGCTGAAGTTGCTTTACCTTTGCTTCATAATTTCTCTTTTGGAGAGGTCTGAAAGGTCATGGGGGTCACAGAAAATGACTAGTCTGCCATCTTCTTACTCACATGACCCAGAAGTCCTCAGTGACATTGAAATATGGTTCAGGCTGTGCTCCAGAGCATTGCTTGCTTTGAACTATGTGCATGACCCTTCTGGGCAGTGATTTCCAGAGTAGAGGTTAGGCTGGGGTGGGGGTAGGGGCCCAGGGTGCATTGCTTTACCCCAAAGTAACCATAGTATAACCTCCAAGAATATGTGACCAGTCAGCGGCTTGGAAGGTGAGTGGCATTTGATTTTCCCAGCTATACCTACCCTTTTCCTGCATACTCCCCCTTCAAAACCCTGGCCTCATCTCCTCACCTCTGGACTTGGACATTGCCAAGGCACTTGTAACGTAGTTATGGCCATGCACCATTTTTAAACAACCGTACAGAACCCAAAAACTTTTGGAGACTGCTTCTCTAGAGATTAGCTGGGGAGAGGGAGGATTTCAGTCTCCCCAAGTCTCACTACAGACTCAACCCAGTTTCCTACTCTTGCAGTGGTCACTGCTCAGAATCAACACAAATCGTGTACCTTTCCCGATAGAAGACTTGGGAGAAAACTGGGTGAGAGGATGACAGAGTGCCTCTCGAGACAGGCAAAGACTGGACTGGGCTGCTCCAGCAGAGACTGTAGGATGACATTAGGGTATGGAGAAAATAAAAAGAATTCCTTAATTTTCAAAGCATTTCCACATTCATTCTCTCATTAATCCACAAAATAGACCTGTAATGTCTTTAGGCAAGACCCTCCCAGGCTTATGATCCCATTATGCAAATGAAAAATTGAGGCGCAGGGGGGTGAATTAACTTGCTCAGAACTTCACAGTGGCTAGCAGTGAGTGGCTGGGCTACAATTTGAACCCAGATCTACTGATCACAAGCCGGTGTTCTTTCCACTACCTCAGCTTTGGAGACATCGAATAATTTCCCATTTTCCCACTTATTTCTAGTTTGGATTAGCTCAGGTTTCAAGTGTTGTAATACGGACTCTGACTACCTGTCCGAGAACTATACAACTGGTCCTCTTTGAGTCCAAGTGCTAAGCCTAGAAGGCTTGATAATGGTGGTGGTGGTGGGCTGTGTGTGTGTGTGTGTGTGTGTGTGTGTGTGCATGCATATACACACACACACACCATACATACATATATACGCACACACATACATATACCATACATACATACGTATACACACACATATATCATACATACACATATATGCACACACATACATATACCATACATACGTATATACACACATACATATACCATACATACATATGTACATACACACATACATATATCATACATACATATATATGCACACACATATACCATACATACATACACACATCATACATACATATGTATATACACACACGCATACATATCTGTATGGCTCGAGACCTAAAGCTTGGAAGTGGGGTCCTTGGAGGAAAAACAAAGAAAAACAAATCAAAGTTGGTCATCATTCAGAAGCAGACTGAATTCGAATGAAATAAATATTCATTAAGTTTTCTGCTCATTTGCAGGCAGTGGGGCTCAGGTGGAGGGAACAGAGAGGCCACTAAGAAATGAGATGTAGGGTGACCATCAAGTTCCGTTCAGGATGGATCCAAATTAGCGGCCTCTACAAGGGGCCCAGTGAACCTGGAGTCTGGTGCCTGAGATCAGTTTGGTAAAACCCATGCCTTGATAATATTCATTAACACAAACACATCCCCTGAAGAGACACAATTATTCTGGATGCCTTGGGGAAAGAGTCATTGCTGTATAATCACAAATTAAGAAGTAATTTCTAAATATACTTTAATTCCTCCATCTACCACACATACACACACAGACACACACAGACACACAGACACACAGATAGACACAGACACACAGACACACAGACATACACAGACACACACACAGACATACACACAGAGACACACACACAGACAGAGACAGAGACATACACAGAGACAGAGACACACACACAGACAGACACACACACACACACACACACACACACACACATACACACACGCCCTCCTTTGGCCTAAGTCAAGCACCAGCAGCTGTGGACCAGCCCTGCCCTCAGGATCAGTGCTTACATGTTCTCCCTCTTTTCTGTATTATTTTTATTAGCGCTATCCTTCCTTGCTCATGTGCTTGCTCGGTTTGGAAATGTCTTGTAGGCTTAGGTTCAATCCTCACAATGACATCATTTTTACTAGCTGCCTCAAAGATGATGTCATACCTTGCTTTAAATGTTCCCAGTGACTATTTTGCTTTTTGCTTTGAAGCTGGGAAGGCAGGTGATTATCCCTGGGCACCTGCTACAGTACAGATTTGAAACTGGCCTGCAGTTTGTAGATGTGGGCTCAAGGCATTCATTGAAAAATCCTCTGCCAGAGCTGCTACTGGAAGCCTGGCTGAGGACATTTCCCCAAAGCCAGTCATTTATTCCAATGGATTGGTAGCAGGGGTACTTTGGATTTACTAACCTTTCAAGGCACTACATGTCTGACCGAGTCACCTCGAGCAGCTCCCTGTGATTCCAGCCAAACTCCAGATATTCCCATTTTCCTTTTGCATGGAGGAGGAGGGTTGGCAATACAGTTGTCTTTCTCATTTCCTTGCTCTTGAATCCTAAACCACTGCATCTAGGAGAGTGCAGTTGGTGAAGGACCAAAAGACAGTAGGCAGATGCTACTAGGTCTTTGCAGACTTCAGTGCTGTTTAGGACTAGGGATTATAATGTCTCCCACTACTCTGGAGAGACACCCTCCCCAAAGTTTGGAATTATTCTAAGAATGGCTGAACTTGACCCCTGCAGTCACATCTAGCTTAGTACATGAGTCACGTGTGCAAAGTAAAATGTTCTCTGGGCCTTACTTTCCTCCTCTGTAAAATGGGGGTTTTTGAACACTGGATGCAAGAAGACCATCCACTTCTAAGAATTTCTTTTCTATTTCGGTGAACACTTAATGTCTGTTGGTTGATGAGGAGACTGTGCAACTGCTTTAGTTCATATCTCCAGACCTTATGGAAACCTGTCAGCCATTAGACAATCACCTCCTCTGTCAGGCATGGGATGCAAGGCCAAAAATGAAATAAACCCCTGCCTTCAAGAAACTTCATGTGTTTTGGGAGTGGGGGGATGATGGACAGGAGTTGGCATTTATTAGTCAAATTCCTGCTACAGTGAGGCATTTGATAGCATGATTTTTCTGCAGTTAGTTCTGGATAATTTCAACCTCCCTCTGAAGTATGACATGAATTTAAATTGCTCATCAAATTTTCAGATGATGCCAAGCTAGGGAGAGAAAGCCCAATTGGGTGACTGAATTTGGGTTTTGACAGCTGGTAGGCCTTCTGAAGTTAAGGTGAATTCTAAAATGATGAAATTATATTAAGTTCTGCATCATAGCTACCTGCAAAATAAAACTTTATATGGAAAAAGAGAGCTGGTGTTTTTGTGAATTGTCATTGGGAATATGGTCATCACATATTGGGCTTCTAGGAGTAAAGAAGTGACCTCTGCACTTCTTCACAATATCAAATAATTTTCAGTTCTATTTTGAGGTTAGGAAAACCTTAGTTTAGGAAAGGAAGTCTAGTGAGAGATCAGGCTCTGATCAAGCTAATCCATATGAAGGGGCCTTAGGAATGATCTGATGAAGAATTGATTTAGACTTCGGGGGCGACATGATGACCTCTGTCCTTTTTGAAAAAGTCGTAGAAGTCTGGGTTAATATAGCTTATGGAGAAGATTCAACGTTTTCTATTTTTGATAATCACATTCCCCCCAAAGGACAAAACTGGAAGATGCTAATGAGAGTTACAGAGAAAGAGATTTTTACCCAAAGAGGTGGAAGTTGTCCTTCTGAAGTAAATTAGGACTGCCATGGAGCAGAATGGGACAGTGAGCAAGTTTGAGTTAGACAGCATTTGGAAGGCCTTGTAGAGAGATCAGTTGGATAAGACCTTGGAAACATAACTCATAATGGTTATTCAGCGTTAACTTGTTTCGATTACATCTTCTTAGGAAGGGTTTAGACATATACTTTTGATTTATTTTCACCTGAGTGAAGAGTAAGGATGGATTGGTCGACTCAAAATACTGTGGAGTCAACGGTTGTGGGAGAAGCCATGGCTTTCTACTGGCCTTCCATTCTAGCTTTGCCTTCCCTCTTTTTTGTAGGTCAGAGCAGAGAGTGGGGCAAACTTGGATCCTGGGATGAGGGTGGGCCTCCCCATGAACTGTTATGAGAACTGCCTATGAACAGAAACACTGATACTCCCAACCACTGGGCCTTAGGAGAGGATGACCATATGGCCAGTTAATAAGAATTCCATAATCCTTGCCTCATAGAGGAGGGGAGATTCATGGAAAGGGCTAGCTCAGAATTCAGCCATCTCTCAGCAGAAGGGGGCTCATTAGAACAGGGCTAGCCATGAGACCTCTGTCAGCCAACTCCAAGTTTGAGATTTCTAGGATCTGCCCTTTGAAGAGAGGGAAGGAGAGTTTCTGGGCAATGCCAATCTATTGCAGAGAGATGAGAATTGCACACAGGGCTTTCCAAGCTAGAGAATAAGCAGGAGAGTCTAAGTAAGGAGAAAAACACCTGAACTTTACCCTCTGTATATTATTTGGGCAGTGCAGGTCCAGTAGAAAGAGGGCTACTTCTCTAGCATCCCCAAGTTTGTTAGCCTCAGTGCAGTGGGATATTTTAAGGGTCTCTAGGGAAAAATGGGACTCACCAGAGAGAGAAGATAGAATCAAATGGTTATGGGCTTCTGTAAGTCTTCTCTGTTTTCTGCATTTGCCATGGAGGCAGAATAAAGATTGCCCTATCATATAAATATTACTTCGAGCACTTGTATGGGAACCGTTGAACTCTTTTACCAACACATGTGGAGATCGAACCATGAGCTACATTTGCACGATATTCTAAGATTTCTCAGAGACAGCTTTGAGTATAGGCAGTGCAAGACAGAGTCACAATTATGGGTGACTGGCTCCAAGACTAAACCCAGTCTATGTAAACCTGGAGCTTAGGGCCATGGACTATAATAGGGTGCATGCCAGACTTTGTTTAGCTTTCTTCAGCATAAATTCTACCAAGTGATTACTTTCTTCCAAGGTTTCCGTGATTTCTGCCCCAGGAGCCAGATCTTGCCTGTTGGTATTTCAGAATGTGAACTGGAATTCCCATTGTCCCCAACCATGGTCCATCTAAGCACATCTGGTTGGATTAATTTCTCAGATATTTATAATGATAGGTGAGAGTCCTCCTCCAAAGATCCATTATTATATAAAAGTGACACTGGGTTATTGATTCCTGTCCTAGTGGAGAACAGACTTAGATGGGCCCTGCTAAGCATGAGGATGGACTGGATGTCTTTTATCCCAGGACCACTTGTGCTATGTTTGGAAAAAGTCATCGCTGAGTTAATCATAGGGTGATGTGCCTCTTGAGGGTGGTGGTAGAAGGGACATCCACGGCAAATAAAATCCAGATTGTTGACATTTTGAAGTCTAATTCAAACAATTACATTTATCAGATCATAGCCAGCCTGAGCTTGAAACATAATAAGATTTCAATTCATGTCTCATTTTCGAGCTTCTACTTTTATTCTCTCTATAACTGATTATTTGCTTCTCTGGGTCTCAGGGGATATTGATGACAACATTGTCTATCCATAATGCATTTCACTTGGATTATCCTGGGGAAAATTGGTGCTTTACTTTCTATGCTTTTAAATTTTGGTTGAGATTTCCAGTTCTCATGCTCAGGTGAAATGAGAAAGAATCTTGTCAAGGAATGTGCTTCCTTTTTTTTTTTTTAATTTATTTATTTAACTTTTAACATTCATTTTCACAATATTTTGGGTTCCAAATTTTTCTCCCCTTTTGTCCCCACCCCAAAACACCTAGCATTCTAATTGCCCCTATCACCAATCTGCTCTCTCTTCTATCATCCCTCTCTGCCCTTGTCTCCATCTTCTCTTTTGTCCTGTAGGGCCAAATAACTTTCTATACCCCTTTACCTGTATTTCTTATTTCCTAGTGGCAAGAACAGTACTCGACAGTTGTTCCTCCAACTTTGAGTTCCAACTTCTCTTCCTCCCTCCCTCCCCACCCATTCTCTTTGGGAAGACAAGCAATTCAATATAGGCCATATCTGTGTAGTTTTGCAAATGACTTCCATAATAGTCGTGTTGTGTAAGACTAACTATATTTCCCTCCATCCTATCCTGCCCCCCATTGCTTGTATTCTCTCTTTTGATCCTGTCCCTCCCCATGAGTGTTGACCTCAAATTGCTCCATCCTCCCCATACTTTCCATTCCATCATCCCCCCAACACTGCTTATCCCCTTCTCCCCCACTTTCCTGTATTGTAAGATAGGTTTTCATACCAAAATGAGTGTGCATTTTGTTCCTTCCTTTAGTGTAATGGGATGAGAGTAAACTTCATGTTTTTCTCTCACCTCCCCTCTTTATCCCTCCACTAATAAGTCTTTTGCTTGCCTCTTTTATGAGAGATAATTTCCCCCATTCCATTTCTCACTTTCTCCTCCCAATATATTTCTCTCTCACTGCTTGATTTCATTTTTTTAAGATATGATCCCATCCTCTTCAATTCACTCTGTGCACTTTGTCTCTATGTGTGTGTGCGTGTGCGTGTGCATGTGTGTGTGTGTAATCCCACCCAGTACCCAGATACTGAAAAGTTTCAAGAGTTACAAATATTGTCTTTCCATGTAGGAGTGTAAACAGTTCAACTTTAGTAAGTCCCTTATGACTTCTCTTTGCTGTTTACCTTTTCATGCTTCTCTTCATTCTTGTGTTTGAAAGTCAAATTTTCTTTTCATCTCTGGTCTTTTCATCAAGAATGCTTGAAAGGCCTCTATTTCATTGAAAGACCAATTTTTCCCCTGAAGTATTATACTCAGTTTTGCTGGGTAGGTGATTCTTGGTTTTAATCCTAGTTCCTTTGACTTCTGGAATATCCTATTCCATGCCCTTCGATCCCTTAATGTAGAAGCTGCTAGATCTTGTGTTATCCTGATTGTATTTCCACAATACTTGAATTGTTTCTTTCTAGCTGCTTGAAATATTTTCTCCTTGACCAGGGAACTCTGGAATTTAGCCACAATGTTCCTAGGAGTTTCTCTTTTTGGATCTCTTTCAGGTGGTGATCTGTGGATTCCTTGCATATTTATTTTGCCCTCTGGTTCTAGAATCTCAGGGCAGTTTTTCTTGAGAATTTCATGAAAGATGATGTCTAGGCCCTTTTTCTGATCATGGCTTTCAGGTAGTCCCAGAATTTTTACATTGTCTCTCCTGGATCTATTTTCCAGGTCAGTTGTTTTTCCAATGAGATATTTCACATTAACTTCCATTTTTTAATTCTTTTGGTTTTGTTTTATGATTTCTTGGTTTCTCATAAAGTCATTAACCTCCATCTGTTCCATTCCAATTTTGAAAGAACTATTTTCTTCAGTGAGCTTTTGAACCTCCTTTTCCATTTGGCTAATTCTGCTTTTGAAAGCATTCTTCTCCTCATTGGCCTTTTGAACCTCTTTTGCCAATTGAGTTAGCCTATTTTTCAAGATGTTATTTTCTTCACCATTTTTTTGGGTCTCCTTTAGCAGGGTGCTGACCTGCTGTTCATGCTTTACCTGCATGTCTCTCATTTCTCTTCCCAGCTTTTCCTCCACCTCTCTAACTTGATTTTCAAAATCCTTTTTGAGCTCTTCCATGGCCTGAGCCCATTGAGTGGGCTGGGATACAGAAACCTTGACTTCTGTGTCTTTCCCTGATGGTAAGCATTGTTCTTCCTCATCAGAAAGGAAGGGAGGAAATACCTGTTCACCAAGAAAGTAACCTTCTATAGTCTTATTTCTTTTCCCTTTTCTGGGCATTTTCCCAGCCAGTGTCTTGCCTTCTGAATATTCTCTTCACACCCACTTGGCCTCCAGGTCCTCCCAGCCAATGCTTGGGGTCTGAGATTCAAATGCTGCTCCCCAGCCTCAGGGCTTTGGGTGGGGGTAGGGCTGCTATTCAGTGTGAGATTAAGTTCAGGTGCTCAGGTGGGGGCAGTGCCTCACGGGCTCAGTTCCCTCAGAGGGTTTATGCAGAGACCTTCAACAATGGATCCAGACTCCTGCCTGCTTGGGGAGGCCCTGTCCACCCCCGCTCCCGCTGCTGCCTTCCGAGGGGGCCTGAGTTATGGAGGCACCCCACTCCCCTCTCGACCTGCCAAAGAGACCCTCTCACCGACCCCCGTCACCTGTGGGTGGAGGGAACTGCATGGCTGCTGGAGATTCCGTCCCCGAAGCCCTCTTGGATCTGTTCCTCTCGGTGCCTCGCAGCTGAGGCAGGGCTGGGCTCGGCTCCACATCCGCAGTGTGACGGACCTTTTGCAAGAGGTTTGCAGGGCTCTCTGAAACAGAAATCTCCTCAGCTCCGTTGTTCTGTGGCCTCTGCTGCTCCAGAATTCGCTGGGAGTTCTTTTTTACAGATATTCTACGGGCTGTGGGTTCGGAGCTAGTGTATGTGCGTCTTTGTACTCCTCCATCTTGGAATGTGCTTTCAATAGCTGATTGAAAGTGGCACATGGTGTCCAAGTTGATAGAGTGTGAGGCCTGAAGTCAGGAAGCCCTGAGTTCAAACCTAACCTCAGAAACTTGCTAGCTGTGTGATTCTTGGAAAGTCATTTAACCTCTCTTTGCCTCAGTTTCCTTAACTGTAAAATGGGGATCCTAATACCACTGACCCCCTAGGGTGGTTGTGAGGGGCAAATGGGATAATATTCATGAAGCTCTAAGCACAGCACTGGGCACACAGGTGCTTCATAAATGCTTTTTCCCTCCCTTGGTTCTTTTTTCTTTCCATTGAAGAGTTTGGATGAAGCAGTGGTATTCTGATTCATCTGAGAATCCAGGTGCAGAGGACCTCCATTAGCAGCTTCTCCCACGTGCATTTCTATTTCCTCCAAACTCTTGATCATATGTCCCATCAGTGAAATACTTCGGAATTGCTTCTACCCCAGTCAACAGACATGTATTAGGTACTAGCCATGTGCCAGGCAATGAGCATATGAAAGGAAGGCAAGAGACAGTCTCCATTCTCTAGGAGCTCACCACCTAATGGGGGAGACAAAAGTTAAACAGTGATGTCTGATGTCAATAGGCTAGATGCAGGTGAGTTGGAAACACCACCAAAGGCCGAGCACTCACACTAAGGGGGGAATCAGGAAAGGCTTCCTGAACAAGGTGGAATTTAACTGGGGTTGGAAGGAAGCCGGAGAAGCCAGGAGGTAGAGATGAAGAGGAAAAGCATTCCAGGCATGAGGCACAACCAGGGCAATGCCTGGAGTCTGAAGATAGTGTGTCCTGTTTGAGGTTAGTGTCACTGGATCACAGAGCACATGATGGGAAGGGGGTGGGAGGTAGAAGAAGACTGGAAGCTAAGAGGGAGGCAGGCTAGGAAAGGCTTTGAACCCTAACCAGAGGGTTTTATGTTTAATCCTGGAGGTGATGGGGAGCCACTGGAGTTTATTCATTGGGGAGGGGGGGGTCACATGATCAAACCTGTGCTTCAGGTAGATTATTCTAGCATCTGTGGGGAGGATGGGTTGGATTGAAAAGAAATGTGCAACAGAGAGACTAGTTTGAAGGCTATTGGCACAGTCCAGGGAAAAGGTAATGAGAGTCTGAGGTGGCAGTTGTATGAGAAGGGAACAAATGTGTGAGATGTTATGGCTGCTGATTGGAGATGGGGCTTGAAGGGGAACGAGGAGTTGAAGATGACAATGAGCTTGTGAACAGGAAGGTTGCTGGGACCCTCCAAAGAAATAGGGAACTTTGTAAGGAGGTTGGATGAGAGTGGGAAGAAATCCAGACACAACCCATCCTTTTGGGCAGTTCCAGCCACTGCTCTGGTTGCACAGTCCTGTTGAGGAACATTGGCTTTAGCTACCAAGGGAGCTGAGAAACAAAGGGGAGACATGGTGGGTTGGGGAGAGGATTTTTCCAATGGCACTTGGCCACCTGCTGTTGCTACAGGATTAAAACTTCTTTGAAGGGCTAACACCCAGCTCAGAAGGGAGGAAGTAAGGAGCTTACCTGGCAAAGGGAGAATTGGGAGATAAGGATAGATGTGGTGGTGGTAGTGGCAGTGGTGGTGGAGATAAGCCCCATGATTGGTTCCCGCTGGTAGGCAGGGCTATAACTCATCTTTCAGATCTTTGAATGGTTAATCACACATCCACTCAGGTCAGGACATGACCTTCTTGAAGTCTATTACTCTAGAACCAGGATGACAAAAGACCTGGAGAGCACAATATGAGAGAATAAATTGAATGAACTGGGGATGCTTAACCTAAAAAAAGGAAGACTTCTGAGGAAGGGGGACAGGATGTGAGAGCTGTCTTCAAGTTTTTGAAAAGGGGAGAGGGCTTAGAAACCTTTTCAGCTTGGCTGTGGTAGACAGTAGAAGCAGAGGTGTAGTTAATGGGGGGGCAGCATTGTATAGAGAAAACTTAGGTGTGATGTCAGCGAAGATTACCTGATAGAACTATCCCGAAGTGAAATGGACTCCCTTGTGAGGCAGGCCATTCCCTGCCAGTGGAACACTTTAAATCAAGACTGGGTGGCCCACTGATAGGTCTACTGGGGAGAGTACTCTTATTCAAGTGGTGTGTGTGTGTGGGGGGGGGTGTGGGTGTGTATGTGTGTGGAGCCAGGAGGGAGAGATATTTGATGGCCTCTGAGATACTGTGACTGTGAACTTTGGTCTTTGATTCTTAAATCCATCAGAAAGTTGCATACTTCAGTGCGTGTTGCCGAGTACTTTGATTTCTAACTTCAGCTCTACATGTCTACCGCTCTAAATGACAGATGGAGTCCCAAATCAGCTATTCGATTGTCCAGATATCTAATCACAGCTGTTTGATGACAGAGATTGTGGACAATGCTGCTGGTGCCAGGGGACCTATGCCCACCTTTCAAGGACAGCTCAGAGGACAAAGAGTTTGTTGGTGATTGTGGACCTTAGTTGGAATGCCAGGAGTTTGTCTGGACTAGTGATAAGGCTGTGCTTTCTTCAGAGAATGGAGTAGAAGCATCCTGTACCCCAGGAATGTAATCTTTTTCTTTTTAAAATGTTTTCTTGGGGCATTTTTATTTTACAACACAATCATTTCCAAATATTGTCCCTGTGCCTGGTCACAAAATGAGCCTGCCCTTGTAATAAAGAAAAAAGAGTAAACCAGAGTCAAAGGACTCAACAAATACATCAGGAACATCCCTGTTTCTGCCTCTCCCTAGCCTCCCAAGGAAAGGAGGAAAATGTTGCATTTCCTCATGTCTTCTCCGTGGTCAAGATTATTCATTGCTATTAGAGAGCCTTGGGCCTTTGACTCTGTGGTGTTGGATGAGCTGTTTTCCTGATCTACTTGCCTCACTCTGAATCTGCTTATCCAAGGCCTTGTATTTTTCTCTGATTTCCTCACATTTGTTGTTTCTTAAAGTACAGTAATTATTGATAGGATAGGATCAAGATCATATTTGTAAAGCCCTACTAAATACTTCCTTCCTTCCCTGGCATTCACAAAGCTTAGTTTACTTAACAGTGACCCAGCTGAAGGGCATATTTCACATGGTAGCCCTTTGTTACCAGGAAGAGTGCTACTCTGTGTATAGTCTGCCTTTGATGTCCATCCATAGACAGCTTCTTTCAGTGCTCAGCTCCCCATCCAGCCACACTTGGTTCTCTCTGCCAACATCTTGTCCCAGTTGCTTATTCTTTTGGGGCTTCACAGTCTTTGACTGCATGGGGAGCTTCCTTCTTTCTCCATGAGCTATTGGGCCTTTTACAAGCCAGGGTTCTAATCTCACATTGATGACAATCCTCCCCCCCACCCCAGCACTCCATGTCACATTTCAGCCCCACATTAGCAACATGAAGCCCTTGCCATTGGTGGCATCCATCAAGAGGTCGCAACTTGCAGCAGTTTGGGTTTGCAATAATGTGGCCTTGCTGTTGCAATGGATGAGACTCTTTCTTCACAAGCCAATCAATGAGTCTATTTGATGAGAAATCCAATGAAAATGGTAACCCAGAGATGTTCTCATAGATGATGCTACTTGTGATGACCGTTCGTAATCCAAGGGAAGCCAAGGGTGGCCTTCCAGTACCCGCAGGACAGAAGTTAATGCTGCTTGGGAAGTTTACAGACATTACTTCTGCTGAATGAGTAGCCCTCTAAGTTTTGGGCACCCTGAATCTTGGGAAGAGCCTTGGCCATGGGCTCATGCTAGGACTGTTTTCAAGTACTGGCAAAGCATTTCAAAAAGAAAGGTATAAGAAGCATGAGAGGCAAAAACCGCCTTGTCCTTTGGGGCCAAGTGAGGCCCCAGGCTTTGCAGCAGTCACTGTGGCAATGAGGATTCCAGTGTCTGGGAGCTGGAAGGAAACCCGGAGGCCATCTAGTTCTAACCACACTAAACAAGATTCCCCTCTGTGACACTCCCAGCAAGGTGGCCCATGTATGTAGGGAAGCATGAGACAGGCCAAGGTGGCCCATTCCACTTGGGAATAGGTCTAGTCTGGAGAAAGAGTTGTGTAGTGTTGTTTATACTGCGTTGCTAGAGGCAGCTATGTATGGCATTAGAGAAGATGCTGGGCCTGGTGTCGGGAGGATCTGAGTTCAGATCCACTCTCAACACTTACTAGCACACTAGTTTTGTGACACTGGACAAGTCACTTACCTCTCTTTGCCTCAGTCAGAGAACGAGGATAATAATAATAGCAGCTCCTTTTTAGGGTTGTCATGAGGACATAAGTGCTTATCACAGTTCCTGGCACCTCGTGGACATCTGTTGAGTATTTATTTCTTTTCTTCCTCTTTGCAGCTTCTGATCATGGGCTCTATTCCTCCCCTCTCAAGCCCAGCAAGCAGGCCCAATATAATCCCTTTGTTTCAAGAAAGCCCTAGGAACACTGAGGATCATAGGCTTAAAGATTGAGAATTACAGGGGACCTCAGAGGTCATCTCATCCCATCTGCTTATTTCATAGGAGAAATGGTCCCCAAGGTGTCTGTCCCCTGGGAGTGAGCCCCAACATGGGTAATGTCTGCTCTTCATGTCTCTACCCCACTCCAGGTGTGCTGTGGGAAATCTCTGTCTAGAGCTCGTGCATTATTTGATGCTGTTTCAAAAAGTGTGGGTAATAAGATCCCCATCTCCCATACACTCAAGGTAAAAAATTATTTTCACATAATTAAGCTTCCATTCTGCTTTCTGACCTAGACATCATTCCTTGACAAGATTCTAGCAGGACCTGGGCAAAACCCATCAGGGCAGCTAGGTGGCACAGTAGAGTCCTGGGCCTAGAGGCAGGAAGGTCGGAGTTCAAATCTGGTCTCTGTGACCCTGACAGGTCAACATCCTGTCTGCCTTGGTTTCCTCAATAGAGGAAGGAGAACACTAATAAGAACACTTCCCTCCCAGGACTGTTATGAGGATCAAATGAGCTAATATTTGTGTGGTGTAAAGTGTTGTCACTCCTCCCGGCACATAGTAGGTGTTTCCTCGCCTCCTTCCTTCATGTGCCTGGTACGTAGTAGGTAAGTGAAAGAGGTGGGATTCAACCTGGTCCTCTGATTTCAAACCCAGTCTTCTTCCTACTTGGTCAGTTGTACATGGATGGTTGCTATGGGATAAAAGAACAAAACAGCAGGGTGAGAGGATGGCAGCATTGAAGGAGTAGGGGATACCAGTGGGGCACAGTGCTCACCTTGGAGTCAGGAGATCTGGGTTTGAATGTTACCTCAGGTACTTAGCAACTGGGTGACCCTTGGCATGTCCCTTCACCTTCCCTTCCCTTTGTAAAATAAGGGGATTGGATGAGATCATTTCATGGATGGAAGGTACTTTCTACCTCTAAGCTCTAATCCTGTGTTTCTTTCTGAGCCTTAATCTCCCCATGCAAAGTTGAGGTGCTTTTTAACATTCTTTTGCCCTGTGGTTCTGTGGACTGCTGGTGTCATCGGACTGCAGAGCACCCTAAATGTTTTTCTGTGTCCAACTGTGGGCTTCAAAGCATGGCTAGTGGTAGTCCCATCAAATAATATGGAGATCCCTCTTCAAAACAAACTTAGGCCATGTGACACCTGCCTTTGCTCATGGAGATAGACAGCAAAGCCTTGTTCCAGAGGGTATGTAACATATGCATCCCCTTGATATCTGGAGAAAATCACCTGTTCAAACTAGTGACTGACATACCCAGAAAAAGTAGACTGTGTGTGGAGGGAACTGCTTTGACGATGCAACAGTTGCAGATGGCTCTGATATTGGATTGTTCTCACATCCCAAGAGCTCCCTGTGAGCACCAATCAACAGCTCTGATCTTCTTCAAAATGCCCCAGTGAACATGGCCCCTACATGCTGAGTCACATGAAGTGTGACCTGGTTCTGCTCCTTTCACTCAGCATCAGTTCATGCAAGTCCTTCCAGGCCTCTCTGAAGTCTTCCTGTTCATCATTTCTTATAGCATGATAGTATTCCATTACATTCATATACCACAGCTTGTTGAGCCATTCCCTGATTGATGCACATTCCCTCAGTTTCCAGTTTTTGACCACCAGAAAGAGAGCTGCTATAAATATTTTTGTGCTTGTGGGACCCTTTCCTATTTTTATGATCTCTTTGGGATACAGAGCTAGAAGAGATATTGCTGGGTCAAAGGGTATGCATATTTTTATGGCCATTTGGGCATAGTTCCAAATTGCTCTCTATGGTTGGATTAGCTCCCAGGTCCACCAACAATCAATTAGTGTTCCAGCTCTCTCACATCTTCTCCAACATTTATCATCTTCCTGTTTTGTCCTGTTAGCCAATCTGATAGGTGTGACGTGGTATCTCAGAGTCGTTTTGATTTGCATCTCTCTAATCAATAGTGATTTAGAGCATTTTTTTCATGACTTTAATTTCTTCCTCTGAAAACTGCCTGTTCATATCCTTTGACCATTTATCAAATCCTGAGTCATCTCTAGTAGTCCTGATGGATATCAGGCTACTGGACACAGATGGCTCAGGAGAAGAAAGTGAGGTTGGTGACCTTGCATGACTCTCCCTCACTCAAATCAAAGTCAACTACAAGTAAGGTCATCATCTTGATGTCATGGTCCTCTTCCAGAACAAAGAACAAACACAACTGGGGAATGACTTGTATTATTGTAAATTTGACTCAGTTCTCAATAGATTTTAGAAGTGAGGCCTTTATCACAGACACTAGTTGCAAATATTCTTTTCCAGTTTTTTGCTTCCTTCCAAATCTTGGTTGCATTGGGTTTATTTGTGCAAAATCTTTTCAATTTAATGTAATCAAAATTATCCATTTTGTACTTCATAATGTACTCCATCGCTGGTTTGGTCATAAATTTCTCCATTCTCCATAAATCTGACAAATGCACTATTCTTTGCCCCCCAGTTTGTTTATAGTATCAGTTTTTATACCTAGATCATGTATCCATTTGGACTTTATTCTTGTTTCTTTTTTTGTTTTCTTTTTTATTTTCTTTTATTTTTTAAATTATTTTATTTATTTTCAGTGTTCTATAATCTTAGATTTAATATCTAAGATTAAATATCTTAGATTTTTCCCCTCCCTCCCCCTCTTTCCCCGCTCCACCCCCCTCCCTATTCACTCTCTCCCTAAGATGGCATACAATCTTATATAGGTTCTCCAATACATTCGTATTAAATACACTTTCACTTTAGTCATGTTGCATAGAAGAATTAAAATGAATTAGAGAAATCACAAAAATAAAACAAAATAAAACATAACACAAGAGAAAATGGTCTACTTCATCCTGCAATCCAGTTTCATAGTTTTTCTCTGGATGTGGAAGGTGTTTTGCCTCACGAGTCCATTGGGAATTTTTTAGGTCCTTGCATTGACATGGAGGACTAATTCTACCAGAAAAATTCCTCATACGCTGTGGTTGTTTCTGTGTACAAAGTTCTCCTGGTTCTGCACCATTCACTTAGCATCGGTTCATATAAGTCTTTCCAGTCCTCTCTGAAGTCTTCCATCATTTCTTATAGCACAATAGTATTTCGTTATATTCATATACTAGAACTTGTTGAGCCACTCCGCATTTGATGGACATCCTATTGATTCCCAGTCCTTGGACAACACAAAGAGAGCTGCTATAAATATTTTTGTATGTGTGGGACCCTTTATGAATTTAATGATCTCTTTGGAATACAGTCCAAGAAGCTATATTTCTGGGTCAAAGGGTATGCATATTTTTGTAGCCCTTTGGGCATAGTTCCAAATTGCTCTCTAGAATGGTTGGATCAGCTCACAGCTCCACCAATGAATTAGTGTTCCAACTCTCTCACATCTTCTCCAACATTTATCATCTTCCTGTTTTGTCATGTGCTAGCATGACAATCTGATAGGTGTGATGTGGTACCTCAGAGTTGTTTTGATTTGCATCTCTCTAATCAATAGTGATTTAGAGTGTTTTTTCATGACTTTAATTTCTTCTTTTGAAAACTGCCCATTCATATTCTTTGACCATTTATTAATTGGGGAATGACTTGCATTCTTGTACATTTGACTCAGTTCTCTATATATTTTAGAAATGAGGCCTTTATCACAGATACAAGTTGCAAATATTCTTTCCCAGTTTTCTGCTTCCCTTCTAATCTTGGATACACTGAGCTTGTTTGTCCAAAAACTTTTCAATTTGATGTAATCAAAATTATCCATTTTGTACTTCATAATGTTTTATATCTCTTATTTGGTCAAAAATTTCTCCATTCTCCATAAATCTAACAAATACACTATTCCTTGCTCCCCTAATTTGTTTATAGTATCAATGTTTTATACCTAAATCATTTATCTGTTTGGACTTTATTCTTGTGTATGGTGTCAGGCACTGGTTTGTGCCCAGTTTCCTCCACACTGTTAGCCATTTTTCCCAGCAATTTTTGTCAAACAGTGAGTTCTTATCCCAGAAGCTGAGGTCCTTGGGCTTATCAAACAATAGACTGCTATATTCATTGACTACTGTGTTGTGAGTACCTAACCTATTTCTTAGCCAAGTGGTTTTGATGATTGCTGCTTTATAATACAATTTGAGATCTGGTAGGGCTAGGCCACCTTCCCTAGCATTTCTTTTTATTAATTCCCTTGATATTCTGGACCAGTTGTTCTTCCAAATGAATATTGATATTATTTTTTTCTAGCTCTAGAAAATATTTCTCTGGTATTTTGATTGGTATGACACTGAATAAGTAAATTAATTTAGGTAGAATTGTCATTTTTATTATATTAGCTCGGCCTACCCACAAGCAGCTGATGTTTTTCCACGTACTTAGGTCTGACTTTATTTGTGTGAAAAGTGTTTTCTAATTGTGTTCCTAGAATCCCTGGGTTTGTTCACCTTTTTCTTTTTTGATATTTGTAATTTTCTTCTCTCTTTTTTATTGATAAATTTCTCCTTTTTTAAGCAAATTGATTCAAGGTTTATCAGTTTTATTGGTTTTTTCATAAAACCAACTCTTAATTTTATTTGTTGAATAGTTTTCTTGATTTCAATGTTATTAGTCTCTCCTTTGGTTTTCAGTATTTCTAATTTGATATTGTCTTCAGGATTTTCAATTTCTTCTTTTTCTAGCTTACTGCATTGATATCTGGATGTCTGGTATTCTTTTAGATGCTGGGGCAGACCCTGACTGGCCTACCAAAGGATCATTTCCTAGAAAGAGGTCAGGGAAAATTGAGGTAGAAGCTTCAGGAATAATCTCTGGGACAGGATGCACCATAGGATTGCCTTGTAGGGGCTTTCCTTGCTAGAAATATTGAGCCCACATGATGAGCCCACTCCTCCCTCTATTCCTGTAGGCATTCAATGATAGAAAACTTCCCCTAAGAACTGCTTTTGCAGCATCTCATAAGTTTCGGTAAGTTGTATCCTTATTGTCATTCTCTTGAATGAAGTTGTTGATTTTATGAGTTGTTAACTTTTGGTCTATCTTTCCATGGCCTTTTATTACATATAATTTTTATTGCATTATGATCTGAGAAGGATGCATTGACTATCTCTGCCTTTCCCTACTAGATTGTGAAGTTTTTATGCCCTGGTGCATGCTCAATCTTTGTATATGTGCCATGTACTGGTAAGAAAAAGGTATATTCCTTTCTGTCCCCATTCAAATTTTGCCAGACATCCATATCTGTCATATCTACCTTATCCAGAGTTCTATTCACCTCCTTCATTTCTTCCTTGTTTATTTTGAGGTTAGATTTATCAAGTTCAGAGAGGGGGAGGTTGAGGTCCCCCACTAGTATAGTTTTGCTGTCTGTTTCTTCCTGTAGGTTCCTTTTACTTCTCCTATATCACAAGCTATACCATTTGGTGCATATAGATTTAGTAATGATATTTCTTCATTGTCTATGATGCATTTTGCAGGATATAATTTCCTTCCTTATCTTTTTTGATTAGAACTATTTCTGCTTTGTCTGAGATTAGGATTGTTATCCCTGTTTTGTTTTTTGTTGTTTTTTTTTTTTGCATCAACTGAAGCACAACATATTCTGCTCCAACCTTTTTACCTTTACCCTGTGTATGTCCCCCTGTTTCAAATTTATTATTTCTTGTAAACAACATATTTAATCCATTCTGCTATCCACCTCTGTTTTCTGGGAGAGTTCATCCCATTGACATTCACATTTATGATTACTCTCTGTGTCTTTCCTTCAATCCTATTTCTCCCCATTTATGATTTTAGTTCTCCCTTCTCCCTTCCTCTCCACAATAGAGTTTTAATTTTTTGATCCCTGCCTCCCTCAGTCTTCCCTCTCTTATATCAGCCCCATCCCTTTTATTCCCCTTTTCCTTTATTACTTCTTCCTTCCCTTTTAGCCTTCCTTCCCTTTTCTTTCCCTTTCCCCTCCTACTGCCTATAGAGCTAGTTAGTTCCTTCCTTAAACCAAATCAGATGATAGTAAATCTCAAAAGTGCTCATCTCCCTCCCTTCTTTCCCTCCATTGTAATGTGTTTTTGTGTCTCTTCCAGTGATGTAATTTACCTTTTTCTACCTCCTCCTTTTCACATCTCCCGTTAAAATCCCTTCATACCCTTAAATCACATTTTTATCATCACATCATTTAATCTATACCCACTCCCTCTATCTATGTATATCCCTTTTCACTATCAATATATATATATATATATATATATATATATATATATATATATATATATATATATATATATATATATATATATATATATATATATATAGTTCTCAAGATTAATAAGTATCATCTTCTCTTATAGGGATATAAACAGTTTGCCCATATTGAATAACAAGTTTTTTCTCCCTGTTTAGTTTTTTATGCCTTTCTTGAGACTTGTGTTTGTGGATCAAATTTTCTATTGAGGTGTGGCCTTTTCATCAGGAAGGTCTGGAAATCTATATTTCATTTCAATGAAATCCATCTCCTTGCCTGAAATATTATGTTCAATTTTGCTGGGTAATTGATCCCTGGTTGTAATCCAAGCTCCTTTGCCTTACAGAATTTCATATTCCCATCCCCCTGATCTTTTAATGTAGAAGTTGCAAGGTCCTGTGTGATCCTGACTGTAGTGTCTTGATATTTGAATTGTTTCTTTCTGGCTGTTTGCAGTATTTTCTCCTTCACTTCATAGTTCTAGAATTTGGTCACAATATTCCTTGATGTTTTCAGTTTGTGATCTCTTTCAGGTGGTGATTGGTGGATTCTTTTGATGACTATTTTGCCCCATGGATCTAGGACCTCAGGCAGTTTTCCTTGATGATTTCTTGCAAGATATTGTCCAGGCTCTTTTTTTCATCATGGCTTTCTGGTACACCATTAATTCTTAGATTTCCTCTCCCAGATCTATTTTCCAGGTCAATTGTTTTCCCAATGAGATATTTTATGTTTTCTTCTATTTTGTCATTCTTTCAATTCTGTTTGACTGATTCTTGATGTCTCATAGAATCATTAGTTTCTACATGCCCTATTCTAACTTTTAATAGATTGTTTTCTTCAGTTAATTTTGCATCTCCTTTTCCATTTGTCAAATTGCTCCTTTTAAGGAGTTATTTTCTCCAGTTTTGTTTTGGACTTCCTTTTGCATTTGTCCAAATTTCTTTTTTAAGGAGCAAATAACATACATATTCAATTGGTTATGCAAGTTTATCTTACCCTATAGGAAAGCAGGATAGAAGAGTTAAGATAAGAGAGGGGGCAAAAATGGAAAAGATGGAAGATTGGGGGAAGGAGTAATCAGAAACAAGCACTTTGATAGAGGGATAGATCAAAGGAGAGAATTGAATAAATGGAGGGCAACACAGGATAAAGGGAAATATAGTTAGTCTTTCTCAACATCTTTGTTATGGAGGTGTTTTGCATGATCACACACATATATAACCTTTATTGAATTGCTTGCCTTCTCAATGAGTGTGGGTGGGGAGGTTGGGAAGGGTTAGAATGTAGAACCCAAAGCTTTAAAAATGAAAGTTAGATGTTATTTTTATATGCAACTGACAAATAAGATACATAAGCAATGGAGTATAGAAATCTATCTTACCCTACAGAAAAATAGAAGGGAAGGGGATGGGGAGGTGATAGAAGGAAAGGCCGATTGGAGGAAAGGGCGATCAGAATACATGCCATATTGGGGTGGGGAGAGAGGGGAGATGGGGAGAAAATTTGAAATTCAAAATTTGTGGAAGTGAATGGTAAAAACTGAAAATAAATTTCTACGAAAAAACAATCATATAGGTAGTGCTGACAAAATCACACATGAGCTCTATTTGCGCTGCTTTTCATTTTAATAATGTGTGTTCTTCATGGAGCTGGTAGATAAAGTAGGAAAGGAGAGAAAGCAAGCCATTTTTAAACTCCTACTGTATCCTAGGCACTGTACGATGTGTTTTACATATATTATCTCATTTGATCCTCAAAATAACCAGGTAAGGTAGATGCTATTACCATCTCCACATGAGCAACAGTGAGGACATGCCTTTTAAAGACAAAAAAAGCCCCTCATGCCCATATTAGGTAATACTTCCTCCTGTGTGAAGCTACGAGGCAAAGGCCTCTAGTCATGTCATGGCTTGGTGAGTCATCGGTGATATTGTTGAGTCACTTGTCCTAGAGGGTATAAATTGGGAGCTGGGGCCCACAGGAGACCAAAGCCTGGGGTCAAGTGAAAGACTCCACTGACTGAGAGATTGTTCCTGAAGCTTCTACCTCAATTTTCCCTGGCCTCTCTCTAGGAAATGATCCTTTGGTAAGCCAGTTAGAGTCTGCCCCAGCATCTAGAAGAATACCAGACATCCAGATATCAATGCAGTCCCAGTGCCCCATCATAAAAATGCCACTTCTGTTGTCTGTGGCCTCCAGGAGTTGGGCACAGTTGGCCTAAGCAGCCTCTCTTGCACAAGTTTCCTTCTAGCACCAGGAAGTGAAGAGTCCAGTGTCAGCTATTTAGGGCCACTGGAATACCTCTGAATATTGAATTTCAGAGCAGCAAGGCATGGAAGAGCTCTAGTTGAAGTCAAGTTGTACTCCTGCTAAGAGATAAGAGATGTGGTCTGCTTTATTTAGACCATAAAATAAAGCAATTAAATGTGAAATGGCTCTGCTTCTGTTTTGATTGGGTCCCCGGGAAAAGGCCTGTGTAGAAATCAAGGGTACAATAATGATAAAGGTCAATCTCCATGGGATAATGTTTTAAAAATCTCTTACTCTTTAAATGTACCTTGAAGTCACAACTACAAAGGTGAGAAAGTCACCTGTTTTGTCTTTAGAGCCCATAAATGGTCAGTCCCACATCTCCTCTTGTCCCAGGAGTCCTTTTTTCTTTTTCCATGACATAATAATTGTGTCTTTCTGTATACAGGTATATTCTGTATACAGGTGATCTCATTCTTGCCACTGAAGGTAAGGTTGTTTGAACAGCCCCACATGTTATTTATCTGAAGGGAAGGAGGATAAATGCCTCTAAAGATGGTGCAAGTTAAACCTGTTCCCATGGGCCTGTATGGTACTTAGTTCCTCCTATATTATATAGAACAAGAGAGTGATGATGACCGCTGAGGAAATCAAGCATGGTAATTAACATGAGTGGGCTCTCAGCAATGAAATCCTTAGTAACTGATGAAAATTCTGATGGAAGAGGGTTTTGTTTGTAAAATATAATATTCTCTGGGCTTATCTTTTCTTTTAATTTTTATTATTAATTAATTTGTTTTCAGTTTTCTACAGTCACTTCCATAGGTATTAGATTTTTCCCCCGCCCTCCCCCTCACTCCCTGAGATGATGTGCAATCTGATACAGGTTCTACCCATATGTTCTTGTTAAATACATTTTCACATTAGTCATGTTGCACAGAAAAATTAAAATGAATGGGAGAAACTATGAAAACAACACAAAATATAACACAAGAGAAAATGGTCTCTTTCATTCTGCGATCCAATTCCATAGTTCTTTCTCTGGATGAGGAAGGCATTTTGCCTCAAGAGTCCATTGGGAATTTTTTTGGTCCTTGCATTACCATGAAGGGCTAAGGCTATCAGAAAAATTCCTTGCACACTGTGGTTTTTGCTGTGTACAAAGTTCTTCTGGTTCTGTTCCTTTCACTTAGCATCAGTTCATATAGGTCATTACAGGTCTCTCTGAAGTCTTCTTGTTCCTCATTTCTTCTAGCACAATAGTATTCCATTACATCCATATACCAGAACTCAGCCATTCCCCAATTGATGAGCATTCCTTTGATCTCCAGTTCTTGTCCACCACAAAGAGAGCTGCTATAAATATTTTTGTACATGTGGGACCCTCTCCCATTTTTAGGATTTCTATGAGATATAGTGAATTAGTGTTCCAATTCTCCCATATCTTCTCCAACATTTGTCACCTTCTTGTTTTGTCATATTAACCAATCTGACAGGAGTGATATGGTACCTCAGAGTTGTATGATTTCCATCTCTCTAATCAATAGTGCTTTAGAGCATTTTTTCATGTGATTATAGGTAACTTTAGTTTCTTCCTCTGAAAACTGCCATTTCATATCCTTTGTCTATTTATCAATCGAGGAATGACATATTCTTGTACATTTGACTCAGTTCTCTATAAATTTTAGAAATGAGGCCTTTATCACAGACACTAGTTGCAAAAATTCTTTCTTACTTTTCTACTTCCCTCCTAATCTTGGTTGCATTGAGTTTTTTTGTACAAGAACTTTTCAATTTAATGTAATCAAAATTATCCATTTTGCACTTCATATAATGTTCTCCATCTCTTGTTGGGTCATAAATTTCTCCTTCTCCATGAATATGACAAATACACTATTCCTTGCCCGCCAATTTGTTTATTGTATCAGCATTTAAACTTTATTCAGTTTCCTCCACACTTTTATCCAGTCTTCCCAGCAGTTTTTGTGAAAGAGTGAGTTATTATCCCAGAAGCTGGGGACCTTGGGTTTATCAAACAGTCAGTAGATTGCTATATTCATTGACTAAATCCGATTCTTGAGTACTTAACCTATTCCATTGGTCTGCCCTGCTATTACTTAGCCAATACCAAGTGGTTTCGAAGATTGCTGCTTTATGATACAACTTGAGATCTGGCAGGGCTAGGCCACCTTCCCTAGCATTTCTTTTCATTAATTCCCTTAATATTCTGGACGTTTTGTTCTTCCAGATGAATATTGATATTATTTTTTCCAGCTCTAGAAAATGTTTCTCTGGTAGTTTAACTGGTATGACACTGAATAAGTAAATTAATTTAGGTAGAACCTATGAGCAACTGATGTCTTTCCACTTACTTAGGTCTGACTTTATTTGTGTGAAAAGTGTTTTGTAATTGTCTTCCTAGAATCCCTGGGTTTGTTTTGGCAGGTAGACTCCTAGATATTTTATAGTATCTACCATAGTTTTAAATGAGATTTCTCTTTCTATCTCTTGCTGTTGGACTTTCTTAGTAATATAGAGAAATTCAGTTGATTTATGTGGGTTTATTTGGGAGCTGCAACTTTGCCAAAGATTTTTATTATTCCAAATACTTCTTTTACTTGATTCTTTTGGATTCTCTAAGTATATCATCATATAATCTGCAAAGAGTGATATCTTAGATTCTTCTTTGACTATTTTAATTCCTTCAATTTCTTTTTCTTCTCTCATTGCTAAAGCTAACACTTTAGTACCATATTGAATAACAGTGGTGATAATGGACATCCTTGTTTCTTATTGGATCTTATTGGAAATGCATCTAGTTTATCCCCATTGCATATAATGCTTGCTGATGATTTTAGGTAGATAAGGCTTATTATTTTATGGAAAGTTCCATTTATTCTTATGCTCTCCAGTGTTTTTAATAGGAATGGGTGCTGTATTTTGTCAAAACCTTTTTCTGCATCTATTGAGATAATCATATGATTTCTGTTAGTTTTGTTGTTGATATGATCAATAATGCTGATAGTTTTCCTAATATTGAACCAGCCCTGCATTCCTTGTTTAAATCCTACTTGATCATAATGTATTATTCTTATGATGAGTTGCTGTATTCTTTTTGCTAACATCTTACTTAAAATTTTTGCATCTATATTCATTAGAGAAATTGGTCCATAGTTTTCTTTTTCTATCTTGGCTCTTCCTGATTTAGGTATCAGAACCCTATTTATACCATAAAAAGAATTTGGTAGGACTCCATCAATTTCCCAAATAGTGTATATAATATTGGAATTAACTGTTCTTTAAATGTTAGCTAGAATTTACTTGTAAATCTCTTGGGCCCTGGAGATTTTTTCCTAGGGAGTTCATTGATGGCTTGTTCAATTTCTTTTTCTGAGGTATAGGTAAGTATTGAAATTCTTCTTCTGTTAATCTGAGCAATTTATATTCTTTGAAATAGTCATCAATCTGACTTAGATTGTCAAATTTACTGTTGGCCAAAGTAATTTCTAATTATTGTTTTAATTTCCTCCTCACTGGGTGCAAGTTCACCGTTTTCATTTTTTTTATTAATAATTTGGTTTTCTTCTTTCTTTTTTACTCAAATTTACCAAAATTTACCAATTTTATTGTTTTTTCACAAAACCAACTCTTAGTTTTATTAGTTGAATAGTTTCCTTAATTTCAATTTTATTAATCGTTCTTTTGCTTTTCAGTATTTCTAATTTGGTATTTTCTTCTGAATCTTCAATTTGTTCTTTTTCTAGCTTTTTTTCAGCTAAATGTCTAATTCATTCATCTCCTCTTTCTCTGTTTCGTTCATGTAGGTATGCAATGATATAAAACTTCCCCTAAGAACTGTTTTTGCAGCATCCCGTAATTTTTGGTAAGTTGTTCTTCATTGTCATTTTCTTGAATAAAATTATTGATTGTTTGTGGATTTGTTGTTTAACCCATTCATTCTTTAGGATTCCATGATAAAAATCACATTTTTTATCATCACATCATTTACCGTATAGTTTTCAATAAATTATTGATCTATCTTTCCATGGTCTTTTATCACATATAATTTTTATTGCATTATTATCTGAGAAAGATGCGTTGACTATATCTGCCTTTCCCCATTGGATTATGAGATTTTTATGCCCTAGTGCATGGTCAGTTTTTGTTTATGTGCCATGTACTGCTGAGAAAAAGGTATATTCCTTTCTATCCCCATTCAAATTTTTCCAGAGATCTATATCTATAATGTCTACTTTATCCAGAGTTCTATTGACCTCCTTCACTTTTTCTTTCTTTATTTTGAGGTTAGATTTATCATGTTCAGAAAGGGGAAGGTTGAAGTTCCCCACTAGTATAGTTTTGCTGTCTATTTCTTCCTGTAACTACCTTAACTTCTCCTCTAAGAATTTGGATACTATACCACTTGGTGCAAATATATATCGTAATGATATTGCTTCATTGTCTATGATGCCTTTTAACAGGATATAATTTCCTTCCTTATCTCTTTTGATTAGATCTATTTCTACTTTTGCTTTGTTTGAAATTAGGATTGCTACCCCCTGCTTTTTTTACATCAGCTGAAGCATAATATATTCTGCCCCAACCTTTTGCCTTTACCCTGTGTATGTCTCCCTGTTTCAAATATGTTTCTTGTAAAGAAGATATTGTTGGATTATGGTTTTTAATCCATTCTACTATCAGCCTAAGTTTTATGGTAGAGTTCATCCCCCCTCCCTTTTCTTTCCCCTTTCCCCTCCTGCTGCCTATTGAGCTAGTTAGTTTTCTGTATGTAACTGATTTTATTGTTTCCTCCCTGAATGAAATCAGGTGAAAGTAAATCTCAGACAGTGCTCATCTCCCTCCTCTCTTTACCTCTACTGTAATATGTTTTTGGGCCTCTTCCAGTGATATAATTTACCTTTTTTGCCTCCTCCTTTTCACATCTCCCATTAAAATCCATTTATACCCTTATATCATATTTTTTATCATGACATCATTTAATTTATTCCCACTCCCTCTATCTAAGTATATCCCTTTTAAATATCATAATAAATACACAGTTCTCAATATTAATAAGTATCACCTTCACTTATATGGGCGTAAACAGTTTGCCCATATTGAATAACAAGTTTTTTTTTTCTTTTACCTTTTTATGCCTCTCTTGAGACTTGACCAGATTTTCTATTGAGCTCTGGCCTTTTCATCAGGAATGTCTGGAAATCCCTTATTTCATTGAATGTCTATCTCCTTGCCTGAAATATTATGCTCAGGGGGGCGGAGCCAAGATGGAGAAGTAGAAAGACGTACATACACATAGCTCCAAACCCACAAAACACAGAACGGCAGAGGGGACTAACCCAGGGTGAATTCTGCACCCAGAGACCACGGAATATTGGAGCGAGGGAGATTTCTGTTCTGGAGAGACCTGCAAACCTCTCGCGGGGGGTCCTTCGCGCCATGGACTGGGCGCTGGGGCGAGAAGCAGAGAGCAGCCCTACCGTGGCAGCGACAACATGGGAAGAAGATCCGAGAGGGCTGCGAGATGGGATCTCCAGCGGCCACGCGGGTCTCCCCACCCACAGAGGGACCTGCAAACCTCTCGCAAAAGGTCCGTCGCGCTGCAGACGTGGAGCCCAGCCCGGACCTGTGGTGGCGGCCCCGGCTATGAGAGGCACAGTCCTAAGAGGGCTCCAGAGGTGGGATCTTCAACAGCGGTATGGGCCCCCCCACCAACAGGTGACTGACGGGGGTAGGTGAGAGAGTCTCTTTGGCAGGTTGAGAGGGGAGTGAGGTGCCCCCATGGCTCGGGCCCCCCGGGAGGTGGGGACTGAGAGGCGGCTGCAGCGGGCAGGAGCCTGGATCCATTGTGGAAGGTCTGTGCATAAACCGCCTGAGGGAATTGAGCCAGAGAGGCGGCCCTGCCCCTGACCACCCGAACTTAATTTAACACTGAATAACAGCCCTGCCCCCGCCAAAAGCCCTAAGGCAGGAAACAGCATTTGAATCTCAGTCCCCAAACGCTGGCTGGGAGGACCAGGAGGCGAGGTGGGTGTGAGGAGAACATTCAGAGTTCAGGCCACTAGGTGGAGAATATGCCAAGAAAAGGGAAAAGAAATAAAACTATTGAAGGGTACTTTATCAGAGAGAAAAAAACATTTCCTCCCCTCCTTTCTGATGGGGAGGAACAATGCTTGCCATCAGGCAAAGACACAGAAATCGAGGATTCTGTGTCCCAGCCCACCCAATGGGCTCGGGCCATGGAAGAGCTCAAGAGGAATTTTGAAAATCAAGTTAGAGAGGTGGAGGAAAGACTGGAAAGGGAAATGAGAGGGATGAGGGAGAAGCATGAAAAACAGATCAGCTCCCTGCTAAAGGAGAACCAAAAAAATCTTGAAGAAATTGGCACCTTGAGAACTAGCCTAACTCAGCTGGCAAGGGAGGTGCAAGGGGCCAATGAGGAGAAGAATGCTTTCAAAAGCAGAAATAACCAAATGGAAAAGGAGATTCAAAAGCTCACTGAAGAAAATAGATCTTTCAAATCTAGAATGATACAGATGGACGCTTTGGACTTTTCGAGAAAGACAGATATCTCAGAACATACCGCTCAGATTCGAAAAATGGAAGATAATGTGAAATATCTTATTGGAAAAACAACTGACCTGGAAAATAGAATCAGGAGAGACAATGTAAAAATTCTGGGACTACCTGAAAACCATGATCAAAAGAAGAGCCTAGACATCATCTTCCATGAAATTATCAAGGAAAACTGCCCTGAGATTCTAGAACCAGAAGGCAAAATAAATATTCAAGGAATCTGCAGAACACCACATGAAAGAGATCCAAAAAGAGAAACTCCTAGGAGCATTGTGGCCAAATTCGAGAATTCCCAGGTGAAAGAGAAAATATTGCAAGCAGATAGAAAGAAACAATTCAAGTATTGTGGAAATACAATCAGGATAGTACAAGATCTGGCACCTTCTACATTGAGGGACAGAAGGGAATGGAATAGGATATTCCAGAAGTCAAAGGAAATAGGACTGAAGCCAAAAATCACCTACCCAGCAAAACTGACTATAATACTTCAGGAAAAAAATGGTCTTTCAATGAAATAGAAGACTTTCAAATTTTCCTGATGAAAAGACCAGAACTGGAAAGAAAATTTGACTTTCTAACACAAGAATGAAGAGAACCATGAAAAGGCGAACAGCAAAGAGAAATCATAAGGGACTTACTAAAGTTGAACTGTTTACATTCCTACATGGAAAGACAATATTTATAACTCTTGAAATATTATGCTCAGTTTTTTCTGGGTAATTGATCCTTGGTTGCAATCCAAGCTCCTTTGCCTTATGGAATATCATATTCCAATCCCTCTGATATTTTGATATAGAAGTTTCAAGGTCCTGCATGATCCTGATGGTAGTTCCTCAATCTTTGAATTGTTTCTTTCTGGCATCTTGCAGTATTTTTTCTTTAACTTTAGTTCTGGAATTTGGCAGCAATATTCATTGGTGTTTTCCATTTGGGATCTCTTTCAGGAGGTGATTACCAGATTCTTTTGATGACCCTTTTGTCCTCTGGATCTAGGACCTCAAGCAGTTTTCCTCGATGATTTCTTGGAAGATATTGTCTAGCCTTTTTTTTCTTCATGGCTTTCCAGGAGACCAATAATTCTTACATTTTTCTTTCCTGAATCTATTTTCCAGATCAATTGTTTTTCCAATGAGATATTTTATGTTTTCTTCTATTTTTTCATTCTTTCTATTTTTTTAACTGATTCTTGATATCTCATAGAGTCATTAGCTTGTACTTTTCCTGTTCTAATTTTTAATAGATTGTTTTCTTCAGTTTCCTTTTGCATCTCCTTTTCCGTTTGTCTGATTGTTGATGTTAGGTTTTGTATCTCTTTATCCTTTTGTTCAATTTTGTTTATAAATTCTTCCATTGATTCTTCTTTCCTATTTTTAAAATCATTAGCCTATTTTTCTTCTACCTCTCTAATTTGGCTTGTAAAATCCTTTTTGAGCTCTTCCAAGGATGTTCTTTTGGCTGGAGACCAGTTCTTATTCCCTTCTGAGGTTTCACATGGGAATACAGTCTCAATACTGACCTCTTGATTATTCGTGTTTTGGTTCTTGTCCCCATGGTAAGCTTCTGTGGTCTTTTCTTATTTTCTTCTTGCTCATAATGATCACCTTTTTCCTGGCTTTTAGAGCAGATTTGTCCTTCTGGGACACAGGGGGCTCTGTCCCACAGTTCTTGTGCTTAGAACTTGAAGCTTTATGCGTTGTGGCCTCTGGTTCCTTCAGCTAGCAGCTAGAATGCTGCAGCTTACCTGATGCTGAGATGACTGGTGTGCTAAAGCAGAGGCCAGGTGTTTCTGAGTTTCCCTGGAGTTACCCTGGAGCTTGCTGCATGAGTTGTGGGAGAGGGGTGGTCTGGCCACAGGAGGTTTCCTCTCCTGAGCTAGAACACAGCCAGGCTTAGTGTTTGGTGATCCCCATCTGTGCTGGTGTCTTCCCAATTCTATTGGCTGTGCTAAGGCAAGCTTAGGGTCTTGGTGTTGGTGCTTACGAGATCCACTCCCCTGGGGTTCAGGATCTCTTCGTGGTTCACTGAGGTGGGGCTGGAGCAGCTCTAGTCCTGCACTGGTCCCCTTCAACCACAGCATGAGGGACCCCCCTTTGTGATTTTCCTAGTTTCATAGGCTGAGACTATTTATCCCTTTGGTGGATCTCACTATTCCAGGATTTTTTCTGGGGAAATTTTCTCTGGAATTTTCAAGGTCATCTAGGGGAGAGGGAGAGCATTTACAGATCATTCCACCATCTTGGCTCCTGAAAATTCAAGTAGGTGACTTACAGAGATTTAATCTGCAGGCTCATAATCTCAGGAGTGGTTGATGCTGTTACCTGGGATTCTGTGCTTCTCTTTCATTCAATTCCACTGGACTCCTGTCCTGGGCTGATATGTTTGAGAATCTGCTGTGCTTCTATTGCTTCAGACCACCTGGGGCTTCCTGCTCAGCTTTGCTATGGTAGAGTCTGTGCTGGTACAGCCTGTATGCTATGCATTCTGTGCTCTTCCAGCCCCATGCAACAGATCCTTCACATTAACCTTCCAGGTTGTTCTGGGCTGGAAATTTGCCACACTCTGTCTCTTTGTAGATTCTGCATCTCTAAAATTTGTTCATATTCTCTTTTTAGAGGTATCTGAAGGAGTTTGTCTTAGAGCTTAGGTGAGTACAAGCTCTCACTCCAACATCTTGACTCCACCCCCCAACTGAATACATATTTATTCAGAAAACATTTATTAGATACAGACTATGTCCAAAACCTACAGTACCCAATATTCCTTGGAAGTCTCCCATCCAGGTTCTTCTGAGATCCAATGAATTTCATCATTCATTGCAGTGGGTAGAGAGGCAGCTTGAAAGCAAGGCCTAACAGAAGCAAGTTGTGTGACTCTGCACAAGGGTTTGAAAGTAAAAATGATGATGAAAACTGCAGGAGAGCTGCTGATTGGCTTTGGGGGGGGGGCAGCCCAGTTCCCTCCCATCCTCGGTACTGTATGGATAGTCATTGTTCTTGAGACGCTCAGGCATACTTTCCATTACCATTGAGTGTCCTGTGTACTGGGACGGGAAGGAAGAATAAGGATATTGACCCTGTGGGATATGCCCTGGCCAGTCAATAGTCAGTCAGCAAACATTTAATAAGTACCTACTATGTGCTAGACACTGACTAGGAATAGCAATAGACAAAAGATAGTACTTGCTTTCAAGTAGCTCACAGTCTTTGGGTGGGGGATGGTAGGGAGACAACATGCAAACCACTAGGTACAAAGGATGCAGGACCAATTGGAGATGATCACAGAGGGAAGGCATTAGCATTAAGAGGGACTAGGAAAGGCATCCTGTAGCAAGTATGATTTTAGCTGGAACTGAAAGGAAGCCAGGATGCAGAAAGAAGAGAGAGCATTCCAGGCATGGAGGATAGCCATTGTCACTAGATGGCAGAGTATGTGAGAAACTATAAGGCAAATGTGGCAAACATGTGGCCAGCTTGTCAGCATTGCAGTTTCAACACTCTGGAGTGGAAAATAATGGATGAAAAAATACAAATGCAACACAAAATAGATAATGTTAATATGTGATTTTCTAAGTCAATGTGTGGGGCCCCAGAAATCCTTCTGCAAGATTTAGTGGTTGAGTTGGACTGGTGTAAGATGTAAAAAGACTGGGAAGGTGGTTGTGGGAAGGGTATGAAGGGCTTTGAATGCTAAACAGGGACAGGTGTTCTAGAGTTGTAGGGATATTGAGTTGATGCAAGGGAAAGTGGCTAGCACACTCCTTGCAGATGCAGTCGTAGTGTAGTGGCTGGAATACAAAGCACAGTCTATTCTTGCACTGGCAAGGTCCTGTGGGAGAGGTGTGCTTGTGCTCCTCGACTCTCTAGTCAAGACAATTCAGCTTCAGAGTAGGAGTCCTGGTGCTGACTGGATTAATCTCCAGTGTGGTTGAAGACATGGTTTCCCAGAATTACAGAGTCTGAGGATTGAAAGGGACCCCAGGACAACCTAATCAAACTCACCTGTGAAAGGAAGTCCAACTGTAATGTACCAAGAAGTGGTCATTGAGCGTCCCCTTGAAGACCTCCAGAGGGGCAGGGGAGGGGGATCCACCACTTCTCAAGTCAGCCCATTGCACTTTGGAATCACTGCTGTTCTTAGAAGGGATCAAACCAAAATTGGCCACCCTTTAGTTATATCTTCTAGGATCAAATAGCATATGATGCCCTCCACATACCACCTCCCAAACCCTGATTCTTCTCTTCTCCATCAACTGAAGCACCTTCACCATCTTGGTTATACTTCCTTAGACCCTCCACATTGTAGCAGTGGCTTTCTGAAATTGTGGCATTCAGAAGCATCAGTACTCCAATTATGCTCTCCCGGCCTCCAGTCTCTCCCCACTTCTGGTCATCATCCACTCAGCAGTTGAAGTTCCCAGTTGGGCTATGCTCCTTGTTGCTACCTCTGCCACCACTGACTCACCAGGAAGCTGCATCTGCCATTAGTGGTGTGACCTTGGGCAAGTCTTTTCTCAGTCTCAGCTTCTTCATCTGTAAAATGGGGGTAATAAGAGCACCTGCCTCACAGGGTTGTGGCCAAACTTCAGTGAGACCGTGTCTGTAAAGTGCTTCACGAACTGGAATGCACTATGGACATGACAGCCACTGGGATGGTGCTGCTGCAGTTAGAAGTTAGAAGTTAGAAGGTAATGTGGATGCGGGGGGGGGGGGGGGGGGGGGGTTCTGGGAAGTGACAGAGCCAGGATTCAAACACAGGTCCTTTCCATAAGTGGTCCTTAATGATGCACTAAGAACAGTATTCAGGAAGAACCCTCATCAGATTGTGCCTGGGGCTTTTTATGGCCTGCTGCCCCTTCCCCTGAACTTTGATAACACTAATGGGCAGAGTAGAAAGAGATAGACTCAGAGTGGAATTTTGACCCTGGTGGTGGAAGGGAGATTTGAGCTAATGGGAGAGATTTCCTGGCACTGCTAGATGACCCTTGCTTAGGCTGCTACCTATTCTACCTCTGGTGGAGGCCAGTCCTGACCAACTGTGTCAGTTCGTATTTGTAAAAGTAACACTCATTTCACCTAAATGGGATGGCTGACCTGAAAGGCCCATGCTCCTCCCCAGTTGGGGCTCCCTTGTTGCCTTTCTCCCTGCCAAATAAGAGCATTGGAGAGAATAGGGCAAAAGCCACTGATCTTGGACGCAGGTGGGCACCAGCTGGAGTCTGGCAGGGCAAAGTTGGGGACCATCATACCACATAAGCCTTTGTAGTCATGGTAATTTCATTCTCTTTTCCAAGAGTCACAAAGATTCTATTTCCACTTGCCCCACAAAGACAATTTCGGATCCCTCTGAAAGCGGGAGAGCTGGCCAGCACCTGCCAGGCCTTCAGCCAGAACCGTAACGCCAACTGCCTGGGGTAGGAGTTTGGCATAAAAGCAGTAATGTACTCATTAAACGTTGCAGAAAATCATATCATTAGCACAGATATTTCATGCATGAATTACTCTCTCCAGAAGAAAATAAGGCCTTTTTTCTGAGCATCTGATCTTTCTACAGAATGATTTCGGTGCTCATTAGCAAGATCCATACCCATTTCTGTTCAGCATCTGGCTTAAGGTCCCTCTGATATAGTTAAGGTTTCTGCTTTTCATCAGAATTCTGCCCTGTTATGCAAGCTAAGTAATTTGCATCTGTTGAAGCTTGAAATTATCCCATATTTGCAAAGTTTTCTGGGGAAAGTTGAAAACACATTAACAAAGTCCAACCAACTTTGGCAGTCAAATGACAGCCATGGAGGAACATGGTGGCTGACTGGAATGGGACCTATGTCTTCTCCTTGAATCAAGAGGACTTTGGGGAAAGCAAACAGCAGCTCTCTGAGGCCTTCTGTGCCCACCCTCCCTCCAGAGCCTGAGAAGAAAGGGTAGGCATGTAAAATCCAAACTTAACCACCAACAATGCAATTCCACGAGGATTTCCTGAGGGCCTATTTTATGCCAAGCACTCTGCTAAGGTGCTACAAGATGTACAATGTGTGTGAAGGGAGCTTATAGCTTCAATGGACAGATGAGACAGAGCCCGGGGAGAGAGCCGATACAGTCCAAACACTGACTCCCAAATGAATGGGAAGGAACTGGAAGTGTCTGTGGAGGATGTGGGCTCCTGCACATCTTCTCAGGGGGCTGGGCCCCTGAGATGTGACCATATCATCTCTGCAAGGGCCCTTAGGGAGGTGCAGCTCATTGGCCTCTCAGCCAGGGTTCTAATTGTGAGGAACTTGCAAGTTGACATCTGCCTCTCTTCATCTTCCACCCTTCGTTCATAGTTTGGTCTCCAGTTTTCCCTTATTTGGCAAAGTCTCTATTTAAAAAGTGCTGCAGTTTGTCTATATGTTGGGCCACTTATCCAGAAAGGGAACTAGGCCTTGTGCTTCTAATAGCTCACCATCCACACTGCTGGAAAGAGGATGAGGTGTGACACAAATTTGTTTCTCATGATGAACATGAGAGATGTTTGGTGAACATCTGCCCATGATCTACTTGAATAGATGAGAGATCTGGCTTTGACAGTTTGGGGAGGCAGAGAAAGGTACCAAAGGACAGACAAAAATGCAGCATCCTTGTTCTTTTGGGGATGGTGGGGTTGGGAGGTGAGGAGGTAGAGAAGCAATGCGGCCAAGACTGATGGAATCATGGATTTCTGGTGCTCATGAGACTGGGAAGGGGAATAGGATTGTGGTTTTAGAGCTGGGAGCAATCTCAGATCATCATACCCCACCCCTTCATTTTATAGAAGAAGAAATGACCTGTCCAAGGTCACACAAGAAGTGGCAGAGTTATCCCTTCTGGTATGTTGGAGTAGCAGCCAAAGGCATGGAAAGACGCATCTAGAACTGACCATCCCCCTGCCTTTGGTGGACCTAGGCTTAGTATGGGCAGTTAGGTGGCACTGCAGTGGATAGAACGCCAGGCCTGGAGTCAGGAAGACCTGAGTTCAAATCCAAATTCTGACACTTTCTAGCTGTGTGACCCTGGACAAGTCACTTAACCTTGTTTGCCTCAGTTCCTCATCTATTAAAATGAACTGGAGAAGGAAATGGCAATCTACTCCAGTATCTTTGCCAAGAAAACCCCAAATGGAGTCACAAAGAGTTGGACACGACTGAAATGACTAAACAAAAAAAAAAGGCTTCATGTAATCTTTCCAAAGAACTAATTTTTCTTCCTTCCTTCCTTCCTTCCTTCCTTCCTTCCTTCCTTCCTTCCTTCCTTCCTTCCTTCCTTCCTTCCTCCTTCCTTCTTTCTCTCCCCTTTCTTCCTTCCTTCCTCCCTCCTCTTTCTTTCTTCCTGCCCCCCTTCTCTTTCTTCCTCCCTCTCCTCCCCTTTCCTTCTCCCTCCTCTTCCCTTCCCTCCTTCAATAAACATGTATTACATGCCAGGTGAAAGACAAGAGCTTCTGCCCTCAAGGAGCTTATGTTCCATTGGGGAATGGAGATAACACAGCTAAGTAAATACAAAATGCAAAATACATGAAAATTAATGGGGGGAGGATAGGAAAGACCTCATGGAGGAGGGGCCCTATGAGCTGAACCTTGAAGGAAAATAGGGACCTTCTGAGGCAAAGGGGAGGATGGCTTCCATTGGAAGCAAGCAAGCTGGAGATGAGTGGGAATAGCCAAGAGATCTGTTGGTTGAAATGCAGAGTGCCTGCCCAGAAAAGGTGGATGGGTAATAAGCTTGGAAAGACTGTCAGCAGCCAGATTGGGACTCAAGGCTTGCATGTGCCCATAGGATAGCTGGAAGCCTGTGGACATATTGAACAGTCCTCAGCCAGAAACAGCTCTGAAATAAAAAGCCATTAGAAAGATAATTCAGAAGCTAATCAAACACTGGGTAGCAGTGATTCATTCTTCTTGGGCTATCAAAAGTAAGTAGTGCTGCTGTTTGCTGCTATCCTACACTGATTTACCGTTAGAAATGGAAGCCAATCTACCCCCAGATGAGTCAGTAGAGCTTTTTCATAATGACAAGTGGCCTGTAAGAGGCTGGAGTGCTATCCAACTTTCTAAAATGACTTTACAAGCTGGTTTCAGGATTCAATGAAACCAAATCTTCCTGCTCAGGGAGGTGGGTGGCAGAAGCTTGCCCTGCTCTCACATCCATATCCTCCCCCAAGACCTCTGGTGTGCCTGTGGGCCATTGTGGCACTCTGTCTGTCTAAGATGCTATCAATGAAATGAGGGCACCGAGGTAGCTGCCCTGAATGGCAAGATAAAAGACGCAAAGGGCTTTGTCCCTGACCCTTCCACTCAGCCACTGCTGTGACCCTCCCCAGACTTCCTCATTCCTTTTCTCCCCTTGGTCTTTACCTTAGATTTTGGTTCATCCTCTGATGTCTGGCATAAATTTATCTGCATCCCATCAGACTTCTGCTTTTTCTTTGAGGGAGCTACCTGAAAACTTTGTCAGCTGAGTGGATATTGGAAAGGGTGCCAGTATCTGGCCTAGTACTGCGGGCACCCACAGCCTGGGAAAATGCTCTTCTCCAGGCCACCTTGGCATGGCTACCCCTGTAGCTTTTTAGCAGGGGCAGTTGGAAAAGGAGGGGAAGGGATAGGAAGGAAAGTGGCAAAGAAGCAATTATCTATGGAGGAAGAGATAACAACCTTTCTGGGAAAACGAGAGATAATTCTCTTTGGATTGCACCCTGCCTTTCATGTTTTAGTACTAAAACAAAACAGATACACACACAAAAAGCTTTTTCCAGCCTATACTTGAGGATGATGGGTCCTATTACTGGGGGGCAGGTGGCAGTTAATGCCAGTCTTGTCTGAGAAAGTACACCAATCATTGTAGCAAAAAGGAGGCTGGCCCTTTAGAATGGAATGGGCTGAGCCATTCATGGGCTGACCGAAGGATACAGAACCCCTTTTTTGATTGCTTCCCCAAACTAAGGGTAGGATCTTGTTCTCAGTGTGAAAGCTTTTCAATCTTCCAGGTTCTGGGTAAAATTCAGAAGGGAAATTCATTTGGAATGCAGAAAAGAGGCCACCCTCAAATTAGCAAATTAAAACGCTTCCCTACTTAAAGATTTAGCCCTGTGATTCCTGTGATTCAATGATGCCGGCCTTCTGACTGTTCCTCAAACAAGACATTCCATTTCTCCTATCTCAGCTGTGCGTAGAACTCTCTCCATCCTTGTCTTCCCTTGGTGGCTTCCTTCAAGTCCCAGCTAAAGTCCTACCTTCTGTAAGGTCTTCCCCAATCCCCCTTAATGCTAGTGTATTCCCTCCTATTGATTAGCACCAATTCATCCTGTTTAGATTTCATTTGGACATAATTGTTTGCATATTGTCTCCCTGGTTAAACCGTGAACTCCTTAAGAGCAGACACCATCTTTTGCCTTTCCTTGTATCTCCAAAGCTTGGCACAGTGCCTGGCACATAGGTGCTTAATAAAGGGTTATGGAAGGACTGACTATTGAAACCCCTGGTCTTGGTGAGGATGCAGACAGGGAATGGGAGGGCATAGAACTGGTCTCAAGTTCGAATAGAAACAAATCTCTCCAAGTGGCATATTGACTTAGAAAGCTACAAATGTACATCATCTATGCTTCATGTTATTTGTATTTATGCTGTTCAGCATTACTTAACTAGATCTTAATCTGGTTCAGAATCTTGAGTAAAAGCAAGTTTGAAAATCGGAAGGCATGGTATGTTAGCCGTCTCCTAAAGCTGCTCCATGTGCTGGTCAAAACGTGCAGAAAGAGACAGATGTTATTTTTCAACTTTTTAATTGAGGACTGAGGGAAGTTAGCAATAGTGATGCTCAAAAAGAGGGGCATTGAAATATTGTCCTAAAATGCATCAAAGGGAAGGATGTTGAAAAGGAAGCACAGATAAGGAGGATAGTTTTGAAATATGTGGAATTTATGATATACTGTTTTCAAAAACAAGCAGTATGACATGGAAATTGGTTGTTTCATACACAATCCTCTTTTTGTATTCTGAGATATACACATGCACACATATATGTATGTATGGATGTACATATGTATAGATAGAGATAAATACTCCTTGATGGGGTCCTTAAGTTCAAAGTAAAAATATAAAATTAAAAAAAATGAAAATCCTTCATTCAAAGATCAACTTAGGTGCCACCTCCTCCAAGAAACCTTTCATGACCTGCTCTTAGCTGGTAGCTTTCTCTCACTCTGCTCCCCTTTTCTTCCAACAACTTGTCTGATCTCTCCCCTCCATCAACACTTACACTAGCTGTGTGACCCTGAGTGAGTCACTTCACCTTTATTTGTCTCCGTTTCCTCATCTGTAAAATGGGGATAATAATAGCACCTACCTTACTTGGTTGCTGACAGGATCAGATGAGGTATGGTTTTTCAAGCTGTCGTTTATTTATTCATTCATGTCTTACTTTATTTGCTCATGCCTCTATTGATTCAGTCATTCCTCATTTGATGGGCAATCCCTCAGGCCCTTGTTATCTGCTGTCTGTTTTTTCCCTTTTCACTCCCCTTTGTTTTCCTTGTAGTTAGTCCCCCAATCATAGCAGCACTCCCTATCTCTTCATCTCTCTGTCGATTTCGATGTATTTTTCCACTACAGTCTATGGATGGGCATTCCACTCTCCTCTGTTTTTCAAATGTAACACCTGACTACCTTGTCCCTCGCAGCCTGATGATCAGGTAGGTTACAGCTCATCCCTCACCCAGGGTTCTCCAGGACCTTTGGGGGAACTAGGCAGTGGGATGTGGACGTGGCTTTCTGTAAATAGCTCCAGGCCCTGTGGATTGTGTTCCCTGAAGTGTAAGGTTGGGTCCCCTGCATTTGTTCCATTTAGCCACTAACAGTCAGACTAGCTCTTAGAAAGGAATATTTACTTCAAAAGGTATATTCACAAATATGCAAACTTGCTCCCCAATACATGATGCATAATTCTCCTCACTCTCCATAGTCAGTTTCTGGGATAAGCAAGGGGATTAGGTTCACAGCTTAGCTCAGTTCCTATAGAACACTGTCTCAGTTTCCAAATCCAAAACCCCACTTGGACTCAAGACTCTGACTTCTTAGGGCTTTTCTGCTGGGCTGGTTGGCTGCACCATCCTGCCTGGAATCTTGGCTCTGAGGTCATCATGGATTGAACTCTGGAACTGGTAGGGATCACTAAGGACATCTGAAACTGAGGACAGACAACACCAAATAGAAGCAAACACTTCCAGTGTCTATTTCTTGGTCTAAGAAGCAGGAGAAGGAAGGCTTCCCCCATTGCCAGTTCAATATATGGCACTGGGCATAGCAGGAAGGAGAGTAGGAGAGGGTGAGAGCCAGAAGGAGTAGCAGAAAGGACATGCCTGTCTCAGTCTAGCCAGTTTTAAGGAGGCCACCTGCTCTGACTGCACAGCAAATCAAAGGAGGTTACATGCACCTATAGGGTAGGGAACAAAGAGTGACTCCATGATGGATGATCTGGACATGCTTACACAGATAAAGAGGGAGTATTATCTGCTCCCCTCTCTCTCAACACCTTCCTCTTTGTTTATATTCTCTTCTCATGTATCCCAATTATGAGAAATATTATTCCTCCTGTCTATACTTAATATCTTCTTCCTTTTACCTTCCCTTTCTCTTTTGCCTTGTCAGACTTTATTAGAATGTTAACATTGTACCATCATAAGTAATTTTCAATTATTCAGATAAATTTATCTTTTTAGGTTTCTTTGTACTTTTGTGTTTCCAGCTTCCTACTTGACTTTAGTCTTTTCATCAGAAATACTTGAAAGACCTCTATTCCATTACAGGAGCTTTTTCCTCCATAGAATTATAGCCAGCTTTGCCAAGTAATTTATTTTTGGTTGTAAGCCTGTATCTTTTTGCTTTTTGAAATATTGTAGTCCAAGATTTCCTCTTGTTTATAACAGATGCTGCCAGGTCTTGTGTGACCATGATTATGGTTCCTAGGTACTTGAATAGCTTCATTCTGGATGCTTATAACATTTTCTCTTAGATAACGGAACTCTGTATTTTGACTATGACATTTCTGGGATTTTTCTGCTTTTTTATTTTCCATGTGGGTATCAGTAGATTCTTTCTGTATTCATTTTGTCCTCTGGTTCCAGTAGATCCTCGCAATTTTTTGTTTGTGATTTATTGAAACATTATGTGCAGGATTTTTAAAAGAATGATTATTAGGGAGTCTGGTGATCTTTAACTTTAACTTTAATAGATCTTTAACTGATCTGTTTTCCAGGTCAGTTATTTCTGATATGTGATATTTTACATTTTCTTTTATTTTCTCAGTTTTTTTAAAAAAATAATTATAATATTTCTTACTCTCTCATGAAATCATCAATTTCTGTTGAATCTATTCTTGTTTTCAGGATTCACATTTTTGGGGAAAGTTTACCCTCTTGCTTTTCGAAGCTATTTCTTCTCCTTCCCATTCTTTCCCCCAGTGCTTTTACATCATTATTTATCTATTGCTCCATTCCATCTATTCATGTAATCCTTATGGGGAAAACATTCAGTTTTCCTCTGTTGAGTCGTTGCCTGCAATTGTTAGGGAGGGTTTCTTTCCTTCTTTCAGGAGGATTTCCAGATCTACAGTTTTTTTTTTAAATGTGTTCTAATTGTTGTTTTCTTTGATTTAATTATCTCTCCACTTTCGTTTTTAGATTGAGGCTTTGGACAGTTATACTCTGTCCCCATACTGTACTTTTGAGTGGTGAGGTCATCCTTGTTTGGTCTCATTCTGGATCACCTGGGTTCTTGTACTTCTTAGATTAGACCCACTGGATCTTTGAGGTTGAGTCCTGGATTCTCAGGACCTCCTATGGCATTTCAGGACCAAGTGCTAAGGACTGGAGTCCCCTGGGTGTCTGAGGTATTCCAGTCTGAGTCTCATGCAACTCTTCTAAGGTCTCCACCCTGGGGCTTTCCTGGGAGCTGTCCACTTCTGCCTCTAATCACAGTGACTTGAAAGCTACCTGTGTCTCTTGTTTATTGCTGATCTTCAAGGGAAGCTGGGCTTATCTTCCTGCTCTGTGATAGCTTTGCCAGAGGCTTCCTTTCCTGGTTCACTATTCATAGTTTTGGAGTAGGTATAGTCACTTACTGGAGTTTCTCATTGGATTTATTGTTCATTATTTGATCTGGTGCAGATGTCAGGGTTTTGCTGGATTAGGAATGGGGGGTCTGGGCAGTCGGTCTCCTATTTAACCAGCCTTCTTGTCTAGAAGAGCTTGGGAGGAAGGTAAGGAGTCCAAAAGATTGACATGAGAAGGAAAAATATTCACGACATGAAACTTACAGGATAAGGAGATGGAAAGTCCAATTTAGAGAAGAGTCCAGTTTTTCTGAGAGGTGCAGTGCAGAAAAGGGACTTTGAAGATAGGTCAGTCTGCAAGCATTTATCAAGAACCTGCTCTGCTAGGCCCCCTACTAGGCAATGGGGGTACAAACAAAGGCAAAACCAATCTCTGTCCTTAATCCCATCCTAATGCCAACAGAGTCCTTACAAGGTAGATTTGAGGTAGTCTGAGAGGGTAGACACCAGGAAAATGGAGAGCAGAGAAGACTCTCACGATGGAGGTGGGGGGTGGGGATGGGGATTTGGATCCAAGGAAGTAAGGGAATGGAAATGAGAGGGCAGTGAATCTCATGCATAGAAGACAGCCAATCAAAAGACCTGGAGTTGGGAGGTGGGGTTGTGTGCCATGAACAGCAAGGAGGCCAGCAAAAGGGAATGGTAGAGTATATGGAGGGGCGGGAAGTGTTGAGAACACTGGAAAAGAAGGAAAAAGTCTGATGGCAAAAGGCTTTAAAAGCCAAACAAAGAATTTTATATTTGATTCTGTAAGTAACAGGGAGCTACTGCAGGTTTCTGGAGAACTAACACTAAGACCTGTGCCTCAGGAAGATTGTTTTGACAGCTGTGTGAAAGACATTGTCCAGTGGTATGCGCCCATTACTTCTGCCAAGACAGTGACAGTGTGATGTGAAAATGGGGGCACAAAGTACTAAGAATTATCTTTTTGACTGGATATAAATATTAATTTAATGGTTGGTACTTGGAATGTGAGATCCTTGTCAAATAACTAATGAATCAACATACTGAATAATTTCCATATTGATTAGTCACTATCTATGACACCAGAAGACAAAAGGAAGCTACTGCAAGATGGAAGATGGGGGGCAGATCAAGCAGCTTGGAGAGTTTGCTTATCACTCAAAAGCAATAAGCTTATCGGGGATTGCAGTGCTAAGGAGGAATATTTAATTACAGTGTACATACCAAGAGCCTGAGGCAGAGGGTGAGAGGTAAGGAAAAGTCTAGCAAGAAGTAGATAAGAACCTCTCAATGAAATCAGCATATACTTGAACCTCCCAGTGACTGCAATACAAATGGGCATAGGGAAGCATGATATCAAATAAATTGGGAGATGAGCACTCAGGATCAAGAACCAGCAGAGTCCAGAGGCTTAGGCCCTTCACTGAAGCCTTGCATCTACATAGCAAGTGTACTGTATTTTCAGGTAGTATGCCAAGAGGCACTGGCCATAGCCAGGACCAAAGAACATAGAAAAAGAAAACCACCTGTTTATGATCCCCTAGGAAATGACTGATCACTGATTTTTCTGTTTCTATAGTTAGACCATCAACTTATTTATTAAGGAGAAAGTAAAAGTCAGCACCAGATTAGAATACATGATAAAGGTGAGAAAAAATATACCTCATGAGATTATACTATCCCTCCATTTGTCCTATGTAAGCAAGCTACTGCAGCCCATAAATGAAAAAAAAAATGGATAAAAGAATAGACATCAACATGGACTGTCAGCATTTCCTAAGAAAGTTTAGTGAATTTAAAGCAAACACCGCAACAAGAAAGCCCAAAGAGACTGCCCTAGTCAGTAAACATTTGATCTGTCAGGTACAAGAGAAATGGCAGCAGAGGGAAATAACAATTTAGAATACAAGCTAATTTTCAAAATGATATGTATAAAAGTAATACTGCATTAAACAACAAAAATCGGTCAAAGGGCAAATAAATTTCCAGAAAGCTTGATGAAAGAGGACCCATCCCTGTGGCACTTCAAGATGAAACTCCATGGAGAACAGCAAAGGATAAGGATATAAACAGGGCTTGTGCTTTTATTCTACCAATGTTATCTGTACTTTACTGTCTTAGAGAATTACTTAGATTATCCAGCCACCAAGTGATCTTCAATTTTCCTCACTTGGAGACTGGCTCTATTCATTGTGCTACACTGCCTGTAATCAAGTGTATCTGAACAAAAAATGGAAAGGATTTTTAGATTTGTTGATATCTCTTCAATAACCTGTGTTCTCTATCAGTGGGCAGAGAATCACTATATTTGGATTTTAACACCACAGGTCCTTATCTCCACATGAAAAAGAATAAAAGACACTCAAAGAAACAGATGGTAAAAACAGCTGGACGAGATAGAATATACATAGATAAAATCCATTTCTGTGCTATAGGCAATTCTGCTTTGAGGATTTTGGGAGACTGACTCTCCAGATAACTGAAAGAAGAGAAGATGATGAAAAAATTGGTGGGGAGGGGGGGAGATAGACATAAAGATCTATAGACACACCTATTTGTCACCTTCGTTAAACATGAGAATGATATGAATATATATCTGAGGCATCCTTGACAAAGTACCAGAAGGAAACAGATTTGTGCATATAATATTCTACTGCAGAACAGTATACTTTTGTAGTTTGCAAACTGAATGAAAGGTATATAAAACACAAAATTCTATGAGCTTATTTGTTGGTTGATCTACAGAAAGCATTTGACCTTGTAGAATAAATTCTGCTTTAAAGGTTCTTCTTCATAGAATAAACCAAGTGGTTGAAGGATATACATTGTGTGGACTGGTATGCACTTGCATGGATGCTCCTTTGAGCTGGTCCATCAGTATGTATATTTTGGACAATTGAATAAGAAGAAAGAAATGGGTTCAATTTATCTTTATGGAATCATGGATATTTTCATCAATTTCAAACTATTTCCAGATACCAAGACCCATATTTTTCACATCATTATGCTTAAGGTGATACCATATCCCTGAAAATCATGATGAAGAATCCATGTTGTTGGTCACCCAAAGGGCTGCCCTAAGATGCATGGTAGGCATAAATAGATTATAGCATATTGGCCATGATGGCTTATAGATAAAACATAGTGCAAAAGATCTCATTAATGAGAAGTATGTACAGAAAAGGATGTGGCAGGCATGAAAGAAAGAGGGTTAACAGATGGACAACCTGCTCTCTATACAGTAATACCCATGGCCAGTGTCTTTGCCAAGAAAACCCCAAATGGAGTCATAAAGAGTTGGAAATAACTGAATGACAACAAACATTAAGAGATGTCAGAGAAAGGCCCTTAGCATATTTGGGCCCCTTGTTTATATTAGAACATGGAAAAGAAGCAGACAGGATGAGAAAGCATAAATGTGTTGTGATTTGCCCCAGTGGAGAGAGTTCATGTGTCAGTGAGGTCATGGATCCATGAAACCAAGATAGTCTGGAGAAGAGAAAGACTGGAAGTAGGGAGGCCACTTGGGAGGCTATTGTCATAATCCAGCTGAGACATGATGATAGCCAGAGCTAGGTTGGTGGCTAAGTGAATAAAGAGAAGGGAATGACTGTGAGGTATGTTGTTGACATGGAATTGATAAAAGTCAGGAATTGATTGGTTATAGGGACTGAGGAAGAGGAAAAAGTCAAGGATAATGAAGTCTTGACAGTTAATATCTAGGAAGACAGTGTGGCCTTCAACAGAAATAAGTGAGATTAAAGAATGAGTAGAGGAGAGAAGATGAGGAGTTTAAATTTAGAGGGATTAAATTTGAGGTGCTGCTTTGCTGTCCAGGTGGACCTCACTTTTCTAAGAGGAAATTTGAAATATGATTTGAGAAAGAGATTAGGACTGAAAATATAGATCTGGGATTCATAGAGATTGATAATTGAACCCTTAAGGACTGATGAAATCAACAAGGGAGAATATAGAGAGAAGAGGACCTCCAACTGAGTGTTGAGGTATACTGGTGCTAAGGGAGCAGGAAATGGGCAATGATCCAGAAAAGGAGACTGAAGAGCTCCAAAGAGTATGAGACAACAAAAGAAACCAAGGGAAGAGAGCATTCAGGAGAGGATACATGTGCTTAACAGTGGCAAAGACTGTAGAAGAATGGTGAGAATGAGGACTGACTGAGAACAGACCATCAACTCGAACATTTAGGAGACCATGGGCAACCACTGAAAGAGTAGTTGCAAGGACAGTGGGGAGGTCAGAGGCTGGATTGCACAGGTTTGAGTATAAAGTAGATGATGGATAAAAGCAAACATAGACCATTCTTTGGAGAAGTTTAGCAAGGAAGGAGAGAGTAGAAAGACATAGGATGATAGGTTGAGAGATCAGGATAAATTGAGAGTCAAGAAAAAAAACCAAGATGGTGGAGATGTTTTCATATAGTGGGAAAGAGATTGAAGACGATAATAATAGCCAATATTCATAATAGCCAATAGTCAGTATTTTAAGATTTACAAGGTACTTTACAAATATTATCTTGTTTTATCCTCACAACACTAGAAAGTCAATACTGTTATTATCATCACCATTTTACAGATGAGAAGACAGAGGCAGACTGAGATTAAGTGACTTGCCCAGGGTCACGCAGCTAATAAGTGTCTAAGGCTGGATTTGAACCTAGGCTTTCTGAACTCCAGGTCCAGCTCTCTATTCACTGCATCAACTAGCTACCTCTTTGAGAGGCAGGAACAATGAGAGAAGGATAGGGGTTGATGGAACAAGTTTCCAAAAGAGACAGGAAGAGGAGAGGGTTTAGGAAGATGCAGAAATGTTTTGAGGTATGGAGGAAAGTTGTCAAGGAAGCTCATGATGGGTGTTCTTGTTTTTCTTGGCAGAACAAGAGAAGAGAAGAATTCTTAAGAATGAAATCTCAAGTGTTCTGTCTTCATTGTGTCTTCTAGGGTTTTGGACACTGAGTCTGTCACCTCACCAAGCAAGAAGAGCTTCAGCCTCAGCCCACTGACGTGCAGAGATGGCAAAGTTGGGCATGGTCATCTTACTGCCAAGACCTCCCACTTTGCAATTTAGTCTTTCCCATTTTGCTCAATCAAGTAAGTCAAAAACTTGGAAAGTTTCATCCTCTATCCATTTGGGGAATTTCAGTTGCAGGACTTTTGCATTTGTCCAAGATTTCATTCAGCCTTGGATCACTTAGAGATTTTTCTCCCTCTCTGCTCCTATTAAATGTCATAATGAGGCATCTTCAGTCAAAGCAAAGCAAAATGTCTTTGTACAATTCCCAAAGATAGTCAGCAGGGGTCATAAATTCCACTAGAGAGTGTTCTGAATATCCAGATCCCTGAGGTTGCTAATAGGCCCTGTTCAAGTAAGAGGCACAGATAAGAGGGTGACTAATCAACAGAGACTTTCTGCTGCCTGGCTGGGGGGGACCTCGGTCTTCACAGTCTTTCCTAAAGTTGAATGATAGCCATCTTCTGGCTTCAAAGAGGTCACTTCTGCCCTACCATTAGTGGGCCATGTGAAAAGCTACATTCCAAGCCAAGTTCCTGAGTGCCACCTCTCCTTTGAATGTGGGAGAATTGGCCTGAGCCCCAAGCTGCCATCTCTGCTGCCACCTGCTCTCAGGAATGGGAAAGTTGAGGACATTTAAAAGTCTGAAGAAGAGCAGGGTCTAAAGGCAAACTGCCTCACTGCCTCCTCCAAAGAATCATTTGGGCTATATACCTGAATATTGTGCCTTTCTCTCTCTTCCCTTCTCCCTCTCCTCTTCTTTCCTTTCCTCTTCGCTGCTTCATACACTTTGTCACTTAATAGCTGTGTAACGTTGAGCAAGTCATTTCCTCTTTCTGGGACTCAGATTCCTCCCTGTCAAACATGACCTCTGAGGTACCTTCCAATTCTAGGTCGTTGACCTCTGATGAAGCCAGATTGTCTGTTTGCTGGTTCCATGCTCTCTGCAGTGCCCTGGCTTCTTTCCATAGTGAAGGTGTCCCTCTGTTAAAGTAGACTACACTTCGGGCTGCTGTGGCTGAAAATGTCTTCAACCTGCACCATAGACCTTTCTGTGGTTAGCCTGGGTGATATTCAAATGACAGATATATAGTTCACTGTTAAAGAGGTTTGTGGTGGCCATGAATAGGCTGAGGTGCTTTACCTAGAATGAACTATATGCAAGAAGGAACATGAAAGATGGCTTTTAAATGATTTATGAGCAGAAAGAGACTGGCTGGGTACATAGAGATTGAAGGATAAGAGTGGAACACCTTGGTGTACTAATACTCACATAACATCAAGAACCTGAAAGGAAAGTCCCCCTGGATATTGGGTGGAGACCCTGAGGAAGAGGTCTGGGAGGCCTTGGACTAGAGTGATTCCAGGTGACAAATCATAAGATGAAGTAGCAATAGCAGCTCCCAGAAACAGGAAGTCATAAAGAAATGGTGGGAGCCATTGGCCAATTGGTTTTCTTCTAAGACTTCTTTGTTGCTAGGTGGTCGTAGGGAGAGAGAAGTGATCTGTGGTGGCCCTTGCCATCTAATTGCTCTTAGCCTTCCAACATATGGCATAGGATTTCCCAACAAAATTGGTACATCTTGAGCTGGACTAACAGAGGAGTTTTATGGGTGATTCCAAGTAATGGATGGACCCAGATTCCTTCCCATTTGACTCAAGAATGTGCATTCATACTTAGATGAACTAGGATGAGAATGGAGACTTGACCTGTGATTTCATTAGTATCAGGACCTCTTGGATGAGGAAACATCCTCTACCAGTTCAGGTCAGTGACACCTTCTTTGCAAATATGGTCTAGAACACTGAGATGCTAAAGAACTTGCCTAGGATCCCCAAACCAGGATGTTTCAGAGGCAAGACTTGAACTCAGGTCTTCTTGGTTCCAAAGGGAGCTTTGAATGCATTTTGTTGTTGTGTCATTCAGTCCTTTGCAGTCACATCTGATTCCTCCTGACCCCATTTGGAGTTTTCTTGGCAGATACTAGAGTAATTTGCCATTTTCTTCTCTAACTCATTTTACAGATGAGAAAACTGAAGCAAATGAGGTCAAGTGACTTGCCCAGGGTCACACAACTAGGAAGTGTCTGGGGCTGGATTTGAATTCAGGTCTTCGTGACTCCAGGCCTGGCATTCCATCTATAGCAGTACTACCTAGCTGTCTCTAGAGACAGGAACACAAAAATAAAAGAAAAACAGTTCCTTCCTTCCAGATTCTTCTATGGGGTGGCAGGGAAGTGGAAGGAAAGGGAGAAGATAATATGTCTACAGATATGCAAATGTAATATATATATATATATATATATACATATCTATAAAGCAAATACAAAGTGATATTGGGATGGTGGCATGCTAACAGCATATGTGTGTCAGGTGCAGAGGGGCAGAGGATGTGGATCAAGAAAGGCTTTGTGGATGAGGTAATGGTTAAAGATGAGCCTTGAATGGAGCTGGGGATTCTAAGAGGCAGAGGTAAGGACATGAGAAATAGAGACAGCCAGGGCAAAGGCATGGAGGTAGGAGATAAAATGTGTTCTGGGTAAGTGGGCTAGCATGGCTGGTATGCAGAGTATTCTGTTACTTCATTAGCACTGACTGGCCATGTCGCTCATTGAGTACCAGTTCCTCCAAATACATCCTGTCTCAGATTGTTTCATGTATATCTCTGGTTTCCCTAACTAGGTAAGAGCCTGGTGTGGGTGTTAAAATCTTTCCCTCTATTTCACATTTGGCAGTGGTCAGCCTAGTTTGCTAGGCATATCATCATAAATATTGGTTGATGTCAATTCCCCTATCACACTTTGGACTGTAAATCCCCATCATAAAACATCTCACTGTAACAAGGATTTAGTTACAGACCCTGAGGAATGCCAAAGCCTTCATCATACTGATGGCATCTGAGTGAAGCTTTTCCCACCTTCCTCCACAAAGCCAGGGAGATGGGTGGTGTCAGGGGCAGAGGGAAGTCTAGCTGTCTGGAACATCCCTCTGAGGCTGGGTCCGAGCCGGATCACGTTCCTTGACCTTTCTTCTCTTAGACTCAGGGCACTCCCTTCCATCAGGTCTAGAAGTTATATTTGGCTTTGGTATCCTCTGGGTCTTGCTCTCTGAGCCTTGCTTGTTTAGGGCTCTACTGTGCTGCCCTCTACATTGCATCCTGACAGCTTAGTGGGCTTCTAGGCCTGCCTCAGTCCCCTCTTCCTCCAGCTTTTACCTGAAATGAAAGACTTGCTTGAAATCCATGGCAATTTGGAAGCAAAGCTCAGGTCACTGACAATGTAATGAGGTCCAGTAGGAAAAGGATTCAAGCTAGATTCATCTGCTACCTCTGTAGCCTTGAGCAAGTCACTTCCTTCTGATGAACCTCACTTTTCCTCTCAGATATGCAGACAATGCCACTCTGATGGCAGGAAATGAAGAGGAATTAGGGAGCCTCTTGAAAATTAGGGTGAAAGAGGAGAGTAGAAAAGCTGGCTTGAAACTTTAAAAAAATACCAAACAAACTAAGGTCATAGCAACTGATCCCCTCATTTCCTGGCAGAGGGAGAAGAAATGGAAGCAGTGTCAGATTTTATCTTCCTGGGCTCAGAGATCACTGTGGATGGCAATGGTAGCCATGAAATTAAGATGCCTGCTCATTAGAAGGAGAACTATATGGCAAACCTGAATAGCAGACTAAAAAGCAGAGACATCACCTTGCTGACAAAGGTCTGGCGAGTCCAAGCTATGGCTTTTCCAATAGCAATGTAGGCTGTGAGAGCTGGACTCTTTGAAGTTACAGAATTGACACTTTCGAATTATGGCACTGGAGATGACTTTGGAGAGTCCCTTGGACAGCAAGGAGATCAAATCAATCAATACTTAAAGAAATTAATTCAGGCTATTCACTGGAAGGTCAAGGAGGCTGAAGATGAAGCTTAAGTACTTTGGCCACGTAATGAGAAGACAGGAATCATTGGAAAAGACCCTGATGTTGGGAAAGATTGAAGGCAAAATGAAAAGGGGACAACAGAGAATGAGATGGATGGATAATGTCACAGAAGCAACAAACATGAGTTTGGACAGAAATTGAGAAATAGTGGAGAATAGGAAGGCCTGGCGTGCTACGGTCCATTAAGTCATGAATGAATGAATGATTGAACAAAACAACAAGACCAGCCTGTGTTTATAACAGGAATGCAGGGCTGGTTCAACATTAGGAAAACTTAAAGTATAATTGACCTTATCAATAACAAAAATCATATGACTATATCAATAGATTCAGAAAAGACTTTTGACAATATATAACACTCATTCCTATCTTAAAATGACAAGTAGTATCTATCTAAAACTAAGAACAAGCATTATTTATAATGGGGATTAACTGGAAATCTTTCCAATAAGATCAGGGATGAAGCAAGTGTTATCTTGTTAAGTCTGTTATCACCATTATTATTCAATATTGTACTAGAAATGCTAGTTGCAGCAATAAGACCAGAAAAAGAAATTAAAGGAATAATCTTAGGCAATGAGGAAACAAAACGATCACTTTTTGACAATGATATGATGGTATACTTACAATATCCTAGAGAATCAACTAAAAAACTGGTCAAGAAATGAACAGCTTTAGCAAAATTGCAGGACAGAAAATAAACTCATATAAAACATCAGCATTTCTATATATTACCAATAAAACCTAGCAGGAAGAGACAGAATGAAAACTATTCAAAATAACTAGAGATAATATAAAATACTTGGGAGTCTACTTGCTAAGACACATATAGGAACTATTTATAGAACAAAATTACAAAAGACAGATCTAAACAATTGAAGAAATATTAATTGGGTAGGTTGAGCCAATATAATAAAAATGACAATATCACCTAAATTAATTTACTTATTCACTGCCATACCAATCAAGCTACCCCAAAAATTACTTTATAGAGCTAGAAAGATAATAATGAAATTAATCTGGAGGAATATAAGATGTATGATTAAGGGAATCAATGAAAAAATGTAAAAAGGGAAGACTAGCAACACTATATTTCAAATTTTATTACGAAGTAGTAATGATCAAAAAGAATTTGGTACAAGTTAAGAAACAGAGTAGTTGATCAATGCTACAGATTAAGTATTTTGTAGATAGTAAATAAGCACAGTAGTCTAGTATTTAATAAACTGAAAGATCCTAGTTATTGGGGGCAGGAACTCACTGTTTGATAAAAACTGCTGGGAAAAGTAGAAAGCAGTCTGGCAGAAACTAAGCATAGATCAATATCTCACTGTAAACCAAGAGAACCTGAAAATGGGTACATGATTTTGACATAAAAGGTGATATCCTAAACATATTAGGGGAGCATGGAATACATTTCCTGTCAGATCTATGGATAGTAGAAAGGTTCATGACCAAATGAGAATAGAGAGGTTCATGGGAGATAAAATGGATAATTGTGATTATATTAAGTTAAAATGATTTTGTACAAACAAAACCAATGGAGCAAAGATTAGAAAGAAAGCAGGAAACTGGGGAAACAATTTATATTACATTTCTCTGATAAAGGCCTCATTTCTCAAATATGTAGAGAACTGAATCAAATTTATAAAAATAAAAGTCATTCCCCCAATTGATAATCCAGTGTAGACTAGGGTGTAACCAGCATTGGCCTGAGCATCCTCCTCTGCCTTCCAACCCCCACCCCACTCCTATTCTTTCCCCTCAGTACACAGAAGGAACTGTGACTAAGTCCCAGCACCTACTTCCTTTGGCCATACCCTCAGTGGTAGCCAACTCTTTAGCAGCTAGAAATCTTGAGATTCCCCCTACCCCAGTGTATTTCCCCTAGTTCTGCATGACAGTGAGTTTCTCCCCAATGTGCGTCCTCTCATTACCTCCCATTCACCTTATCTCATATCTTGCTTCCTCCATCCCCAGTGATGATGTCCTAGGTACCCCTTTTCCACTTTCCTCAGGAGCAAACAATTCTAGTCACAGCTCCATGTTTGGTACGCAATGTGTCACCATCTAAGAAAATGTCTTCCTCCACTCTCCTGTCCTTTTTTTTTTAATAAATGGCCTTAACAATGGGACAAAGGGAGCAATTTCCCCAAATAGGACTCATGACAGCTTGGAAATGAACGAGACTGAAATGGGGCCAATTTTTCTCATGCCTACAATCAGATGGCTGGCCACTGTGGTGGGAGGGGGCCTTGGCCTTCTCATCTTTAGGACGTGATGAACTCAAATTAGCCTTTGAAAGGCACAGTGAGGAGATGAAAGGAGAAATTACCCCATGACCAGAGGATGACTGGGAGCTGAGACTTGAGCATCCCTTTCCTGCCTCTAATGTGCCCTAGGACTCCTCAGAACTCCTCAGTGAACTCTGAGGCTCCTCACTGACTGATGCCATTAACGAATAAAACCCCTTATTTCAATGATTGCAAATCTGACCCATTAGACTTGTCATGTTGTGGCTACACCAAGTTCCCAAAGTTGACACACGTTTCTCATAAATGCTTTAAAAATATTATTGCTATTATCTGGCAGATGAACCTTGATGATTCTTCTGTGGAAGGAATTGCTATTTATCCCAAGTCCAAAGTCCCTGTAATAAAGGCTAGTGATTTGGCTCTCTGCTTTTTGACATATGAGAGTTCAATAACTAGCAAACACTGAAATTAAGGATTTTATATTATTCAGAAAACCTTTCCAGGAGTATTCTGGTGTCCCTGTACATGCAGGCCAGTCTCCTAGGATCCTGGATCATTGAGGTTCAAAGTAAAAAAATGTCGCTTAGGACCCAGAGATGCAAAGGTCTGGAAAGTCCTTCTGAATTCTCAGACAAAAGTTAACTACTCGGTACTTGCTAGAGGCATTCAGAGGTATAGGCAGGCTATACAGGAGGTTACCAAGGATATCTTCTGTGATACAGAAGACATGATGGAGGACATTGCAGTATTATGTAAAGAGCACTGGATTTGAAATCAGATCCCAGGGCTTCCTAGCTATGTGACTTTGGACAAGTCATTTGTCCTGCCCTAGCTCCCCTTTCCTCCTAAGTAAAATGAAAAAAAGAAAAGACTAGATAATCTCTAAGGGTACTTCCTACTCTAAGTCTGTGATCCTTTGGTTTGCACATAATTAGCATATTCATTCATCCATCTCATATATGACTAGGAAAGGAGGTGAGCTGCTCATGTCAAGAGCATGTGGGATGGATGGGTAGGTTCAGTGCCACAGTGGTGCCCCACAATATGAAAAAGAAACCAGAAAGGCCTCTAGCATGATAGGGTGTATCCTCTATGGGCATTTTCTTGGGAAATGTTGACAAGAATCATACAGGATGAGAAAGGACTGATTGTGCATTTGTACTAATGGAAGGAGGGTCCAGAGAGATGAAATAGCAAGCCTGTGGCCTGTGTGTGAGCAGTCACTTAGCTAGAATGTCCCATTCCCTAATCTTTTTGGACCATTGGTATATTTTAGTGTCTTCTTGATTCCCCTAAGGGAATCACAGATAAAACATGTCTGCTAATAGGTCTAACAGCAGGGTACAAAGAAGGTACCCTGAGAGGTATTACAAGGCAGTGGTCACTTCTAGAATGGGTGCAGGGAAGAGGGGTCCAGAAGAAGCTTTTAGAAGGTCACATTTGGGCTTGGAACTTGAAGGATTGGGGAAAGATTGGGGGAGAAGGCATTCTTGACCCAAGGAATCCTTAGAATTCAGAATAATGATCTTTCCACTAGAAAAGGTGATGTAAATATGGCTGCAGGTACACTGACACCCAAAGTCCTTGAGGAAAGAGTAAGCAAGCACCTCCTAGAGATTTTCTAAATCAGGGCTGCTTACCCTGGGCTACACAAACTTGTTTTTAAAAATATTTGGATAACTGCATTTTAAAATAATTGATTTCTTTTCTAATCCTGTGTATTGTACTTTATATTCCATTTAAACACATTCAGTGAAGGGGTTCATTGGCTTTGTGCATGTGAAGGGGTTCATTGGCTTTGTTGCGCAATCATGTTTCAGTCATATATGATGCTTTGTGTCCCTATTTTAGTCTTTCTTGGCAAAGATGCTGGAGTAGTTTGTCATTTCTTTCTCCAGTTCATTTACAGATGTGGAAACTGAGGCAAACAGGGTGAAGTGACTTGCCCAGAGTCACATATAGGAAGTGTCTGAGATCACATTTGACCTCAGGTCTTCATGACTCCAGGCCCAGTGCTTGATCCACTGAGTCACCTAGCTGCCCCCATTTTTCCAAGCCTCAGCTTACTTGTCTGTGAAGTGGTTATAATATTTATAGAATCAAATAGTATAGAATAGTATAATATTTATTATTATACTATAAAATATATATTATAGTATAAAATAATATGGTATTTAGTATAATATTATATTTATAATAATATAGAATAGTATAATATTTATACTACCAAGCTCGCAGGACTGAATGTGTCCTTGAGAAAAGTGCTTCATACACTGTCAAATACTGTATAAATCTAAGCATTTGTGGCTGCATGAATGTGAGCTTTAATGAAGTCCCCAGGCTCAGATGAATTATGTCCCAGGCTGTTGAAAGAATTCCCAGATGAAATACCTAACCTGCTGTCACTGATCGTTGGCAAAGAGAGAGATGCTAGAAGCCTGGAGACAGGCACAAAGCCCAATTTTCAAAAAAGTGTAGATTGAGGAAAGCACAAACGGCAAGCTTGATGTTTATTCCCAGAAAAATTCTAGAGTAGTTTCTGAAACAGATGGTTTGTGAGCGCTTAGAAAACAGACCAATGATTGCTAGGGGCCAGAGTGGGTTTAACAAGGAAGAGTGATTCCAAACGAATTTCATTGCCTCTTGTTTTCTTTTTAATAGGGTTATAAGAGTGGTAAGTCAGAAAAAATGCCGCAGACATAGGCAAACTGGATTTCAACTAGGAATTTGAGAGTGTATTCCCTAGTATTCTTGTAGACAAGACAAGAACTATGTGTGGGTAGATGCTGGACATTTAGGTGGAAAGCTAGGTGGAAAAGGATAGTGGTGGAAAATCTTTCAATAGAATGCAAACATCAGGGGGCCTGGGACTACCTGACTTTGATCTTTGGATCCCCTGGCACCTAGCACAGTGCCTGGAATACAGTAGGCACTTCCTAAATGCTTGCTGAGTTGAATTGAACCACACCCAATAAGTGTTGATCAATACAGTATTACTAGGCAGATATCAGTTTTGCGTGGTGGTGGGGAATGGGGAGTGGTTCTTCCCATTTCCATCTTTTAAGTGTTAGGTATGCGGTTCTCCTGGTTTTGCTTCCTTTGTTCTGCATCAGTTCACATAGGTCTTCCCATACTCTGAAGTCTTTGTTGTACTCAATTTGTGTTCTTGTTTTTTAACAGCACAGCGAAATTCACTCTTTGTTTCGACATTCTCTAATTGATAGGTATTTATTTTTGTTCTTGTTCTTTACTACTTCTGTGCAATATGATCATTGGTAAATTGAATGGAGAAGAAAAGTACTTTTTTCTCAAATGTTAGGGATAGTTGAATTCACTTGTTAATGGACCTAAAGTTCAGAAAAATTTCACCACACTAAAAAGAAAATGAGCTAAATCTAATTAATGAGGTTATGTTTTTTAACTAATTAATTAATTTTTAATTTTCAACATTCATTACCACAAGATTTTGAGTTCCAAATTTTCTCCCCATCTCTCCCCTCCCCCATCCCAAGATGACATGCATTCTGATTACCCCTTCCCCCAGTCTGCCCTCTCCTCTTTCACCACCACTCCTTATCCCATTCCCCCTTACTTTCTTGTAGGACAAGATAGATTTCTATACTCCATTGCCTATATATCTTATTGCCCAGTTGCATGTAAAACCAATTTTTAGCATTCATTTTTAAAACTTTGAGTTACAAATTATCTCCCTTCTTTTCCTCCCAGCCACCCCCGTTGAGAAGGCAAGCAATTCAATATAGGTTATTCATGTGTAATTATGCAAAAAACTTCCATAATAGTCATGTTAGTAAAGATGAACTATATTTCCCTCCTACCTATCCCATCCCCCCAATTATTCTATTTTCTCCTTTGAACCTGTCCCTTTTCAAAAATGTTTGCTTTTTACTACTCCCTCTCCCAACCTCCCTCCTCCCCCCCATCCCTTTCCTCCTTACTTTCTTACTGTAGGGTAAGATACCCAATTGAGTGTGTACGTTATTCCCTCCTTAAGCCAAATCTGATGAGAGTAAGGTTTACTCATTCCTTCTTACCCTCCTATCATGAAACTTTTTTTCTTGCCTCTTTTAAGTGAGAAAACTTACCCCCATTCTATCTCTCCTTTTCTCCTCCCAACACATTCCTCTCTCATCCTTTAATTTTATTTTTTAAATATCATCCCTTCATATACAACTCACCTTGTGCCATCTATGTATCTATGTATCTATCTATTTCCTCCAACTACCCTAATACTGAGAAAGGTCTCATGAGTTGTAAATATCTTTTGTCCATGTAGGAATGTAAACAGTTCAATTTTAATAAGCCCCTTATGATTTCTCTTTCCTGTTTACCTTTTAATGCTTCTCTTGAGTCTTATATTTGAAAATCAAATTTTCTATTCAGCTCGGATTTTTTCATCAAGAATGCTTGAAAGTCCTCTATTTCATTGGATATCTATTGTTTCCCCCTGAAGTATTATACTCAGTTTTGCTGGGTAGGTGATTCTTGGTTTTAATCCTAGGTCCTCTGACCACTGGAATATCATATTCTAAGCTCTTCAATCCCTTAATGTAGAAGCTTCTAGATCGTGTGTTACCCTGATTGTATTTCCATAATACTTGAATTATTTCTTTCTGGCTGCTTGCAATATTTTCTCCTTGACCTGGGAACTCTGGAATTTGGCTACAATGTTCCTAGATAGTTTCCTTTAGGGATTTCTTACAAGAGGAAATCAGTAGATTCTTTCATTTTCTAATTTTTGTTCTAGTTCTAGAATATCAGGGCAATTTTCCTTGATAACTTATTGAAAGATGATGTCTAGGCTCTTTTTTTGATCATGGCTTTCAGGTAGTCCAATAATTTTTAAATTATCTCTGTGAGATCTATTTTCTAGGTCAGTGATTTTTTCCAGTGAGATATTTTACGTTGTCTTCTATTTTTTTTATTCTTTTGGTTCTGTTTTATAAATTCTTGATTTCTCATAAAGTCATTAGCTTCCATTTGCTCCATTCTAATTTTGAAGGAATTCTTTTCTTTTTTTTAATTATTTTATTTGTTTTCAGTGTTCTACAATCACTTCCATATATCTTAGATTTTTTTCCTCTCCCTCCTCCTCCCTCACCACTTCCTCCCCAAGATGGTGTGCAATCTTATATAGGTTCTACACATATGTTCCTATTAAATACATTTCCACCTTAGTCATGTAGAATAGGAGAATTAAAATCAATGGGAGAAACCATAAAACAAAACAAAACATAATACAAAAGAATATAGTCTGCTTCATTCTTCAATCCAGTTCCTTAGTTCTGTCTCTGGATGTGGTAGACATTTTGCCTCAAAAGTCCATTGGGAATTTTTTTTAGGTCCTTGCATTGCTATAAAGGACTAAGTCTACCAGAAAAATTCCTTGCAGACTGTAGTTGTTGCTGTGTACAAAGTTCTCCTGGTTCTGCTCCTTTCATTCAGCATCAGCTCCTATAAGTCTTTCCAGGCTTCTCTGAAGTCTTCCTCTTCATCATTTCTTATAGCACAACAGTATACCATTACATTCATATAGCACAACTTGTTCAGCCATTCCCCAATTGATGAGCATCTCCTTGATTTCCAGGTTTTGGCCACCACAAAGAGAGCTGCTATAAATATTTTTTTTACATGTGGAACCCTTTCCCATTTTTATGATCTCTTTGGAATACGATCCTAGAAGAGATATTGATGGGTCAAAGGGTAAGCACAATTTTGTAGGCCTTTGGGTATAGTTCCAAATTGCTCTCCAGAATGGTTGGGTCAGCTCACAGCTCCACCAACAGTAAATTAGTGTTCCAACTTGCCCACATCTTCTCCAACATTTATCATCTTAGGCTTTTGTCATATTAGCCAGTCTGATAGGTGTGATGTGGTACCTCAGAGTTGTTTTGATTTAATCAATAGTGCTTCAGAGCATTTTTTCATATGACTGTAGATAGCTTTAATTTCTTCCTCTGAAAACTGCCTGTTCATATCCTTTGACCATTTATCAATTGGGAATGACTTGTATTCTTGTACATTTGTCTCAGTTCTTTATATATTTTAGAAATGGGGCCTTTATTACAGATACTAGTTGCAAAAATTCTTTCCTAGTTTTCTGCTTCCCTCCTAAGCTTGGTGGCATTGGGTTTGTTTGTGCAAAAACTTTTCCATTCAATGTAATCAAAATTATCCATTTTCTTCTTCATAATGTTCTCTGTGTCTTGTTTGGTCAAAAATTTCTCCATTCTCCATAAATCTGACAAATACACTATTCCTTGCTCCCCTAATTTGCTTCTAGTATCAGTCTTTATACCTGGATCATGAATCCAGTTGGACTTTATTTTTGTGTATGGTGTCAGGCATTGGTCTATGCCCAGTTTCCGCCACACTGTTATCCAGTGTTCACAGCAACTTTTGTCAAACAGTGAGTTCTTATCCCAGAAACTGGGGTCTTTGGGTTTATCCAGCAGTAGACTGCTATACTCATTGACTACTGTGTCTTGAGTGTGTAATCTATTCCACTGGTCTACCACTCTGTTTCTTAGGCAGTACCAAGTGGTTTTGATGATTGCTGCTTTATAATACAATTTGAGATGTGGTAGGGCTAAACCACCTTTCCTAGCATTTCTTTTCAGTTCCCTTGATATTCTGGACCTTTTGTTCTTCCAGATGAATTTTGATATTATTTTTTCTAGCTCTAGAAAATAATTATCTGATAGTTTGATAGGAATTATTTTCTTCCATGAGCTTTTGGACCCCCTTTTCCATGTGGCCAATTCTGCCTTTTAAGGCATTCTTCTCCTCATTGGCTTTTTGGACCTCTTTTGCCATTTGGGTTATTCTATTTTTTAGTTGTTATTTTCTTCAGTATTTTGGGGAGGAGGTCTCCTTTAGCAAGCTGATGACTCATTTTTCATGATTTTCTTGCATGGCTCTTATTTCTCTTTCAAATTTTTCCTCTACTTCTCTGGCTTGATTTTCAAAATCCTTTTTGAGCTCTTCCATGGCCTGAGATCAATTCATATTTTTCTTGCAGGCTTTTAAGGTAGGAGCTTTGACTTTATTGTCTTCCTCTGGTTATAGTTTTGTTCTTCTTTGTCACCAAAGTAAAAATCGATAGTCTAAGTTTTTTCCTCTGTTTGCTCATCTTCCCAGCCAAGTACTTGACTTTCTAACTCTTTGTCAAGGTAGGAGTCTGATTCCAATGGGGGTTTGGCTGGGAATGGGTATACTGCCCCAGGCATCAGGGGATTGTTTATCAGCTGTTTAATCCCCCTCCATATGTGGGCTCAGAGCTCCAGAAGAAGCTGCTGCTGCTGCTGCTACTGCCACTGCTGCCTCCACCTCCACTGCCGTGGGGCTGGGGCTAGACCCCAGCCAGACAGTGTTCTTCTTTCGCTCAAGTCCCACAGACTTTTCTTGCTAACCTTCTGTGATGTCTTTAGTGTTTGTGGGTTGAGAAGTCTGGAAACTGCCAAATGTTGCAGTAATTCAGTCTCCTGGGGGCTTCTCTGGCCCTGTCTATGCCGGCACGGCCCACCCCAGATCACACTCTGTTACCAGTCTGTTGTGAGTGACCCTTCCTCTTGACCTTCCAAGTTGTCTTGAGGTAGTGATTTGTTTCAATTTGTGGGTTCTGTAGCTCTAGAATTTGTTTCAAGTCATTTTTTACAGGTATTTGGAGGGGTTTTACAGGTACTTTGGAGATCCCAAACAAGTCCCTGCTTTTACTCTATTACCTTGGATCCCCCCCCACACATACCCACTATATTTCTGGGGTTATATTTTGACAGGTACAAATGTGAAGTCCTGTATTTAGATCCAAAGAATCAATCACCCAAGTTTAGATTGGAGGAGTCCCAATAAGAACTTTAGTAGACTACAATTCTTCTCAAAAGGAGTTAACAGCTACTCCAAATATCTGTGCTCTGAGGCTTTATAAATTATTCTCAACTAGGGTCCAGATCAAAGGCAATAATGGTCACACTGTATTCTCTGCTGGTCAGCTTTTACTGTATTGTATTCAGTTCTTGGCACCACATTTTAATGAATGAATAGATGGATAAAAGTATGCAAAAAAATTTTTAGGTGCTTACAATTGTCAAAGAGGTAGGAGGTAGCATCCCCTGCACTTACTATAATTCTAGGTGTGTGGTTGCACAGAATTATAGCTAGGGTTAGGATGTCACAGAGTTGTTGTAATGGCAATAAAAGAAACCAAGAGGGTTAGAGACTTGGAGGAAGTTCTCCAAGGAGGTGGCCCTCTTATTCCTCAACACTCCTTTAAGTGAATTTGATCAAGGGCAAGATGGTTCAGAATACCCCCTCATGAGACTTATGTTGTTTAGCATCCCTTTTGTTTTAAGACTTGTCTAAGTGAACTCTAGGGGTGTATAATTATTGTATCTGCTTATACAGGCTTGGATATGTATGAAAAGCTCACATTTTCCTAGAGGCATTATTGGAGTATATTTCTCCTTTTTTCAAATAAAAAGTTCAAACTGAAAGCTTGTCCACCCTTCCCCCTAGACCTTGACTCACATTGAAATAGAATGTTTCCTTTCTCTCTTAAAAGGTCAAAACAACCTCTTCTCAAATCTCTAGTCACACTGGCATTAATCACACAGACAATGCCATAAGCAGCCACCAGCATTTTGAATATAATCAGATTTGTGGGCATAGATAATAATGTGAGGAAGACTTTAATACAGGAGGTAAATGTCCTAAGCCCTGGTTGCTCTGGACTAACAGCCTGGAGGGTCAAATCTCTGGAACCACCTTTGGCTGAGCAGTTCTTGCAACCATAGCCTATCAATGTACAGGAAGAAAGGGGTGAAATAGTGGACATGTGGAGATCAGACACCTTGATCAATTCTGCCAATGTTTCTTCTTCCCTTGTGATGCACAAGATGGTTGACCATTTCCATCTTTCTGGCTTCTCTCTCCCATAATTCTCTTAGAGCCAAGTTCAAAGAGATGTCACCCAGCTGGTAAACTCTGGAACATAGATCACTCATCCATTTCCTGAGTATGATGTCTCAATGGCACCATTCTTTGGGCAGTAGATTGGTTGCCAATGCTTATGTAGGGACTGAGTGATAGTAGTACAAAAGCTGGCTGGTTCCTGCCCTCAAGGACCTTGTGTTCTACCGGGAGAGACAACACATATAGGAAAGTGGAGTCCTGGGAGGGATGCTTTGTTTTACAAACTTACAGGGATGATGAGTGGAGCCACAGGAGAGTAAGTTCACGTACCCTTTCTTGTAGCAATGGTAGTTTGGATTGGATTATGGTTTCAGGACTAGAAGTGACAGGGGGGTAGCAAGAACATATGCTGCAGAAAGGCTGATAGTGGGACAATGACTGAATTATAAAGAGAAGAATGACTGGAATTGTCTAGATACAGTGGCCTATGAGAGATCCTCACCAGTCAGACCAGCCCAGGGCTCTAGGAATATATCTACAGCCTTAAAAGGTCCAGTCATTAACTATACTCCCTGCCCTGAGCCTAGGCTTTAGTAGTAGGCAAAGTAGCTAGCTAGAAGATGGCCAGGGTATGGAAGGATACCAACAAAGTGGAGCATGTCCAGAAGGGTGGGGTTCTAGATGCCATGTCATATGAAGAATCACTGTAGACATGAGAGATGGTGAACCATGGAGAAGAGAAGATGCAGGGGACAAGCCATGTTGTTGAGAGGGCCAGATCAGCTTGTTGTGCAGAGGCCCCAAGGACAGACCTTGAACCAGCTGGAGGCAGTTCTCAAAACAGTCAGACTTGAGGACAATGAAGCAGGCTAGCAGTCATGATGCTAAGGCCCCAGTGGGGGCTCCCATTTTGGAAGGGAAAGTGCACGCCAAAGGGTGTTTTCACCTCCACTGTCAGGATTTGTTATTCTGAGGACAACTTGGGCTTAATGTCACTGCACAGAGCTGCCATTAAGCAACCTCAATCCTGTGTTTGTTTAAACTGAAGGTCCTTTGTTTATTACAGTCAGTCAAGCAAGAAAAGTTAATGGGCTTTTTAAAATCTAGAATTGTAAGCTATAAAATGGCCTGGGTGAATTGCACTTCACTGGCGTTTGTTATTAGGGCCCAGGCTGGCTGGTAGTCTTACCTGACTGACAGTTCTCATGAAGGCTCCAGGCCTGGCTTCTGCTCAAATGCTTCTTCTTCACAACAGACCTGGAAGAAAGGACCCTAATTAATTGGTTAATGGCTGTTCTCTTTTGATGAACTACTAGCCAAGATTCAAAGGAAAAAAAAAACCAATCTAAGTGACTCATTGGGAAAAGGGAGAAAACCACAAAGGAACCTAGTGGGGGCTTTCAAAGGAGGCCCTTGCCCTAGGGCTCTTACTCCAGGTGGCCTTTGGGCCTGGGCGCTGGTTGGACCTTTCTGTAGCCTGCGTAAGCTTGGCAAAGTGCTTTACCAACATTCTCTCTCTTGATGTTCACATGTAAGGAGCAAGCCAGCAATATGATGATAATGATGATGGGGAATATGTACGTAGTGTTTACTATGTGCCAGGAGCTTTCGGATTATCACCTCATTTTATTCTCACAACAATCTTAGGAGGTAGGTGCTATTATTATCCCCATTTTGCAGATGAGGAAACCGAGGCAAATAGAAGTGAAGTGATTTGCCCAGGGTCACACAACTAATAAGTATCTGGGGCCAGATTTGAATTCAGCTCTTCTTGACTTCAGGCCTGTCGCTCTATCCTCTGTGCCTCCTACCTGCCAGCCCAAAAGTTATCATCCCCACTATACAGATGAGGAGACTGAGTGTTAAATATTAAATGGCTTGTCCTAGGTCATATAGGCAACTTAGTGTCTGGTGGAATAGGAACCAGACCTTTCCCCTTTTACAGATGAGGAAATGAGGCTGAAGGAAATTCAGTGATTTGTCTGAGGACACATGGCATAGTATATGACAGAGGTGACATTTAAACCCTTGTTGCTCCCTCCTTCTGGGTCCTGAAACCTCCTTTCTTCTCATCCTACCACCAAGCTGATCTGTCTTTCACTGAATTTTTGGTTTCTCACGTTGGGAGGAAGCTTTTAGAGAAAAGTGGGATTGAAGCCCCCTGCTCTGTGCTCATACCTCAGTGCAATCTGGCATTGTAGAAATACTTATGTTGAGGCATCTGGGGCTATGCAAAAGATCCCTCCACTAGAAAGGAGGAGTAAGCCCAGCTTCACAGGGCTGTGAGTGAGGCAGGAAGTGGATCACAAGTGGCAAAGTCACAGGCCCTAGCTCCAGTGCCCCTCCCAAAATACCATCCTTCTTGGGTATAGCAGGTTCAAAGGATTAAATCCATTGACAGCCAGGCTCTTGGTCTCCCTTCTTTTGTCTTTTGTGCAAAGCCTTTTGCAGCCTTCCTTCAGTTCTCATGGCTGCTAAAGAAATTGAGTTCAATCCAGCAAGCATTTGTTAAGCTCCTTCTATGTGTTAGTTCTGGGGATACAAAGTGGGGGGGGGGGGCATCCCTGACCTTAAGCAGCTTGCATTCAAATGGGGGAGTACAATATATTACAAAAAAAGTGATTTTGTGATTCCTAGCAGTGTCCACATGCCCAAAAGGAACTCACTTGTGAGGACCATGGTCAGCTCCATCCATAGCCAGAGTCTCAGAACTCCTCTACTATTCACCAGATCACTCTTGGTAGAGAAGTAGCAGAATTGTCAGGGATGCTTGGTGTTGTTATCATTCCCTTTCTTTATATCTCCAGCATTTGGCACATAGTAGGTGCTTAATAAAGTACCCGTTGTGATCAGATTGACAGAATTGGGGAAAATTGTGTCATAGCAGACAGCACAGGGAAAGAAGACATCTTGTCTCTTAATGTATTCTACCTTGCCTTTCCCTGTTCCTCAATCTATCCATTCTGTCTCTGTCCTCCCTCTCCCTCTGATACAGGTGTGTACATGCAAGGCAACCAGTACCCTCACAGTATCCAGAGTCCCATTCAGGTACCTCCCCTGAACTTGCCCTGGCAAGCAGCATTTTATGATCCATGCTCATCACAGCTCATGATACATTGGGCCTGGGGCCAGGAAAAGATGAGTTCAAATCCAGCCTCAGTCTCTAGCTTTGTGACCCTGGGCAATTCACTTAATTACTTTTGGTCTCAGTTTCTCTAACTGTAAAATGTAGATAATTATAGTACCCACTTCACAGAGTTGTGAGGACCAGATGAGAAACCATTCATAAAAGAGTGCTAAACACAGTGCCTGGCACATAGTAGGTTCTATATAAATGCTTATTCTCTTCTTTTCCTTTCCCTCCCCTTCCTATATCAATGGTATAAAGCTGAAACAATTTAAGGTGGTGAATAGATTGTTGAACTTAGAGTCAAGAAGGCCTGAGTTCAGATCTAGCTTCAGACACTTACTATAGTAATATAACCCTGAGCAAGTCATTTGGTATATTTTTCTGTCTGATTTCACATTATCTCCCTTCGCCCAATCTGTGTTCTAGTCAGACTGGCCTATTTGCTGTTCCTTGTACATGACTTTCCTTCTCTTACCTCCATGATTTGATATGACCTCTATCTATGTGATACTCTCCCTCCTCACTTAACCTTTCTTGGCCTAATTTTCCTCATCTGTAAAATGGGGTTATAACAGTATCTACCTCACAATCTTGTGAGGTAGTGTTTTGTGAACTTTAAAGAGCTATGTAATAAGCTATTGAACAAGTAATTAAAAACCAGAAAGTGGAAGTGGACAATAGAAATAACATTGACACCAAGTAAATCATTTTATCTAAAAATTGAACTCACGTAAACTAACTTCCTAGCAAGGGCAAAAAGAACCCAGAAAGTGTCTTAGCAAACAATGGGTGCACTAACCAAAGAGAGAGAGAGAGAGCTGCCAAAGGTAACTCCAGGGTAGAATACAAACTCGTTTGTAAAATATTATGAAGGATGATGGACGATTATGAGCAGTATTGTATCATAAAGCAGGGAAAAGCAATGGAGGGTGAAACCAGTTTAAAGAAAAGCTTGGCAAGAGATTCAGCCTAGCAAAGACATCCCAAGGGCATTTCCAAATGAAAATGAAAGGACAACTACAAACGAGAGAAAAACAGATCATTGTGAAAGCCACCATAGCACAAAGGATAACCCCCATACTCGAACCCTAACGTCACAGTCAAGGACATGTTTAGAAAGAAGGTTAAAACAGCACAAAAGAGAGCAAAGACAGGAAAAGCAGCTGAATGGGATTGAGTATACGTAGGGGAGAGATGATACAATTGTAAGCACATTGAGAAAGTAGGCTACAAGGTAGGTGAAGAAGGGGGCAATAGCAGAGGTATGAGGGAAAACAAACTCTCCCATCTCTCCACAATCTCCATGAGGGTCATCTCTACACAAATTGAGGGCATCCTTGAAGAGGGTAATAGTAGGGAACTAATGTTAATGATAGTCAAGGATGGATCACATCTCAGCCACCTCACAGTTAACTGAAAGAGAGAATGTAAGATTCTATTTTGCTTATTGATTTTATAAACACCATGTTGCCTTACAGGGCTTTTTTCCAGCAAGGGCAACTTCTAGGCTTATAGTGAAGTCAGTCAAGATTCATGGAAGTACTAATGGCAGAGGAGTGCTGTAATCTGGTCAGATATGCAAACATAATTGCCCTTTTCTTGGAATCCTCTGCTCATGACCTTTTGATGGCTCCATAGTGCCTCTAGTCAGGCCTCCTTAGGTGACTCCCTGGTTAATCTGAAAAAATGGATCCATGCTTGAGCTTAATGGCAGAGCAAGAACTGTTCTCTTCATATTGGTCATTACCTAGCATAACTCAAAAAGATATGCTGAACTTTGCCTCTGAGTGGGAACTGGTCTAGAAACTTCTTTGCCAGCAGGCAGGGGAAGCTGACTACAATGTTGTGACCTTTAGTCACTCATTCTGTAGAGGAAAAATCCCAAAGTATGCCCTCATCATCAGTCACTATTCATGCTGTCTAGGTCATTAGCCTGGGACTGGAAACAGCCTTGGATTTGGAGTTAAGAGTCAGGGTTCAAATCATTATTAGCTCTCTTGCTTCCTTGATGTGTGTGTGTGTGACCTTGGATAAGAATCTTGCCTCCTCTAGACCTAAGTTTCTCCTGGCAATAGGAGAAGGCAGGGCCAGTCAAGGGCTTGGGCTGGATCCTTTGTCTTCCCTCTCTTGCTGTTCATCAGTGGTTTGCTTTCCTGATGCTCTGCTCTCCGTGCCCTTCCCTTCTCCCCAACCCCTCCATATGTCCTCCTCTCCCCTCCCATTGCTCTCAAGCCAACACTTGGAGATGAGTTTTTGACATGGCATTTGGAGCTCTCCAGAGGAAGGGTGCTACTTAAGATTGCTAGGAAAGAACTAGGTGAACATCAACTTTGGAGGCCCTATTTCCCCACTCTTGGGGCTTTGGCACAAATTCAGAGCCCCTCTCTCATCCAGACAATGATTTCTCATTGCTAATCACTTAAGTAGCCCTTAGCTTCAGAGTTATCCTTACTAACCAACCGAAAAGTGACAGGAAGCTCAAGTCCCTCAATTTCATGTGGATGTGTTTAGAGCACTCCAGTTTGAGCTGTCAGCAGACCCCTGAATCACCAAACAAAGCTCACTTAGCAGGGACTTTGAGCAGCCCTTCTGCATGCTTCACTTATCAGGCCCTGGCTTCAGCTCACTAGGGAAGGAGGATTAATTGGATCTTAATCATGGATGGTAATTTTCAGTGCAGTTAGTGGTGATTTGGAATACACAGAGCACACACATCGAAAGAGGCACACCACCACTTTCCAAACTTGCCTTCCTTAGCTTGGGGTGGTGGGCCCCAGCCAGAGAGTGAGCCCAGGGCTGAGCTTTCATCAAACTGGAGAATAAAGCTACAGCCAAACAAGGGGAAGACCCTGGCTATTCACAGCCCACTGGGGCTCTCTGCTTTGGTATGTGGTGGCATTCTCACTGCAACCACAGTTTACTGATCAGGCCAGACCAGATGGGACCTATTAGTTTGTAGGGAAGACATATATGAGGAAGTGTATATAACTCCCTTCCCAATCCTTTCCTTCTGCCTTAAGCTCTTGTTGGTAAACGTTCTACCCACTGACAAACCCATAACCTGCTGTCAGAACACGGAAGAAATCTGATGACATTCCAAGGGAATATAAACTCCTTAATGGCAGGAATTGTTCCCTCTGTATCTTTCTATCTCTCCTTAGTGTTTACACATAGTGGAAAGCATGTGGTATTCAACTGATACCTGTTTGTAGCTTTCTGAGAGAGTGTTTCTGCCAGCCCAGTACAAAGAGGTCAGAGAAAGTATCAATTTAGAAAATTTGCAGACTTTATTCAGTAACTTGGAAACAGTGCAGAGATAAGGACTTTGCTGGGGGGCCTTGATTTTCCACAGTGGGGCTTGGTCAATGAAACTAATAAAAGCTCCAAATATCTTCCATACATTAGTACCCAAACCTTAAGTACCTAAAATGGAAAGCTGTAAGGAAATAGCTTGGAAGCAGCTGCTCTTGTTACCCTCTGATTCCTTCTTTGGATGAGAAATCAGGGCTCCATTTAGCTCAGCAGGAGTGTAAAATCAAACAAAAAGTGATTCCATTAGGATGATGGGCTGTCGACATGCTAGTTACCTGCTGAAGAGGAAAGTTCTCCTAAATGTGGCTTCCAACCAAAGTCAGCAATAACTTCTCTGTTGTCATGTTGCTTTCCAGAATAACTTGGAAAAAATAAGAATTTTCTAAACATTTCCCTGTAGCTTCTATCAACTGAGGGACACAGGGGGCCAAGATAGAATTTCCAATACACTGAGGAGATTGAAATGGACCAGATATGCCCCAGAAAGCCAATTTAATTACTTGGGAATCCCAACAACAGCCCATTCTAGTGACTCCAAGGTGGACTGCAGCTATTTTTCCTTAGGAGATTTTTTTTTTTTGAGAAAATCACATGAATGAATGAATGAAAAAAAAATATTCAGCTCTTACTCTGTGACATTCATTGTGCCAAGCACCAGAGATACAAATTAAAAAGTGAGACAATCTCTGATATCAGGAATATTTCATTCTAATGGGAGGAGCCAACACATATGGGAAAGGTGTCTCTAGCCCAAGCCTTCCACCTCTGGCAATCTGCCTTCTGCCCTGAAGTCGAGTCCACAAATACTTATTAAGTGCCAGGCACTGTCAACCCCCAGCACTCAACCAAAGCTGTCTTCTGTAAGTTCACCCACCAGTCGCCTCTTAATCACCAAATCCAGTGACCTTTTCTCTGGACTTGATGCTCCTTGATGTTTCTGATGTTGCTGAAGCAGTAGCCCACTCTGGTCCCCATTGGCTTTAGAGATGCTGCACTCTTCCAGTTATCTTACTATCTGTTTAAGACTTCCTTCTCTGTCTCTTTCACTGGTTCTTTCTCCTCCTGACCATGTCATGTGTGTATTGCCCAGTGATCTCTCCTGGGCTAGATGCCACCTGACTTCTCCCCATGTGCTCTCTGTCTCCTACTCTGTCCTATGTCTGACTTCTGAGCTCTATCTCCGCATCTCCATGTGGCTGTCCTTAACATGCCCTTCTTCCCCAAACTGACTCTTCTTTGTGACTAACTCACTTCTCTCTCAGACACCACTCTTCTCTCAGTTTCTCCATTCAAAAGCCTTTGCATTCCCTCTCCCTAATTTTTCACATTCATCCAATCCTCAGATCCCATCAGTGGCACATGTGAAGCATCTGAAACATCATCCCCTCTTTTCTTCCGGCTAGCACTGCCCCAACACAAGCTCTCAGGACCACTTGCTTAGACAATGAGCTCTACTCCCTGTCACTCTCCCTTTCCAATCCACCCCTCAGCCTACTGGCAGAATCACTTTCCTTATGCACAGAGCTGGTTGTGTCAGTGTGCTCAAAAAGCTTTATTGTGGAAGATGAGATTCCCAGTGAGTCCAGTTCAAGTTCACCTAATACCCTATACAACACTCATGAGGCATACTGTAGCTATGGCTCCTGGAGACTCCTGTCTTGTCCACTGGGGTGGAAGCTGTGGCTAATAAGTCTCTCCCTTACAGAGAAGAGGGCACAGCTCATTTGGCTTTCTGTGCCTCAGCTAGAGTACACAGTTGAGGAGCTTCCTTCAGAGACACCTACAAAGGGTCTTTCATCTCCTGAAGGTATTATAATTAGTTATCTTCTCCATGGAAGAGAATAAAACAATTCTAAAGCTTCATATCTTCTAAACCAAGATGCTCGAGAAGGCCCAACAGCCTAGGCTGGGATAAGGTGTGCTCTTTGAACTCCTTCAAACTCTTCAGTTCACTCCTTTTCTTTCTCTCATCTCTCCTCTCATGTGAGAACTGAACTCTTCTATCTTCTCTGGGGCTCTCTATTTACAGTCACCTAACTTAGAGTCACAACCCCATTTTAATTCTTAAGACTTTGGCCTCAACCCAAAAGCACCTTCTGTTCTCTATCAAATACCAATGACTCTGCTGGCTAGATAATGCTGAGAAAGGCTATGTGTTTTGTCTAGCAGCATATCACAGGGATTTATGTCTCTCTGACTTCTCTACGTTCTTCTCCTAGTAAAAATTTGTAGCCTCAGCAAATTACATAGGGTATATGAATGTTTATAACATACATTATTAGCCTGTGTGTGTGTGTTCATCTTTCATTGCCAAAGAAGACCATGCCATCAGAGAAATAATGATATGACTTGCACTTGACTTTGTTTTGAGTGAGGGAGGGCCGTACAGGTCACCAGCCTCACTTCTACTCCACAGCCATCTGAATCCAGTGACCAGATATTCATCAGGATGACTGGAGATGACCCAGGATGAGGCAATTGGGGTTAAGTGACTTGCCCAAGGTCACACAGCTAGTGAGTGTCAAGTGTCTGAGGTGAGATTTGAACTCAGGTCCTCCTGACTTCTACACTGGTGCTCTATCCACTGCACCACCTTAGCTGACTAGTAGCACAGTGCTATTAGCTGCTCAGACACCATCGGGGGTAAAGTGAACATCCTAAAGCATGCTGCTACGATCTAGTAGCTGTCAAGAATGAAATCTCGGGATGAGGAGTGGGTGAGGCTGTAAGTAACCAAACCAATGGAAATATTTATTATAAATCAATGCTGGTGACCTGATTTATAGCCTGGGCTGCTTCTTGGGGAGATTGCACATATGTAAGTTGCTTTACACAACCTCTCATTGATTGAATGAGGTCACTTTGAAGGCTTTCCAATATTATGTGGAATCACTTTGGGTTAATTAAAACCTATCCCCCAAACGCCACCCTTGAAATGAAGCAAGCTATAACAATTATTAGGTGGGTCAGGTTCCCATAAAATGCCAAGCCCAGGGCTCATCAAATGATCAGCTAAACCCATCTAGTTTGGTGGTCCAGCGTCCAGCTCTGATCTATGTTGTTCAACCTAGTCTTTCTCTGACTTCTCCCCCAGTGATTATCCCTCCCTGGTTCTTGATCTGCCTCCTTGACTTTACCCCTGCTGGCCCTGGCTCCTCCTTCCCCTTCCCAGGCACCTCCTTGAGGGGGATATTAAGTTGGAAGTCAGCTTATCTTTGCAGTCAGAACAGAAAGGAACACCTTAGTTTCTTGCCTTTGGCTTAAACCTTGAAATCATACTGGATCAAAACTGTCCACATGGCTTGCAAAAATGCCTGAGGTTGGCTTATTTGTAATTGTTTGGGCATGAACTTAGACAAATTTAATATGAAAGAGAAATTAAATATTTTCCGGAACTCTTTAGGTCCCAAGAGAGGGTAGGACCACCAGAGGATGTAAAAGCTGTTTTACAAGCTCAAGTACAATCCCATTGTGTTTTCTGTCGCATTCAATAAAACTTGTCCTATAGTCTTTATTTTATTAGCCTGAATGCTTGCATGGAGTTTGAGGGTCTGTTTGCTCCTGCCTTGTATGTGTGTGTGTGTGTGTGTGTATGTGTATGTGTGTAAGAGAAAGAGAGATGTGGGGGGGGGGAGGGAAGAGAAGCTCTATATAGGAGCCACATTCTGATTTTCCCTGGGGAAATTCTGGAGGGGGATATGAATCAAAGTGTTACTTATTAAGAAATGTGGTCTTTGTCACCTTAGCGCTGTAATTCAGAACCACAGGTCACATAGAAAAGTCTTCAGATGGGCCCCATTCTCAACTGATAACTTATGTAGCTGAAGCATCAATGGACAACCAGAAGCCAGGGGCACCCATTCTTAATGGCTTCAGTTTCCGTGTCCCGCAACACGTGGCTTGGCATTACTTTATAATCCTAATGCTGACAACATAAAGACCTAGTCCATCCATTCCATATAATGTCATTCTTCAGGATGGATAAAGTAATTGTTTATGATATTATGGTTACCAGAGAGTACAGCCCTAGCATCTAGATTTACAAATTGCATTAGACTTTATTTTCAAGGCTTTTTTTCATAGACTCAGGAATGCTTGAAAATGACATTCTGTGCCCACAAACACTTTCTGATGCTGATGTTTGTCATTGTATTAAATTGACCTGTCACGTTAGCTGATTGCTCTCAGCCCTTCGATGTGCTGTGGTGATATGTTGATGCTTGAAAATATTCCTTTTCATTGGGAAGCCGTTAACACTCCCTGTTCCAATGCAATCTTGTCCTCCCTGAACAGACCCAGAAGAGAGGGCTGGAAGGTAATCTTAATTATAGGAACTGTCTTTTCCAGGTGGAAACAAATAATATTTTTAACCTGAGAGCTTGTTACTTACTGCTTGACGTTTCATTTAGGTTTATTAAAACACAGAGTATTATAAACCAAGACATTTTTGTTTTGTTATCTAGAACCTTGTGTTACCCTATGAATGTGTCACATTTTAATGATGTAAAACTTAGAGATTCAGAGGGAAATGATCTACTTTCTTATAGTGACTGGCCTTTTCTGAGGCCATCTGGTTTCAGCAAATCCTAAGGAGTGGTGAGGGTCTGTGAGAAACCAGGGCAGGCTCCATGTTCCTTTTGAACTGTGGCTCCACTCAACTTGTTCATTTCAGAGGATCAACACATTCCTCCCCACTCAGCACTCTCACATCTTTAACGTATGATAATATATTCAGTATTTATTTGCAGAATCTGCTCCTAAAGTTTCACACTAACTACTTTGAGAAAGCAATGTAAACCAATTAAGACCCCAGACAACAAAGTAGGCATGCTTAATTAACTCTGGAGGAACTGGCTCAGCAGAGCCTCTTGGGGCAAAGATGGCACCCAATTCAAGGCTCACATTCAGTTTTGTATTCTCTAACAAAATGGCTTCTAATTAACGTGGTCAAGCCTCCTACAAGAATAGCTGTACTCAGTGTTCTGAAAGGCTTCCATTCATTCATTCATTCATTCAATAAGCTCAATAGATGACCAAAATTAGGCCAAGTTTCAGGTAGGAAAAGCAAGACTGCTTAGAGTTGAAGTGGCATCCTTTGGAACGCACTTTTGGACAATGAAGCCAAGATAGCAAAAAAAGTAAACTAGAATCATATGACTAGAATTAGAGCAGACTTAGAGTCCATCTATTCCAACTTCCATTACTACAGAGGAGGAAACTGAGGCCCACAGAGGAAAGACGATTTATCTGAGATCCCAGAATCTCAGAATGTCAGAATTGGAAAGGCCCTCAGTGCTCATCTAGCCAAACCAGAAGCCTTTCTGCAAGCCCATGGTTATCTATTCTGTGCTTGAAGAACACCAAGGAGGATGATCCACTACTTCCCAAGGCAGCCCATTCTATTTTGGGATAGCTCTGATCTTTAGAAAATATTTCTTTACATCCAACTTCAGTTGGCTTCTGCCACTTGAATTTCCCCCCATTACTCCTAGTGATGCCCTTTGGGGCCAAGCAGAACAAGTCCAATCCCTCTTTCACAAGACAGCCCTTCAAATCCTGGAAATTCACTGTCCTGTCCCCCCTTTTCTAAACATATGTGGATATTAGAATCTTTGGAGGACATCTCAAACCTTGGAGGATCTCTGACATGAAGAGAGCCAGACCCTTCTTCCGAACCCTGAAGAATAGTGGAACCCTTCTAGATTTCAGTTTCTTCTTCTGTAAAGTGGAAGGAGGGTGGATCAAGTGCATTCTAGCTCATAATCCTATATCTCTTCTCAAAGTGAGAATCTGTAGGGCTAAGCCCTTCTGATATTCTTGGGAATATTCAGTCTGCCGCCCCCTTCCCCATTGGCTGCACCAAGACAATCAGGACCAACTATGGAGAGCACATGAAACCATTTGGGAAACAAAATCCCTTACTGGAATTTCTAAGACCTGGCTTATCTTAGTGATGAATCTGCATGGTATCAATACCTTTCTGTTTACATTTGCCTCACCCTTGCTAGGAATAGAGCTAGAATAAAGTTTTTGACTTTTGCGGGAAGTTTCATTTCTCTTCTGTCCTGTCCCTTTTTCTCCCTAGAGAATGCTCTTTGACCTTGGGCAAGTGAATTTACCTCTTGGACCCTCAATTTCCCTATTTGTGAAATCGGGACAGTCATATTTATGCCATCTGCCTCCCCAGGGTTTCTATGAGAAAAATGCTTTGCAAAGCTCCCAGCCCATTAGAAATGGTAGTCACTAAAAGACTCTGCAGTCTCCTGTCTTACTGTAAAGTCTGAGTTTTTGGATTCCCACTCTTGCCAGTTTATCTGCTACAGCTGAAGTCCCTGGTGCTTTTCTTAGTTAATTCTTAAAATTGATTTGGCTGTTGTATGTATATTGTTTGTAGTTGTTTGGTTTCTTGAAATATTTAATTAGTTATTCCAGGAAGGGAATCCATTCTGTTTCCAATGTCTCCAGCTTAGTGATTTTCATACAGAAAATGGAAGGCTGGGCTGCCATACTTGTAGAGTGAACTTACTCCCTGATTCTGGCATTCCTGGTCTAGGCATTTCACATAAAGTAGGGGCCAGATGTACCCCAAGGATGTCAGAAGCAGAGCCCCCTTCCATAGCAACATAGTCATAGAAACATTGTGTGTGTATGTGCGTGTGTATGTGTGCATTGGTAGTAGTAGTGGTGGTAGTAGTGGTAGTAGTAGTAGCAGCAGCAGCAGCAGCAGCAGAGAAAAGGAAACAAAGTGAGTGTTCATTGACTGCGCACAGAGTGGCCAAATACAGTGTGTTTTATAAATATAGTGAGATCTTCTTGCACTTTAACAAATGATGAATATGGGGAATTGAGATATGTGAGAAGATTTTGAGGAACTGATGCAGAATGAAGTAAGTAGGACCAGGAAAACAATACACAAAATGACAGCAATGACAGAAGTGAAAAGAACAGGAAAGCCAAGGCTGGCACTGTGTCACTATCATGTGCGTCACTATCATGTATGTCACTATCATGTGTGTCACTATCATGTATGTCACTATCATGTGTGTCACTATCATGAATGAAAACAACAATCTTGCATTATAATGGCCAGCCTTGGTCCTGGAGAAGAAATGAGGAAATGTACCTCCAGCTTTTCACTGGACAAGTCATGGGACAAGTATGTAGAATGTGGTGTATGCAGTTGGCTGGCATTGATGAACCCTCTTTCCTTGGTTATAGGGCATGAGGTGGGATAGGAAAACCAAAAGGTGTCAGCAAAATTGAAGAAGAAAGAAAGCAGGTGCCAGGAGCCCTAGAAAGAGTTCATGTGGATGGTTGTACCTGAGATGGAGGCTGCAACAAGTCTTTCCCAGTCTTCTCTTGATTCTCTCCAATTTATCCTGCCTATAGCTTGTATGATGTCGCCTCCACTAGACTGCGATCTCCTTGAGAGAGGACTGTTTGTCACCTTTCTTTTTATCCCCAGTGCATCTACATCCTCTCCTGAGTCAGTGGACTCTCTCTCTCTCACTTTTTTATTTAGTTACAAGTGTTTGGGTTTAAGATCCAGATGCAAATCCAGCTTCCTGGTTCTGGCACTATGACCCTGAACAAAGTGACTTCACTTCTTTCAAACTGTTTCTTCATCTGTAATATGGAGGGGGAGATAGGGATGGTAACACCTGTGCTGCATCTCTCACAGGTGATTGTGAGGCTCGTAAATTCAGGTTACATGGAAGATCAACTAGCACTCTTGAAGTTGTACACAGTGGTTGATCTTCCCAGATTTGCAAGGAATCAAAGAACCTGAGAATTTGGAGGGACCTTAGAGGCCACATAGCTGATGAACCATCCCATCTGCACCATGCTCAACAAGTGACCTTTGATGTGAAGGGGCCAACTCCTCCCTAAAGTCACCAATTACATTTTTAAAAAGCACTAATTGTTAGAAAGTGTTTTGCCCCCTGAAATCCAACCTGAATATGTCTTCGTACCTTCTACCCCTCCATTCTGGTTCTGCCGTCTGAGGCCAAGCAAAGCAAAGCTAATCCCTTTTTCTAAATGTCAGCCCTTCAGATACTTGAAGACAGCCATCATGGGCAGTCACCTCCAAACCTCTTCTCCAGCCTCACCATCCCTAGGTCCTATTCTGATTGCTCTCTTCTGCACAGTGCCATCCAGTTTATCAAAGTCCTTTCTAAAATATGACAGCCCAGAATGAAACACAAGACTCCATGTTCTTGACTAGGGCAGAGTCTCCAGAGACTGTCACCTCCTTCCTGCCCATGGCACTCTTAATGCATCCTAAGGTCACATTGGCTTTCTTAGCTGCTGTATTATGGTAGTGACTCATGCTGAATGGCCAGGCCACTAAACTCCCCAAATCTTTTTTCCCATGAGCTCTATAATCGTTATCCTACGAACTCCTTGTGAAGTTGATGTTTTGAACCTAAGTTTAAGAATATACCTTTGTCTGTACTCAATTTCACTTTATTTGATTGGTCCACTGCTTTATCCTGTCAAGATCAAGCTTTTGGAATCCTGATTTCTGTCACTCAGAACATCAGCTATCCTTCCTAGTCCTGAAGCATCGGCCACTTTGAAAATCATGTGGTATGGTTCTTTCTCCAAGTCATCAATCAAAGTGTTAACTCAAGATCCAGAGAAAAAAAATGTCTGGGATACTTCATTGGAGACCTCCTTCCAGGTTGACTTTAAACAGTTTATAACGTTTTAGGTCTTGACATTTTTGAAAATCAGTATAACATTTGTCCTTCTTTGGCCTTATGACACATATCCAGCTCCCCAAAGTCTTTCCAAGGTTGCTGACATTGCCTGAGTAATCATACTGGCCATTTCTTCTAGTCTCTTGCCCTGTAGCTTAGCTGGGTCTTGTGACTTGAACTTATCAGGGGAAGTGAGATGTTTTCATCTAACAACAGATTAGAAGGCTGGGAAAATCGAGCAAGAAATCAATAGACATTTATGAAGGGCCTAGCTTGTGCCAGACATTGGGAGTCACAAAGGTGAAAATGAACTGGTCCTTGCCTTCAGAAGCTTATATTTTAACAGGAGAGGCAAACATGTCTTCTACCTTGGGACTGGGGGTGGAAGGGAACAGAGGAAACTGAGGAAACTAGAAACTGAGGAAAGCTGGAAAAGGGCTCCTGCCAAAAGTAGCACTTGAACTGAGTTTCCAAGAGGCCCATGTGAAGAGAGAATAATGCAGGCATGGAGTTAACAAGGAAAGGAGGAGAAAACTACCTTAGGTGCCCAGGACTGGGCCAGCAACATTAGGCTCACTCAATTGGTTGGTAAGTGCCCACGATGTGCCAGGCATTGTGCTAAGTGCAGAGGACACAAAGAAAGGCAAAAGGTAGGAGCTTGAAGTCTAATCGGGGAGACAACATACAGATCACTGTGCCCAGAGACCTATCATGTTCGTCCTTCATTGCCGAAGAAGACCATGTCATCAGAGAAATGATGACATGACTTGTACTTGACTTTGTTTTGAGACATATGATGGTCCCTTAAGCACCACTGCCCCAGCTTGTCACTACCTGACATCTTTTATTCTGTTCACATCCGAGACTTATCTTCCCCATTTATGAAATTAAGTGTGGAATAAAATGAACTAGCAGGTCTCCAAGGATCCTTCTTTTCTACGACATCTTATGATTCTATGAATAATCTTTGCATGAGAAACTCAGCAGAGTTAATTAGGCTCCACACAACAGACCTGTATTTATTTGGGATTCTCTTGCCTTCTGGCCTCCCTCTACAATTCCTTCTCAGGAGATGGTTCTAATCTTTTCAATTTCAACCCATTTTGTGATAAACCAAAGCAAAACCTTAAATGGAAAAGAAAAACATGACTTGTGTGAATTTAATTAGCACAAACCCTTGTTCGGCTTTTTGATAATGAGGCCTTTCAACATTTACAATAGAAAAGTTTCCAATGGATATTAAATGGGAATATGAAAAGTTTAAAGTGATTGACAAAGTTGAATAAGATAAAAGGAAAAGGACAATAAAACATCTGCAATCGATTTTTCCAAGACCATCAAAATGCAAATTGCAGTTGCTGAAAGAACAATGAGAAGATCTCCGCTCCAGGCAGAGGCAGAGAGTGATGGCACCTAAGCACCTCTTCCTCTGAGGAGTTCCCAGAAACTTGCTTTTCGAAGTGCAGAGAGCTCAACGATGAAGTGTTGCTCCAAAGGCCTCCTCTTCCTCCTTTGGGAAATGGTCTGAGTGGGCATTCAAGATGTAACCCAGAACAGGAGTTAAAAGCCTCATGCACACCATCAAGTCCAACCAGACATTAGAGGGCCCCGGTTCCCTTCTTCCTGCTGGTGAGGTACCCCCTTCCTGGTTACCATGTGCACCTGCAGACAGATGCTTCCCCTCCCCCTCCTGCCTCAGATCACTAGCCTGTGCTTCTGTCATCCCCTTGTGTGCATTTAGAGTTTGAGTATCTCACTATGGATGCCCAATCTGCACCAGACTGCCAGCATTCTTGACACAATCTCTTTGGCCTTCCGTATTTCCAACTGTGCCTTTACAGCCCCACTCTTACCTCTTTGTTGCTGGCCTCATTTTCTGTGTACTGTGGTCTATTCACAGTGCTTCCCTTCCCTTCCTTTCTCCAGATCCTACCCTTCATGTTTCCAACTCCATTCTGGTAGTGTGACACTTTTATCTGACTGTTGCCCTTGGTGGACCAAGTTTTCCAGACTCTGAATTACACCCCAAGCCCCATCCATCAGCAGTACCTTCCTTCTTCTTAGATTGTTTGACACAGTGGAAGGAATCCTGGCCTTCGATTCATAAGACTTGGCCTTGAATCTTGGACCTCAGTTTGTACACTTGAAAAATGGAAATCTTAAATGTTTTCTAAGGTCCTTCTACCACTAATCAATGGTCCTAAGATCGAAAGTTATACTGACCTGGTGGCTCGTTGTTCCCAGAACTACTTGTCACTCAGTCTAAAGCTTTCTTTTACCAAATAGTCATCATGTAGTAAGTCATCTATTACTCCTTTGTACCTGGAAATTGTCATATCCCCTTACCTTGAGGAGCAGCTGAGATTCACTGACCCAACCTCTTTTGCTAACACGGACCTATCGGACTTGTCTTTTTCTCATTATGAAAGTTGTCAATAAAAGCTGACCCTATCTTGAAGTCATTGCTGATTCATTATTACCAGTGATCAGTCTGTCAGTGTGTTGCTGCCTCAAAATACTTTAATAAGCACTTTTAATTTTCTTTGACCTGAGTTTTGCCTCCTCAATCAGAGTGAAAACCCAAAGAACTTTCCTTTCCACACTATGAAGAGAAGAAGACAGCTGCTGACTCCAGATGATTTCCCGGTGTGTTGTATCCTTTGAGGTTCATGCTACTATTGCACCTCATACAGTTGTACCTGGGCAACTCAGCGAGATCTTTCCACCATCCATTGTCAAGATTCCAGCCAGAGGAGAACTGATGGGGAGTGGGGAGCAGGAAAGAAGACTTCAGCCATAAAGACATGACCTTGAAGTCCTGGGGACATGACCTTGATGCCTTGGGGAGGTGGCCTTGACACCTTTATCTTCTGCTTACTGGACTGTAGATGCGGCTCCCCCATTTCTTGTTGACATCTGAGTGTGAGCACCATCAGCTTACCATACTGTGCTGAAGCCAGGCATCCCCAGCAGACATGAGTGGGCAGATGGTGGCTGGGGATGGTGATTGGCATGACTGTATTTTAAGTTTTTGTTCTCTGATGCTCTCTTGATAGAACAATGCTTGCTATTTTAAGTAAATTGTTTTCAGTCTAGCCAAAAGATGAGCTCCAGTGACAAATGCTCATTGGGTTTATGAGGGAAATTCTAATTGGGCTCCAAAAGGGAATCTTTCATGGGGTGGGCACAAAGACAAGGGAACTCTCAGAGTCACAAAAGAGAATGGTTACACATGGTTTTTAGTCAAAATAGTCAGAGAGGTTTATGATTCCAGTATGTCCAGACCTAGTATATGGATCTTCTAGAGGCTCCTAGAAACACCTCCCTCCCAGTGAGAGGCAGCATGATGTAATGGATAGAGTACAATCAGAAAGTCTTGGGTTCAAATCCTGCCTCAGATGCTTCCCAACTTTATGATCCTGGACAATTCATGTAATCACTTCAGCCTCAGTTTCCTCTTGTATAAAATGTAGGTAATAACCTGTGGAGCACCTGCCTGCATATTGTTAGAAAGAAATAATGTCACAAACCCCTCAAATGACTTTGAATTGCCTTCAACAACTCCAACAAGCACAGCAACACCAGGTGATGTTAGTAGTGTGTACACGTACACACCCACTGGTGTGGAGAGAGACAGGGAGGCTGCTCAGGCCAGTCAGCTCTTTAGACTGCACCTGAGCTGGCTCGGAATTACACGTGTCCTCTTTTGACTGGATCTTCTGCTTTGGGGAAGCATTTGGGCCCAGCTGCTGTCGCCCCCCACTCCCACCAGTTGCCTTTCCAACATGTCATGCCCAGCCAGGTAGAGTTCACAGGAATGCCCCCCCAAAGAAGCAGCTACTCAGGACATCCATCCAGTGGAACTATGGGCTCCCCTGTGCCCCTAATGCTTCTGGGGCTTATTCTGGAAGTTAGTTCTGGCCAGAGGAAATAGAAGTGCAGCCAGACTGGCTTTCTTTTACTTGCAATGCTCTAGACAGATGTCTCCTCAGCCTGCTGCCCCTGGAGAGGCAGCTCCCTTACTCTGGACATTGTGGGCCATTTCCTAGATGGATTCACTTGAGTTTGCCTAGTCATAGTGCAATAGCCCCAAACAGCTCCAAGCTTGACTTGCCAGTGAAAGAATTTCCTTGGCTGATTTACAAAGGTGACCTGGGACATGGTTTTATTTCTGATGTTTCTGGCCAACTTTGGCCAAGATGTGGTGTATCCATATGTGACACTATTCACGGGTCAGTAGCAATCTGGACTTTTTTATTCTTCTGAAGAAAATGAAAAACTTGGTAAATGTAAAGATGTCATTTAGATATCCCAATATCGTCCATTTTAGGAGAGCATACAGAGAAGTTTTTTTCTTAGTGGTGTTTAAAAATGCACACTTTGTCCTCATTTGGAGACTTTACATTTTTGAGGGTCTTAGTATGAAGTAAGAACAAGACAGAAAATGCTCAAGGCACAACTATTACAGAATGTGGTAGTACTAGATTGGAAGTCAGGAGATCTGGGAGCTTGTCCTAGCTAATTATTTGTCTTTGGGCAAATTCCTTCTGATTGCCAGGCCTTTTCCCCCATCTGTAAAATAAGTAGGGGTGGGAGTCTGGACTAGAAAGCTTTGATAATTCCTCTCAGTTTTAAGGTGCTTGAAGCCTGTAGGAATTCTTTTTTCTCAGAACTCCCTAGCTGTTTCCATTCCATGTGACTGGAAATCCGTAGGTATCCCCAAAATGCCATGTATTCATGACCACAGGGAACTTTTGGGGTCTTTTGCCAGCATGTGACTTCAAACATGAAACAGAGCAAGATTTTGTCCCCTGACCAGTACGGTGTCTCACAGCAGAGATGGTTTTCTTCTTTTGACTTTTCTTCCAAAGGAGAACAAACATGAGGAAAGATATTCTCTTGACTGAACTCGCTGTGGAGCTGAGCAGTGGAGGCTGGGCCACCTGCTTCTCTAGCTAAGGCTGCCATCCAAGCTCTGGGACAAATAAAAGTTTATGTTCTTTCATAAAAGTTTATCAAACCCATTTTCAGACTCACAAATGCACTGAAATCACCGCAGAGTTCATTGCCAAGACCAACAACCAACTAGTGCCAGTGGATTTCGGTGCCTAAATCCATGTCTTTGCTCTCCTTCCACTTAGATAGGAATGCTTCTTTCTCAAGAGCACTGGTTTTACCATAGAGTGGCGGCCTCTTGAAGTTAGGAGCTGCTTTTTTTTTTTACTGTTGCATCCCAGTCCTGAGCTCAGTGCCTGGCACATGGTAGGTAATTTATAAATGGCTCATTAATTTCTTTATTGATTCTATGCAAGTATTTCTATTAATCCCAAGGCTCTCTTCTTCCTCAAAATAAATTCCCTTCTCTTTTTGGAGAGAGAAGCAGGTTCCCAATTCAGAGGATTTTGAAGGAGCATCCCTGTCCCTAGGGAATGGGCTCCCTAGGTCATGCTGCCAACAATCTCCACATCCTAGATTCAGACAATTGCAGAATTTAGAAAGGACCACAGAGGCCATCTGATCTCATCCTTACCTATACAAGAAATCAGTCAACCCTTAACCAATGCTCACTCTGTGCCAGGCTCTGTGCTGAGTGTTGGAGACACACAGGACAAGCAATCAGTCCCTGTCCTCAAAGGACCTTACATCTCAATGGGGAAGATGACTCACTGAAAATAGATACAGAGTAATTTTGGAAGGGAAGGTCTCCTGCAGAAGGGAGTGCTTGAGCTCAGTCTTGAAGGAAAGCAGAGATTCCAACAGGTAGAAATGAGGAAAGAGAACATTCCAGACATGGGGGATAGCCAGGTAAAGGTTCAGAGGTGGGAAATGGAGTATTGTGTATAAAGCACAAGTGAGCCAGTGTGGCTTGTTTGTAGAATGTATGGGTGAGGGTGATATATAAGAATACCAAAGAGCTAGGAAGGAGCCAAAGTGGAAGAGCTTTAATTGCCGTACAAAGGAGTTTCTATTTGGGACACTGGAGTTCATTGAGTAGAAAGGTGAAATCACTAGACTTTGGCTTTAGGAAAATCACTTCGTCAACTGAGTGGAGGATGGATTGGAGTACGAGAGATACTGGAGGCAGACAGACTAAATAGGATGCTATTATAATAGACCAACTGAGGGGCATCAAGTTCCTGAACTATCAGGATGGCCATGTGAGTGAAGAGAAGGGTACAGATGTGAGAGATGCCACCTGACAGGCCATGTCAGGGGAGGGAGGAAGAGGTTGTGAACCTAAGGCATTGGAAAGATGTCTGTGCCTCCACAGTATCAGAGAAGTACAGAGAAGGCTGGAGTTAGGGGGCACACGAGTTTGGTTTGGGTCATGCTGAGTGTGAGATGCCCAAAGGACGTCCTGTGTGAGCTATTTTATTAGAAGCTCATGACATGGAATTAGAACTCAAGAGAGAGACTCCAACTAGATACATGGAACTGGGAGTTAATCGTTAATCACTGAATCCATGGGATCTGGAGAGGTCATCAAGAGAGTGTCCAGAGTAAAGAGTAGAGGTCCTAAGGTGGAGCCTTGGCAGAAACACACAGGTAGGGGAATTGACATGAATGATGCAGCCAAGGAGCCTGGGAATGAGCTCTTGGGCAGGTAGGAGGAGAACTAAGAGAGAAATGCTGCAAAAATCCAAAGCAGAGGCATTATCCAGGAGAGGAGGAGTCAGCAGAGTCAACTGCTTTTGAAAGATCACACAGGAAGGGGATTGAGAAAAGGTCATTTGATGTGGGGAGAGTTGAATAGTCTCAAACACCAGATTGCAGAGTTCAGAAGAGATGAGAGTAAGTGAAACCATCAACTGGAGATGAATTTTTCCAAGGACTTTGTCCAGGGAGCAGAGGAAGTGTTTCACAGTGGACAGAGATTTATCCTTTGACCAAGGAAGACCTGACTTCCACTCCCACCTCTGCCCCCTAATGGCTCTGAGACACAGAGCAAATCACTTCATTTCTCAGTCCTCTAGGCAATTCCAAATTACAGAGAAGATGTCAAGCTGTGAGTTCCCCATAGTCTCATGCTTATCCCTTGTCCTTTAACTGGGGAAACTGAAGCAAGATGGAGGATGCTGACAAGAATGATTGGATATAGTGAGATGATTTTTATTTTAGGGTGGGGCAATGTGAGCTGTTTGTAGGCATTAGGGAAGAAATAAGTAGATAAGAGAATGATTAAAGATTCTAGAGAAAGAAAGGATGAAAGTGAGGGCAATCTTTTGGGGAAGATGGGAGCTGATAGACTGAGGACCCATGTAGAGGGATTGACCTTGGTGAGGAGAAAGTGAGCCCTTTACTCAGAGATGGCACTAAGAAGGAGATGGTGGGGAAGGAAACGAAAGGGTTGGGAGATGAGAAAAGATGATGCAACTCATAGTGAAGGGACATTCTTTTTTCAGGGAAATATGAGGCAAGGTCCTCAGCTGATAGAGTTAGGAAGGAGGTGTTATTGGAGACTTCAGGGGGGAAGCAAAAATCTGGAATAGCCATTGTGATATATGGAGAAGTGAATCAAGCAGGAAGGCATGCCATGGCTTGCCTTGCTGTAGTGAAGAATCAGTTGAGGGCAGCACAAGATCAGGAGGAGATCAGGAGGACAGGAAGTGGATGGTGGGAGGACTCAGTCCTACCATTTGGCAGGGAGGGAGCATGGATTGTAGTACAGCAAGAAAGCAAGAGGTTTGAGAGGTGGCTGTAGTGTAGAGCTTGGGCTAATTAGTCACAGGGCCAAGACTGAGAAGGAAGGAAAGTGAAGCCAGAGTAGCCCCATCCCTTGTTGTTGTCTCCAACACTCAGTGTAAGAATCCTCCAGTCTCTGCTTAAAGACCTCCAGAGAGGAAGCTGACTGCCTCCTGGCAATTCTTCTTAGGCATTCCTCTCCTTCCTAAATCTTTCATTTATTCTAGAATCTTCAGCTCACTCCTAATTCTGCCCTCTGGGGCAAAGAACCAAGCTAAGCTGTCTTTCCTAGGACAGCCCTCCAAGACAAGTGATATCCATGACCTCCCCATTCTCAGTCCTCTTCCCCCTCCTTCCCCACCCCCATCAAACTCAAATAGAAACAGAGGATCCCTTCAGGATGCATATTGACTTAGAAAACCACATTTTATGTATTTATTGTGTTCAACATTTCCCAATTCCATTTTCATCCTGTTGGGGAGCACTCAGTTTTGTGGTGGGCCACATGCAGCCTGTGGACTTGACACCTCTGCCCTAGAGAATAGGAATGCAAATTTGTGGCCTCTAGCTGCGATTTTCTGCATCCAGATGCTGTGCTTTTGGGAGCCTGAGATATAAAGGTCACAAACACTAATGGAAGAATTGTAACCACATCCCGTGGCTGCTGAAAGTCCAAGTTCTGACTCTTAGAGGTCCACTTTGCATTTCTCTTCAGGCCCATCCTCAGATGCTCCAGTCAGAAGGGTCATTAGAGATCTCACAGAGATTGAGATTGGAAACTGAGGCTTAAAGTGGGGCTATACTCTATTGAAAGTCCTCATAACTGAAGATGAAACATACTACCCCACCTCCTCATAGAGAGATAATGGACGCAGAGTGAAGATGGAAACAGATTTTACAGGCACATGGCCAATGTGGAAATTAGTTTGGCTTGGCTATATATGTTTATAACAGAGGTTTTGTTTTTCTTGCTTTCTCAGTGTTTGTGTGTGGAGGTGGGAGGCAAGAGGAAGGAAAGAATGCAGATCTGAAAAAAAAAAAAAGAAAATTTAATCTTAAAAAAGAAAAAAAGTCACCCTAGTCAGTATTAGAATTCTGGGCTCCAGCTCCTTGCCCTTTCCATGACACTAGGCTGACAGTTCTGATCTTCTCCTATGATGACCTTTGCAGTCTCTTGCTCCTATTTTTCTCTGGCACAGCTGTCCTTCATCTAGAATTCTCCAGGCCAATCCCTGTCCTGAACCCAGGGTCTAGATTTGTGGAACCAGGTCTTGGAGTCTTCCCTTCCTGGCTACAGAATGTTGGCAATGGAGCCAACAGGAAGTCTTTCCAAAGCAAGAAGGAATTGATCTTCCCCTGGCCACCATGGATGCCACAACTTTACCATAATACTTCCATGATTGTGCTAATTGGGATGCATTAAGCAAGAGAGAAGGAGAATGGCAGTAAATGATATTTTGTCTGTGGAAAGTTAATTATAACTGTATTGTAACTCGAAATTAAAAAGCAAGTTCTACTTTGAGGATGAGTGTCATTTAGATATAACTTCTCAGGCAAGGTTATGCTCTCTGTGATGAACATGGCTAAGTTTCTTGAGTAATGAGGAACAAATGATTAGCCAAGTGCAAGAAAAAAAAGGAAGTCTCTCAAGAGAAGGGTTTGAGAACCTTAAGCATGCCCCATGTTCCTTCTGAGGCTTAGTATACAAACCAACATAGAGGGACATCCATAGGCACTGTAGCAGAGGGAGGTGCCAGCAACTCCTGTAGCCCATGGGCAGGGCCGCTGGCCATCTTCTCCAATAACCATTGGATGATGGCACATGACTTTCCTATCTGTTCATCATTTAGACCATGAATGTAGCAGCTGGTGGAGATGCTTGATCCACAGCGATTTGTGAAAAGAAGACCTTACAGCAAGAATTTAAAAATCTCCCATTTGTTTGATTTTACACTTTGGCACAAACTGCTGCTTCAGGAGTGCGTTAGGTTGCCCCAAGGTACCCTCCCTTCTTCTGCCTGTCACATCCCACCCCAAGCAATGAGAAAATCTTTTGATATCATTTAAAAACAAATGTGTCATCAAGCGTAAGAGACCACAACTCAGAGGAGTTGTGCTCCTCAGTATCTGGTCTTTCAACTTGCATCATTGCTCATTCTGTCCTGGCATTCATTGCCTGGGGATGGATGGTGGGAGAGGTGCATTAGCCACTAGTCAATGATCTTTCTCCCCCATTCACATTTGCATCCCCACTGAGGAAAGGAATTCACCAGTGAAGCCCATGGAGATAGTGGCTGCCAGTCTCTCTTGTCCCTCATTCTCACTTCTCTCCTCAGACCATTCTGAAATAGAGACCCTGTATGTCAGCCCTTCATCTTCTAGACTGGGTGGGGGTGGTGGTGGTGGCACATTCTCTCTGAATACTCATACAGCGTTGAAACCCAAGATGCAATCCCATGTCCAGGGACTCGAACCCTCAACCTCTAAAGTCACTTGAACTTAGTCCTTTTCTCAATTTCTATTTTGCCATGAGCATGGACCAAGAGTCCTGAATGCTTACCACTGCCTCTCCTTCCAAGCAGTTGTGCTCATAATAAACATGCTGATTTTTAGGCCCTCAATCATTTTGCAGCAGGCCTTGGGCTACTTCCTGACTTCCCATGTAGCCCCTGCCAAGCTACAACTGCTTATTTTCCCTTAAGAACATCCCAACACCTACAGGAGATAGGGAGGAAGTCTTGTAATATTGAGTTTTCCTCTCCACCCTGTAGGATTCCAAGCTCCGACCAATGTGGTCAATTTGAGTGCTCAGAGCTGGAGGCCTTTCTGAATGGTATCAGCAGGATTCCAAGGGACTGGACCTTCCTATGGTATATCCCTAAGGAGCCCAGCACATAATCTTTGGTAGGGATAGTGGTGCCTAGCAGAAGAGAGACTCCACCAGAGGATGACCTAGAAGTGGCTGGCATTCTGCGGACCTGAATTGAATGCCATAAAGTTTTCTTCAAGCAGCAATGTTACTAAGGACATTCTTGTTTGGGTAAGGGTTGTGTTAGATGCCCTCCGAGACTCTTTCCTCTTCTGAGGTTCAATACTTGACATGGCATCACAGAAAGAGGCACAGAAAAGGAATGACCAGTAGAAATGGGTGCTGCCCAGTTTTTAATATTCTTTTCTTCCTCAAATCCTTTTATATTGACTTTCCTGTGCATGTTGCCTCCCTCCCAGGAGAACTAGAGCTTCCTGAAGACTTTTTCTGTTTGCCTTAGTAGCCCCATGGCCTACAAACAGGGCCTGAAAGATAACAGGTACTAGTGAACTAAATTCATGCCATGGTCATGACATAACAATAGCTACCATTTACAGAGTACTTACTGTATGCCAGGCACTGTACTGAGGCTTTACAAATATTTGCTCTTTTAATCCTCACAACAGCCCTGGAGGTAGATGTTATCATAATTCTCATTTTACAGTTGAGGAGGTTAAGTGAGTTTGCCACAGCCTCAGTCTGAGGCTGAATTTGAACTCAGAACTTCTTGACTGCAGGAACAGCACTCTGCCCCGTGCACCACCCAGCTGCCTCTTGTAGGTCTGCTGTTTGTACCCTTTGATCAGCAGCCCTGGCCTACCGGATCTGCTCTTTAAGAGGCATTTAGTGAAAGTTTGAGTTTAGTTGAATTGACTTGGTCACCATCAGCCCCGCAGGAGGCCTTCTGGATGCTAGGCCAGCAGAATTCCTTTTGAAAACACCACCAACCAGGCAATTCAGGCAAGCAGCTGGTTGTTTTCTTTTGTTTTGGTTTGCTTTTCAGCAGTTTTCCATGAACTTCGTTGACTGCTGGCAACAGAATTGAGTGAAAACAACTCCAAAGAGTTAATGCCTCTGACTTAACGGAGAGTCAGGAAGCAGTTAGCGCCTTCCTAGGCTGTGGTTTTACTTATTAATGACTCATCTGGAAGTCTGTCTCTACAGCTGCCTTGGCTAAGACTTAGGTAAAGGGAAATGTGAGTGCATACTATCTGCCAGTTGGAGGGATATTTACAGTGTTCAGATACTACAAATTAAAGACCTAATCTTTTGTGCTCTCCAAGTCCAAGATGTAGCTGCTGACTAAGTTTCATGATGATTAACAATCTTCAGAAAGATGTCATATTAGGAAGGCTCACTTCACTTTACTGCAGGGCCACAGGCTGTAGCACTGACCCCAGGCAAATGCCTCTAGGTAACACAGTGGGGATGGGTCAGTGGAAATTGATCACCACTCTGATGGAAGCAAAGTGGAGCATCATTGTCTTCACATGGAAGTTTGAGAGAATCCAGGTTCACTTACTGGTTGTGAGATCTGAATAATGACAACTTTTCTGGGCCTTGGCTTCTGCTCTGTAGTTGAGTGTGGCATCAGGGGCATCCCCTCACTACCACCCCCAGTTCACAGAGTAGGACCCCAACTCATGGCTGCCACAGGCTCAAGGTACTCACTCTGTGAGTCTGCATGCACTCACACACTACAGATCTATTTACTTTGTTCATTAGCCCAAGGATACAGTTAGTTCAAAGCAAAAGCATTGAATGGAAAGCAGTAAGAAAAAAGGGGATCAAGCATTCCCCCCATAAGCAAGGGTCCCACTGGCACACACAGAGAGAGGAAGTGTTGGAGGGCAGCTCATTCCCAGATCTGGGACTTCCTGTGTCTTCTGGTGATGTCATGGGGCTGCTTTCAGCCTGCCCACAGAGGCTTCAGTGACCACTGCTAGGCCCTGCTCCCCTAGGCACATCTTTAGACAATTTCTTTCAGCTTCCAACTTCAACCAAAGTTCTCAAAATACTCCTAGTTTAAACCAGGGGTGGGGAACCTGCAGCCTTGCTTCAAAAGGCCACACTTAAGTATCTGGAAGGCCACATGTGACCTCAAAGCTACAGGTTCCCCACCCCTGGTTTAAAGACATGAGGCTTTTACAGGGCTTTTAGAGTAGAAGCTCACCCATGGCTACTACCCAGTTGAATCTTCTCAGGGAAAACAACTCCCATCTTCCAGATTTGGTTTTTGTTTTCCTTAAGGAAAACCTGTCATTTCTTACCTGTCATATCACTCATATTACCTGTCTAATCCATTTCTGAGTCCCCGCAAGAAGGCCCTTCATCCGCAGCAGGAGATTCCTTGCTCCCGGGACCAAACTCTTTCCAACACAGAGCAGAGACTTCAGTTACCTAGTAAGTGCTCCCATGATGAATCTTTTCTTTAAAGTAAGCTTCCTGGTGTAGTATCTGAGTCTTCCTGCAGACACTTTTCTCTGGCTTATGGTAAGCATTTCTTATGTTGTCCTATTATAATGACTTGTGGTTAAACTATACCTAGTGATCATCCTCATCAGAAAGTAGCTATGGCTCTGGGACTTGGGATAACTCAGTTTCCCAATTCGAAAACTCCTTTCACTCTCTGATGCAGATGAGTGGTCTGGGAGGGGGGAGAGTTACAACTCTTCTTACAACTCACCTGCAGTGAGAAAGCTAGAGGGGACAGTCTTGTTTTCCCCCAGACTTACCATACTCCTTGTATTTCACATGTATCTGTTGGTCAGAAAACCCTTTTCTGATTTCAGTGTTTTTACATCAATAAGTCTTTCTCAGCCCCCTACCATTTGTATGGTGACGTGTTCAATGTTGGTTCTGCTGAGACAAAGGCAAAACCAGATGGTGGTTTGCAGAAGGTTACATTCTGCTGGGGTGAGGTGACACAGATAAGGGAATACAAAATGGTGATGAAAAGAATAGTTTATATACATACATAATATTCATTTATATAGCTCCTTAAGTTTACAAAACACCTCTCAAATATTATCTCACTTGATCCTAACAAAAAAGTCCTTGGAGGTAGGTACTATTATTATCTCCATTTTACCAATGAGGAAACTGAGGCAGATAGAAGTTAAGTGACTCACCCAGAGTCACATAGCTAGTGTCTGAAGCTGAATTTGAACTAAGGTCTTTCGGAGAGCAGAAGTGTAGGTAAAGTAAATGGAAGCTTATTTCAGTGGGGGTGCTGATCAGGGAGGGGGTGGGGATCAGAAAGGGCTTTAGGGATCCCATGAGGTGGAGGTGAGGAGGGCAGCTTTGGAGGCACTGAGGACGGAAAGATGGGAGAAGGTCTTCTGTACATAGGAAAGAGAAAGTAAGTTTGACTGGAAAATCCAGCGTGGGAAGAAATCACATGAAATCATTCTGTCAGCTCGTGAAGGGCTTCCAAAGCCAAGCAGGAGTTCGCTATCCGTCCTAGAGGAGGGCAGAGACAAGGTCAGTCCTGTGCTTCAGCAATTGGCCTTTAATAGATGTGAGGAGGATTGGTCTGAGAAGGAGCCAGAGGTCAGATGCAAGGAAACCAATTAGGAGCCACTTGCACTGGTCCAGGTGAGAGGTACTGAGGACCTGAAGGAGTGGAGAGAAGGGGGTGTAATCAGCCAGACTGCAGATAGGATGAGAGGACTTGACAATCAATCAACAAGCCTTTGTTAAGCACCTACGATGTGCCATGAACTGTGTTCAATATTGGATACACCAAGCCAAAAGGAAAACCATCTCTCAGGACCTTCCAGCCTTACCAGGTAGACAACATATACAGAAAGAAGCATGTACTGTGTTTTTAGAAAGGAAAGCATCAACACCAGTGATCAGCATAGAGAAAGATGTCAACATCCTCTGCCATGTGGGGTACCTCCATGAAGGGAGAGGTTAGAGGCATCCTCTCATATCTCTTCATTCAATCCTGCCGGATCCTATCATTCTGTTATAGCTACTATCTTTAAAAATCAGTTTTTATTGCTGTTTTCTATTTCTTCCCACATCATCATTATCCCATGAATCCCTCTCTCTTCCCCTTCTCAGAGAACCATCCTATGCAGAGTACAGAAGGTTTTAGTTTTTATTTTTCTAAATTAATACAAGGTAGTTTGGGAACGGGTTGTATGAACAGCTTGAGGGGCGGGGTTGGTGAGCCAAGCCCAAGGCTTCGTGGAGAAGATGGTCTTTGCCCAGAGTGTCCAAAGGTTCTATTTTGCACATGAAGAAACTGAGGCAAACAGGGGTTAAGTGACTCATCCAGAGACACACAGCCAGAAGAGATCTGAGGGCAAATTTGAACTCCAGGCCTGGCACTCTATCCACTGTGCCACCTAGTTACCAGTGGGGTTTGATGTATGAAATTGTGGGAGGCAGGTGGCCTGCTTTTTTTTATGAAGTATGAGGTAAGGACCACTGTTGAGAAGGAACAGGTACGCAGGGTTGTAGGAAGCTTGAGGAAAGAAGTTTCAAGTAGTACCCCTACTCCTCTGTCCCCTGCCCTCCCCCTTACCCCCCTACTCCATGGGTCCAGGTGAGAGAGCATACGTAGCAACCCTTCTGGCAAGGCCAGCAGCCCCTAGGTGTGAGAGACCTCTCACTGGGGGACCAGGCCTAGGGGGCTTACTGTTTCCTATACTGTGGGAGTTTAAAAAGTCTCTCTGGAGAAAGCCCAGAGGGGAGATGAAGAAAGAGCGTACCTGAAGGGGAAGGGGCAGGACAGGGCAGGGCAGGGGCAACTGCCCATACTTCCCAGCAGACATGAAAACACAGCAGCCCCAGTTAGCTAGCAGAGTGACTGGATCCTGGCCTCTCCTCTTTTCTCCTTTTTTATTTTATTTGCCCCTGCAGCAAGGTTGATTACTCAGTATTTCTTTTCTATTTATGCATTTTACCTACTGGTTACTGACTTTTAAAAATATGATTTGCTAGACAGATGAGATCATGTTAATGGGTGGTGCAGGGCTGATTTTGGTTTTGTGCCATAGAGAGAGGGAGTAGGGCAAGAGGAGAGGAAAACCTGTGGGTATTAGGTTGCTGCTAAATTCCTTGGGCGTGGAGATCACACTCCAGGATTGGCAACCAACAGATTGCCCGGGGGCTTGAAGCTTCTTAGGAATTCTAGTTGCAATGTTTATTTTTAGGTTTTTAGTCTTCCAGAGGGAAGGAAGCCAACACTTGGACCTTGCCCTAAACAAAGAACCCAGAAGAGCTAATCTCATTATCTTCCAGCAGACTAATCCCTTTAGATTTTTTCCCTACCTTCCAGACAGAAGAATGCAATGGAGTTCCCCAAAGAAAGTCTCCTGCCCTCCACCAGTCACTGTGACCTATTCTTAGAAACACTAAACATGAATTTGTAGAGGACCCTGGGTTGTGCAACTCTTTACAGTAAAGAATGGAACAGGTGGTTATTAGAAATATCATCTGGCAAACTTCTTAGTCCCCCATTAAAGGCCATGCCATCTGCAGCCAGATTTCACCTGACCTTTCCAGCCTTCTGTCCAGCTAATCCTATCCAAGGAATTCAGCTCAGAACTGGAGCTGGATACACACTCAAGAGACTTCTGCTCTGATTCTTGCCCACACTGCTTCCTAGTCCTGGAGTGCCCTACTGGATGTCTACTGGGTCACTTTCTGCCTAGCTCAATTATTACCTGCTATCTACTTTTCTGATCCCCCAAAGTCTGTAATGACACCCCTCTTTGGGGGAAATAGCGCAAGTGCTTTGTTTATCTGATACCAATCTCAGATATGCAGATGGCACCATTCCGTGAATGTGAAGAAGAATTAAGAAGCCTCTAGATGAGGGCTGAGGAGAGTGGAAAATCTGCTTAACATCCAAAAAACCCCACAACCCAAGCAAAGATCTTGGCAATTGGTCCCATTACTTCCTGGCAAACAGAGGGAGAAGAAATGGAAGCAGTGTCAGATTTTATATTCTTGGACTCAAAGATCATTGCAGATGGTGACTACAGCCATGAAATTAAAAAATGTTTGATCCTCGGAAGGAAAGCTCTGGCAAATCCGGGCAGCAGACTGAAAAGCAGAGACATCACTTTGCTGACAAAGGTCCATAGAGTCAAAGCTGTGGTTTTTCCAGCAGCAATGATGGGCTATGAGAGCTGGACTAGGAGCAACACAGAGTCAATCCTTTTGAATTGTGGGACTGGACAAGACTTTGGAGAGTCCCTTGGACAGCAAGGAGATCAAATCAGTCAATACATGCAGGAATTAACTCGGGCTATTTGCTGGAAGGTCAAATAATGAAGCAAAAGCTTCAACACTCTGGCCATATATTGAGGAGATGGGTCTCATTGGAAAAGACCCTGACGTTGGGCAAGATTGAAGGTAAAAGTAAGAGCTAAAAGTAGAAAGGGGGTGGCAGAGGAGGAGATGGCTAGAGAGTGTCATGGAAATAACAAACATGAACTTGACAGATTTCGGGAGAGAGTGGAGTTTGGAACAACCTAGTATGCTATACTCCATGAGGTCATGAAGAGGAAGACATGACTGAACAACCACAAAACTTTGTTTATACTTCTTATGTCCTCAATTAGCAAATATTTAGTAAGGACCTACTGTGTGCTACAAAGGCAAAAGTCCAAATCCCCATTCTCAAGGAGCTCACCTGCTCTCAAAGGAGGCAACGTGTACATGTAGAGTATGTGCATATATTGACTTTTCTATGACCTTGGAGAGAGAGGGCACTAGCAGCTGCTGCCATCAGAAAAAGCCTCCTGGAATGATCAATTCAGTGATAAGCATTTCTAGCTGGGTCCCAATAGGTGTGAATAATGAATCCTGTGAAATGGCAGCATGTATCTGAATTCATGCTACATATTTCCATTGGACTGTAACTGATTACTATATTTTATATAATAATAACTTCAAGTAGGGTGGATTCAAATACATGTAACCACTTTAGAGGATCATTATTTGCACTACTTGGGACTTCACACTTAATACCTACCTAGTATTAAGCATTCAGTATATACCAGTCTCTAGGCTAAGGGTGAGAGATACAGAGAAAAGAGGCAAAACAAGTCCCTGCCCTCAGATGGAGGAAATGGCATAAGTAAATAAGTTTATCCAAGATGAAATCCAGAGGATATGGAAGGGAGTCTGAGATGGAGAGGAACAAAAAGAGACCTCTTAGAGAAGGTAGCACTTGAAGGAAGTCATGGATTCTAAGAAGAAGCCATCCAGTAGGAGAGTATTGCAGGCATTGAAGAAGTTTTGTCTGCAGAAAAGCAAGTAGGGTCAGTACAGTTAGAACAGAGATGATGTAGAGGTGCTAAAAAGATAGAACGGGACCAGTTTGTAAAGAGCTTTCTATGCCAGAGGAATGGAGACTTGATCACAGAGGTAATAAGGAGTCACTGGACTTTAACGAGCAGGAAGGATGACTTGGTCAGACTTGTGTTTTAGGAAAATCACTTTGGCAGCTCTGTGGTGGATGAATTGAAGTAGAGGGAGACTTGAGGCACAGAGAGCAAATAGAAGGCTACTGCAGTAGTCCAGCTGACAGGTGCTGAGCATCTGAATTAGAATGGCAGCCATATGAGTGGGAACAAGGGAATGCATGAGAGGTTGGATAGAGAAATAAATGATATGATATGACAATGGATTAGATATGGGGTGGATGAGCAAGAAAGAAAGGAGTTGAGGAGAAAGAAGTTTCTAACTTGGGTGACTGAGAGACTGGTAGTACCTTCAACAGTTATAAGAAAATTCAGGGGGTAGAGCCAAGATGGTGGAGTACAAAGACACATATATTCTAGTGCTTCCCCCACAGCCCACAAAATACCTGTAAAAAATTATTCCCAACAAATTCTAGAGCATCAGAAGCCACAGAACAACAGAGTGAAAGAGGTTTCCAGCAAATGGTAACCTAGAAGGCCAACAGGAAAGGTATCTCTCACGGGACACGGAGAAGAGTGGAGCCCAGCCCTGGCCATGCAGCACCGAGAGGAACAGGACCTGAACAGACCTCCAGGACAGAATTCCCAGCAAGTAGGGTCCCAGATCCCTCAGCCCACAAGCAACAAAGAAAGCTTCAAAGGTCAGTGTGGGAGGGCTTTCCCAGCTGGGCAAGAGGGGAGCAGGGTCCCCCCAGCACTGGCTCCAGGCTGTGGCAGAGGCAGTGGCAACAGCAGGCAGCTATGGTGGCCAGGGAAGCAGCCTAGGTCTGTTGTCCAGGCCACTCAGCTTAAAGCCTGTGGCAGAATTGAGCAGCTGATCTGAACCTCAACCCTCAGTGACATCCCTGCCCCCATCCAAAGTCCCTGGGATAATTAAGCAGTTGATTTGAATCTCAGCCTTGTACTGGGGAGAGGAGAAGCACTAGAAGCACTCTTCTTGACAAAGGATTCAGAAGTCAAGTAACTGGCTGGGAAAATGCCCAAAAAAGAGAAAAATAAGACCATAGAAGATTACTTTCTTGGTGAACAGGTGTCTCCTTCCATTCTTTAGGATGAGGAAGAACAAGGCATACTGTCAGAGGAAGTCAAGGTCTCTGCCTCTAGTACCTCCAAAATGAATATGAAATAGTCTCAGGCCATAGAAGAGCTGGAAAAGTGAGTCAGCAGCTTAATAAACGAAAACCAAAAAAATGCTGAGAAAAATAACACCTTTAAAAATAGGCTAACTCAATTGGAAAAAGAGGTTCAAAGAGCCAGTGAGGAGAAGGAGCCTATAAAAAGCAGAATTAACTAAATGGAAAAGAAAGTTCAAAAGTTCACTGAATAAAATAGTTGTTTAAAAATGAGAGTGGAGTTCAGGGAAGCTAATGACTATACAATAAACCAAGAAGTTACAAAACAAAACCAAAAGATTGAAAAAATAGAAGATAAAGTGAAGCATCTCATTGGAAAAATAACTGACCTGGAAAATAGAGCCAGGAGAGACAATTTAAAAATTATGGGACTACCTGAAAGCCACAATCAAAAATAGAGCCTAGACATTATCTTTCATGACATTATCAAGGAAAACTGCCCTCATATTCTAGAACCAGAGGGCAAAATAAATCCTGAAAGAATCTTCAGATCACCTCCTGAAAGAGACCCAAAAAGCGAAACTCCTAGGAATATTGTGGCCAAATTTCAGAGTTCCAAGGTCAAGGAGAAAATATTGCAAGCAGCGATGCTGGGGTTGGAAGCTCAATTCCATGTGGACAGTCTCGGGCGGGTAAAGGTGGGAAATTCTAAATCTTAGAGTTCTCACGAGGCCCCCCAGGAAACGACTGGGAATCGAGGTGAACCGAGCTATCTCGTGTATTTCCGCCTCTTCCCGTGAGAAACATGATGGGAGAGAGCTCTCCCCGCCCTCGAGGCTGTCCCGGATCTGGGCACACCCATCGTTACCTAACAGGCATGGTATTCAGATGCAAACTATGCGGCTGGAGAGCTTAATTGGAGTCAGGAAAGCCTGAAAGTTCTCTTGGGCGGAGGGGCCACGTGTGAGGACAGAAGGCTCCGCTTTTCCTTTCTCCGCTCTCCCCTCCCCCTCTCTCCCCACTTACACTTCTACTTCCAATCTCTTATTATAAGATCTTTGCCTCCTTGGGAGATTTTTCTCTCTCCCTCCTAAGGAAGAATTCCCCCTGCACTTGTAACCGAGACCCTGAATAAAGCTCAACCCTTGTTCGACTCTGATAGGTCTCTTCTCTCATACGAATATCCGGTTTGGCCAGCCGAAGACCTCTGATAGAGGTAAGGTAAGACTCGGGTAGCCCACAGGCCTCTAAGCCTGGCAAGCAGCTAGAAAGAAACAGAGTATTGTGGAAATACAATCAGGATAACACAGGATCTGACAGCTTCTACATTAAGGGATCAAAGGGCTTGGAATAGGATATTCCAGAAGTCAAAGGAACAGGGGCAGGCTATTACTCATAAAAGAGACAAGAAAAATCTTGTTCAATGGAGGATAAAAGGGAGGAGGTGAGAGGACAAAAGTGAAGTTTACTCTCTTCACATATGGCTTAAGAAGGGAATAACATGCTCACTCAATTTTGTATGAAAATCTATCTTACACTACAGGAAATTAGGGGAGAAGGGGACAAGTGGGATAATGAGGATGACAGAAGGGAGGACAAATGGGAGAAGGGAGTAACTAGAAGTAAACACTTTTGGGAAGGGACAAGGTCAAATGAGAGAATAGAAGAAAAGGGGGGACAAGGTAAGATGGAGAGCAATATAGTTAGTCTTACACCACATGACTATTATGGAAGTCTTTTGCAAAATGATACATATATAGCCTGTATTGAATTGCTTGCCTTCTCAGTGGGGGTGGGGAGGGAGGGAGAGAAGTTAGAATTCAAAGTATTAGAAACAAATGTTGAGAATTATTATTGCATATAACTGGGAAATAAGCAATACAGGTAATGGGGTGTAGAAATGTATCTTGCCCTACAAGAAAAGAGAGAAGATGGGAATAAGGGAAGGGTGGGATGTGATAGAAAGGAGGGTACATTGAGGGAATGGGTAATCAGAATTCAAGGTATTATGGAGTGGGGGGAAGGGAGAGATGGGGAGAAAAAATTGGAACTCAAAATTTTGTGGAATTGAATGTCGAAATCTAAAAATAAACAAAGAAAATAATAAAAAAAGAAAATTCAGAAGGAATTGGATCTGAGATAATTATGATTATAAGGCATATATTTTTTTTCACTTTCATTTAAATGTTTTTTTCAACTAACAAGTACTTTTTTCTCCCTTGCATCCCTACCCCCCCACATACACTTAAAGAAAAAAAAAATCCTATTTTAATAATGATGCATAGTCAAGCAAACAAATTCCCAAGTTGACGATGTCCAAATGTGTGTATCTCATTCTACATCCTGAGCTTCTCACCTCTCTCTCAGGAGGTTGGTAACATTCTTCAAAACTTGTATGTCATGGCTGGTCATTGTATTCATCGGAGTTCTTAAGTGTAGACACATTCTTAATTTTTACGTTGTTTCTGTATAAGTTGTTTTCCTGTCTCTGCTCACTTCAGACTGCATCAATTAATATAAGTTTTCCTAGATTTCTCTGAAACCCTCTATTTCACATTTTTTTTACAGTAAAATAATATCCCATCTCATTTATGTACCATAATTTGTTCAGACAGTCCCCAAATTGATGGGTACCTCATTAGTTTTCAGTTCTTTGCCACCATGAAAAAAGAGCTGCTGTAAATATTTTTATAGAGATGGTGGGACATTTCATTTGAATGTCCAAAGAGCAGTCAATGAAGCAGAAGTAGATCTCATGTGAGAAAATAGGGCTAGATAAATAGGTTTAGTAATCAGCTGCATTGAGCTGATCATTTAATCCATGGGAACTAATAAATGACCAAATGAGATGGTATAGAAGGAAAAGACAAGGCCCAGGAGAGAGCCTTAGGGGATATCCACAGTTACTGGATGTAACATTGATGAAAATATAACAAAACATATTGGAAACAAGCAAGCAAGAAGAGAAACAAGAGAGACCAGACGCAAGATGGAGGAGTAGAAGCAAAGACTTGCTGGAGCTCTCCCCCAAAGCCCAAGCAAATACCTTTAAAAAATTACTCTAAAACAAATTCTGGAGCTGCAGAACCCACAGAATGACAGTATGAAGCAAATCTCTAGTCCATGACAGCCTGGAAGGTCAACAGGAAGTGTCTATTGCACCTTACTGGAAGCACAGTACAATCCAGCATAGATGGGACTTGAACAGACCACGATGCAGGGAGGAGGACTGAATTTCTGGCACCTGTGGTGGTTTCCAGACTTCACAACTCCAAAATGCCAGGAAAAATTGGAAGGTCAGTGGAAAAAACCTGTCAGACATGTGTGAGAGAGTAGAGTGTTGTGGTCCCAGCCCCAGGGTAGCAGAGCTAGGGAGGAGCCTGTGGCAGCCAGAGCAGTAGCAGGGGCAGAGACAGTGGCAATTTCTGGAGCTCTAGGCTCACAGGTTATGGGAGGATCAAGATGCTGACAGTACACCCCTCCACCCACACTGGAAGCAGAGAACTACCTTGTGAAAGAGCTCAAAAGTCAAGAATCAGACTATAGAATCTTACTTTGATGACAAGCAATAACAAAACATACAAACAGAAGAAGACAACAGCGTCATAGCTCCTTCATCCAAAGTCTCCAAAAAAAGTATGAATTAATCTCAGGCCATGGAAGAGCTCAAAAAGGATTTTGAAAATCTAATAAGAGAAGTAGAGCAAAAATCGGGAAATGAGGGGGATGCAAGAAAATCATGAAAAATGAGTAAACTGCTTGCTAAAAGGGACCCAAAAAACGCTAATGAAGATAAGACCCCTTAAAAATAGACTAACCCAAATGACAAAAGAGATCCAAAAAGCCAATGAAGAGAAGAATGTCTTTAAAAGCAAAATTGCCCATATGGAAAAGGAGGTCCAAAAGCTCACTGAAGAAAATAATTCCTTAAAAATTAGAATGGAGGGGGGCGGAGCCAAGATGGCGGAGTAGAAAGACGCACATACACATAGCTCTGAACCCACAACCCATAGAACATCTGTAAACAGCAACTCACTGCGAATTCTGCAGCACCAGAGGCCACAGAACATTGGAGCGAAGGAGATTTCTGTTCCAGAGGGACCTGCAAACCTCTCGCAAAAGGTCCTTTGCGCCACAGACTGGGTGCCAAGCACAGCCCTGCCACGGCCGCAGCACTGAGAGGAGAAGATCCGAGCAGGCTTCAGGGACGGGATCTCCAGCAGCCACGCGGGTCCCTCCACCCACAGGTGATGGGGGTCGGTGAGAGGGTCTCTTTGGCAGGTTGAGAGGGGAGTGGGGTGCCCCCATAACTCAGGCCCCCTCGGGAGGCAACAGTGGAGGCAGGAGGAGACCAGGGCTCCCCAAGCAGGCAGGAGCCTGCATCCATTGTTGAAGGTCTCTGCATAAACCCCCTGAGGGAACTGAGCCCGTGAGGCGGCCCTGCCCTGACCTGAGCACCTGAACTTAATCTCACACTGAATAGCAGCCCTACCCCCACCCAAAGCCCCGAGGCTGGGAAGCAGCATTTGAGTCTCAGACCCCAAGCATTGGCTGGGAGGATCGGGAGGCGAAGTGGGTGTGAAGAGAATATTTAGAAGTCAAGTCACTGGCTGGGAAAATGCCCAGAAAAGGGAAAAGAAATAAGACTATAGAAGGTTACTTTCTTCGTGAACAGGCATTTCCTCCCTTCCTTTCTGATGAGGAAGAACAATGCTTCCCATCAGGCAAAGACACAGAAGTCAAGGCTTCTATATCCCAGCCCACTCAATGGGCTCAGGCCATGGAAGAGCTCAAAAAGGATTTTGAAAATCAAGTTAGAGAGGTGGAGGAAAAGCTGGGAAGACAAATGAGAGACATGCAGTCAAAGTATGAACAGCAGGTCAGCACCCTGCTAAAGGAGACCCAAAAAAATGCTGAAGAAAATAACACCTTGAAAAATAGGCTAACTCAATTGGCAAAAGAGGTTCAAAAAGCCAGTGAGGAGAAGAATGCTTTCAAAAGCAGAATTAGCCAAATGGAAAAGGAGATTCAAAAGCTCACTGAAGAAAATAGTTCTTTCAAAATTAGAATGGAACAGATAATGACTTTATGAGAAACCAAGAAATCACAAAACAAAACCAAAAGAATGAAAAAATGGAAGATAATGTGAAATATCTCATTGGAAAAACAACTGACCTGGAAAATAGATCCAGGAGAGGCAATTTTTTTTTTTATTAATTTATTTAACTTTTAACATTCATTTTCACAAAATTTTGGGTTCCACATTTTCTCCTCTTTTGTCCCCTCCCCCCACCCCAAAACACCAAGCGTTCTAATTGCCCCTGTCTGCCAATCTGCCCTCCCTCCCTACCCACCCCTTCCCTTTGGAAGGCAAGCAATTCAATATAGGCCAGATCTGTGTAGTTTTGCAAATGACTTCCACAAAAGTAGTGTTATTTAAGAACTAATTATATTTCCCTCCATCCTATCCTGTCCCGCATTGCTTCTGTTCTCTCTTTTGATCCTGTCCCTCCCCATGAGTGTTGACCTCAAATTGCTCCCTCCTCGCCGTGCCCTCCCTTCCATCATCCCCCCCACCCTGCTTATCCCCTTATCCCCCACTTTCCTGTATTGTAAGATAGGTTTTCATACCAAAATGAGTGTGCATTTTATTCCTTCCTTTAGTGGAATGTGATGAGAGTAAACTTCATGTTTTTCTCTCACCTCCCCTCTTTTTCCCTTCACTAAAAGGTCTTTTGCTTGCCTCTTTTATGAGCGATAATTTTCCCCATTCCATTTCCCCCTTTCTCCTCCCAATATATTTCTCTCTCACTACTTGATTTCATTTTTTTTTTAAGATATGATCCCCTCCTCTTCAGTTCACTCTGTGCACTCTGTCTCTATGTGTGTGTGCATGTGCATGTGCATGTGTGTGTGTGTTATCCCACCCTGTACCCAGATGCTGAATAGTTTCAAGAGTTACAAATATTGTCTTTCCATGTAGGAATGTAAACAGTTCAACTTTTGTAAAGTCCCTTATGACTTCTCTTTGCTGTTCACCTTTTCATGCTTCTCTTCATTCTTGTGTTTGAAAGTCCAATTTTCTTTTCAGCTCTGGTCTTTTCATCAAGAATGCTTGAAAGGCCTCTATTTCATTGAAAGACCAGTTTTTCCCCTGAAGTATTGTATTCAGTTTTGCTGGGTAGGTGATTCTTGGTTTTAGTCCTAGTTCCTTTGACTTCTGGAATATCCTATTCCATGCCTTCGATCCCTTAATGTGGAAACTGCTAGATCTTGTGTTATCCTGATTGTATTTCCACAATACTTGAATTGTTTCTTTCTAGCTGCTTGCAATATTTTCTCCTTGATCTGGGAACTCTGGAATTTGGCCACAATGTTCCTAGGAGTTTCTCTTTTTGGATCTCTTACAGGCAGTGATCTGTGGATTCCTTGAATACTTATTTTGCCCTCTGGTTCTAGAATCTCAGGGCAGTATTCCTTGATAATTTCATGAAAGATGATGTCTAGGCTCTTTTTTTGATCCTGGCTTTCAGGTAGGCCCATAATTTTTAAATTGTCTCTCCTGGATCTATTCTCCAGGTCAGTTGTTTTTCCAGTGAGATATTTCACATTATCTTCCATTTTTTCATTCTTTTAGTTTTGTTTTGTGATTTCTTGGTTTCTCATAAAGTATTTAGCCTCCATCTGTTCCATTCTAATTTTGAAAGAATTATTTTCTTCAGTGAGCTTTTGAATCTCCTTTTCCATTTGGCTAATTCTGCTTTTGAAAGCATTCTTCTCCTCCTTGGCTTCTTGAACCTCCTGTGCCAATTGAGTTAGCCTATTTTTCAGGGTGTTATTTTCTTCAGCATTTTTTTGGGTCTCCTTTAGCAGGGTGCTGATTTGTTGTTCATACTTTGCGTGCAAGTCTTTTATTACTCTTCCCAGTTTTTCCTCCACCTGTCTATCATGATTTTGAAAATTGTTTGGTCTCTTTAAGACCTTTTCCCAGAACAGATCCCATTGAGTAGGCTGGGATTTAGAAGCACTGACTTCCGTGTCTTCCCCTGATGGTGAGCACCGCTCTTCCTCATCAGAAGGGAGGGGAGGAGAAACCTGCTCACCAGCAAAGTAACCCTCAATAGTCTTGGTTTTTTTTCCCTTTTCTGGGCATTTTCCCAGCCAGTGACTTGACCTCTGAATATTATCCTCATACCCACCTCGCCTCCAGATCCTCCCAACCAACGCTTGGGGTCTGAGAATCAAATGCTGCTTCCCAGCCTCAGTGCTTTGGGTGGGCTCAGGGCTGCTATTCAGTGTGAGATTAAGTTCAGGTGCTCAGGTGGGGACAGTGCCTCACGGGCTCAGTTCCCTCAGGGGGGTTATGCAGAGACCTTCAACAATGGATCCAGGCTCCTGCCTGCTTGGGGAGCCGCAGTCTGCTCCCACCTCCGCTGTTGCCTCTCGAGGGGGCCTGAGTTATGGGGCACCCACTCCCCTCTCAACCTGCCAAAGAGACCCTCTCACCGACCCCTGTCACCTGTGGGTGGAGGGACACACGTGGCCGCTGGAGATCCCGTCCCTGAAGCCCTCTCGGATCTTTTCCTCTCGGTGCCATGGCCATGGCAGGGCTGTACTCAGCTCCCAGTTCCGGCACCCAGTCCGTGGCACAAAGGACCTTTTGCGAGAGGTTTGCAGGTCTCCAGGAGAGACGGAGTACCTGAAAGCCATGATCAAAAAAAAGAGCCTAGACATCATCTTTCATGACATTCTCAAGGAAAACTGCCCTGAGATTCTAGAACCAGAGGGCAAAATAAATATGCAAGGAATCCATAGAACACCTCCTGAAAGAGATCCAAAAAGAGAAACTCCTAGGAACATTGTGGCCAAATTCCAGAGTTCCCAGGTCAAGGAGAAAATATTGCAAGCAGCTAGAAAGAAACAATTCAAGTATTGTGGAAATACAATCAGGATAACACAAGATCTAGCAGCTTCTACATTAAGGGATCGAAGGGCGTGGAATAGAATATTCTAGAAGTCAAAGGAACTAGGACTAAAACCAAGAATCACCTACCCAGCAAAACTGAGTATAATACTTCAGGGGAAAAATTGGTCTTTCAATGAAATAGAGGCCTTTCAAGCATTCTTGATGAAAAGACCAGAGCTGAAAAGAAAATTGGACTTTCAAACACAAGAATGAAGAGAAGCATGAAAAGGTGAACAGCAAAGAGAAGTCATAAGGGACTTACTAACGTTGAACTGTTTACATTCCTACATGGAAAGACAATATTTGTAACTCTTGAAACTTTTCAGTATCTGGGTACTGGGTGGGATCACACACACACACACATGCACATGCACACACACATAGAGACAGAGTGCACAGAGTGAATTGAAGAGAATGGGCTCATATCTTAAAAAAATGAAATCAAGCAGTGAGAGAGAAATTTATTGGGAGGAGAAAGGGAGAAATGGAATGAGGGAAATTATCTCTCATAAAAGAGGCAAGCAAAAGACTTATTAGTGGAGGGATAAAGAGAGGAGATGAGAGAAAAACATGAAGCTTACTCTCATCACATTCCACTAAAGGAAGGAATAAAATGCACACTCATTTTGGTATGAAAACCTATCTTACAATACAGGAAAGTGGGGGATAAGGGGATAAGCAGGGTGGGGGGGATGATGGATGGGGGGACATGGGGAGGAGGGAGCAATTTGAGGTCGACACTCATGGGGAGGGACAGGATCCAAAGATAATAGAAGTAATGGGGGACAGGATAGGATGGAGGGAAATATAGTTAGTCTTATACAACACAACTATTATGGAAGTCATTTGCAAAACTACACAGATTTGGCCTATATTGAATTGCTTGCCCTCCAAAGGGAAGGGGTGGGGAGGGAGGGAGGGAGGCAAAGAAGTTGGAACTCAAAGTGTTAGGAACAATTTTCGAGTAATGTTCTTGCCACTAGGAAATAAGAAATACAGGTAATGGGGTATAGAGCTGAATAGAAAATTTGACTGTCAAACACAGAAATCAAGAGAAGCACAAAAAGGTAAACAGAAAAGAGAAATCATATGGGACTTACTAAAGTTGAACTGTTTACATTCCTACATGGAAAGATAATATTGTAACTCTTGAGACTTTTCTCGGCATTTGGGTAGTTGAAGGGATTGTATACTTATAGAGAGAGGAATAGTTGAATAGAAAAGGATGATATCTAATAAAATTAAAGGGTGAGAGGGGAATGTATTGGGAGGAGAAAGGGAGAAATAGAATGGGACAAATTGTCTCTCACATAAAAGAGGCAAGAAAAAACTTTTTCAATGGAGGGGAAAAGGGGGGAGGTGAGAGAGAAAGAGTGAATCTTACTCATCACATTTGGCTTAAGAAGGAAATAACATGCACACTCAATTTGGTATGAAAATATATCTTATACTACAGGAAAGTAGGAAGGAAGGGGAAGTGGGAGGTGAGGGGATGATAGAAGGGAGAGCAAATGAGAGGAGAGGGCAATTAGAAGTATGCACTTTTGAGGAGGGATAGGGTCAAAAGACAATAAAATAAACGGGGGTAGGATAGGATGGAGGGAAATATAGTGAGTCTTTCATAACATGGCTGTTCTGGAAGTGTATTGCATGATACATGTATGCCCCTTATTGAATTGCTTGCCTTCTCAGTGGAGACAGGTGGGGAGGGAGGAAGGGAGATAAGTTGGAACTCAAAGTTTTAAAAATGAATGTTAAAAATTGTTTTTACATGCAACTGGGAAATAAGACATACAGGTAATGGGTTATAGAAATCTATCTTGCCCTACAAGAAAGTAGAAGGGAAGAGGATGAGAAAAGGGAGGGGTGTGATGGAAGGGAGGGCAGATGGGGGAAATGGTAATCAGAATGCACGATGTCTTGGGGTGGATAGAGAGGAGATATGGGGAGAAAATTTGGAACTCAAAATCATGTGGAAGTCAATGTCGAAAACTAAAATTTAATTATTTAATTAATTAATAAAAATAGAGAGGTGAGGAGTACTATGGATGTGGAATGTTGCATGTACTTTCAGTTGAGGTCACTATATTGTTAATTTTGCTTAATTGTTTTACTTTATTATAAAAAAGCTTTCATGAACTAGAAGTAATCTGTAAATGTAATGTAAAAACAAAACACATCGATGAAACTTTTAAAAATAAGGACATTTCTATAAAATATTTTAAATTCATATTTAATTTTTTTTTTTAAAGAGAGAATTGAATTCTTCTCCCTTACTTTTCAGTGTTCTGCATTCTGGCTTCCAAGCTCACTCTTCATGAGAAAGTGCTCTTTCCCAAGTTACTGAAGATCTTTTCATGGCCAGACCCAATGACCTTGTCTGCACGCTCTTTGACCTCTCTGCAATCCTTGATCCTGACAGTTACCCTCTTCTCCTTCATACTTTTGTCTTTCTGGGTTTTCTGTATACCACTCTCTCCTCATTTTCCTTCTACATAGATAATCATTCTTTCTCGGTCTCCTTTGCTGGATCTTCTTCTCGATCATTCTCACTAATTGTGGATGTTCCACAGGACTCTGTCCTGGCCCCTCATCTCTTCTCCCTCTATACTACTTTTCTTGGCTACCTCATCAGTTCCCATGGATTCAATTATAAAACCTGTGTTGATGATTCTCAAGTCTACCTAATCTCTCTGCTGACCTCCAGACTCACATCTCCAGTTGCTTCTTGGAAATCTTGAACTGTGCGTTTCATAGACATATAAAATTGAGCATTTCCAAAACAGAACTCATCATCTTTTCCCCCAACCCTCCTCTTTTCCTAACTTCCTGATTACTGTTGAGGATGCCATCATCCTTCCATTCACCCAGGCTTGCCACCTTGGTATTGTCCTTGAGTCCCCACCATCTCTCATCCCTTACATCCAATTTCTTGCCAAGACCTATTAATTTCATTGCAACAACATCTCTCCAATATACCCCCTTCTCTTCTTTGATACTGCCACCACCCTGGTATCTCCCTGGTGCATTTCCTTTTGGTTGCACTATCACAATAGCCTATTGATTAATTGGCCTGTCACAAGTCTCCCCGCTCTAGACCATCCTCCACTCAGCCAGCAGTGATTTTCCTAAAGTACCAGCCAATCTAACCATGTCCTTGCTTCACTTAATAAACTCAGGTGGCTTCCTGGCTCCCCAACACCTCCTCCATTTGATATTCAAAGTCTCCATAACCTTCCTCACCTTTGTAGTCCTTTTCGACCTTAACATTTTCCCCCACTCATGCTCTTTGACCCAATGACCCTGACCTCCTTTCTTTGCCTAAACAAGATGTTCCATCTCTTGGCCCCTATCATTTTTCCTGACATGCGCTCCTTTCTCTCCACCTCTTGGCTTCTCTAGCTTCCTCACATTGCAGCTAAAATCTCACCTTCAACAGGGAACCATTTCCAATCCATCTTCACTCCAGTGCTTTCCTTGTGTTGATTATTTCATATTCACATTCTATTCTATTTATTCTTTTCTGTAGATCAGAGGTAGCTGATGGCGCAGTGGGCCTGCAATCAGTAAGGTCTGAGTTCAAATATAGTCTTAGACACATGTTAGCCACGGTGTCCTCCACTACAAAATGAAGATGATAATAATAAAGCACTTACTGTTGTTGGAAGGATTAAATGAGATTTTTTCTTTAAAAAGGCACTTAATACAGTGTCTTGCACATAGTAAATTAATAAATTCACATTAACAAATTCTTGTTCCCTTATCCACCCATCTTTTACTTCTGGTGGCAGATTGATTCTAGTCTAGAGAAGAGGAAGACAGGATGAAATGTATTATTCTTCATAATCAAGATGCATGAGAACAGTATATGAACATGGAGGAGGGGTGGGACAATAGGCTATTTTGAGAAGGGAATAGATACAAGGAAACAAACTTCCTGAGCCTGAAGGAGGAATTAAAAAGGGCAGAAAAAGAAATTCAGAGGACTAGAGAGTAAAGTAAATTCATCCATCGAGGAATGGCTGAAGAAATTGTGAAATATCAATATAATGGAATATTACTGTAACAAAAAATGACAAAATCCACCCTTTCATTGAATCCTTGGGAATATTAATTGATGTAGAATGAAGTGGATAGAAAGAGGAGAACAATTTATATATGATAACTGCAATGTAAAGAAAAACAATTTTGAACAACTTAAGCATTCTCATCAAAGCAATGGCCAACTGTATCTCCAGAGGACCTATGATGAAGCATGTCAACTACTTCATTACAAAAATGATAGGTCCGAAGACAAGAGGGAGGATTGGTTGTAAGGAAGAGAGATGGGAGCAAGAGTAAAACTCCCAAAAGATGAAAAAAGCCATTGAAACTTCTTTTGAAGGCACAGAAGGAAACCATAGGAGATAGAGAAAGAGATAGAGACAAGCAGAATAGCTTCAAGAATTTAGTATATGTGTTGAAAAAGGCAAATAGTATGGAATGAAGATGCAGGATTTCAAATATATTCCTTTTTTTATTCTTCTAAGTCTCAAAATGCACATTATTTTTTCAGTGTTATGTTCAGAATAAATAGAAATTCCAAAAAAAATTCAGAAGGAGAAAGGGAAGTTTTTGTAAATAACAGATACCACAATCTGGGCTGGGTGATAAATTTGGATTGAATGAAGCTCAAATGAGAAGTTGCTGAGTGATGATGGCAGAGGGAGACTTGAGAAACAGCATTGAGGAGCAAGGAGGATTCCAACTGCTCCGCTCCTAACCAATGAGTCTGGGGTATGACTAAGGGGCAACTACTCCTGGAAAGAATGACCATGGAAATAATGTAATTGGGGATCTCAATGAATGCAAGAAGATGGAAGAAGTGAAAAATGAGGACTGTTGAGACGAAGTCGGTTTATTAATTATGGAACAGGTATTCCAGAGGGCACAGTGCAAGGTCTGGAGTGGGGCATTATGGGGAGGGGAGGGGAGGCTTAAGAGGAATGGGAATGAGGGAGCAGATTTTGAGGGCTGGGAGGGAAGTTTATGCTTTGGCATCCTAGAATTGGGATCACAGTAATGGAGAGAATAGGGAATGTACTAACCATTGGGAAATGCATCCAGGCAGAGTATCAGTAAGACAGGTGGTTCAAAGGTGTCCACATGGTCCTCTTATGCCTGATCTATCTACTTCTGTGACCAGGCCTCTGAAAAACCTTCTTTGAGACAGTATTATGTTTCCATATTTGAGTCTGCTGTATCCTGGGCAAGCTTAGGGGGCAAGCCTGTGCTGTTGTGGCCCTCCAGGTATCTAGAAACCTAGCTTGCAGATGGGAGAAGATATGTCTTAGGCTTGAGTTGAATTTTAGCAGAAACTAAGGATTCTGTAGGGGTGGAGGTAAAGAGAGAGGGAGGATCTGTCATGGGGGATAGACTGTCATGTGTGAGAAAGAACATGAAGGCTGAAGAGCACGGCTGACTTAAAGAGTGCATGAATGGTATGATATGGTACTAGACCATAAAGGACCTAAAATGACAAAGGACTTGATGTTTAAATCTGAGAGGTATGAGAAAACTACCAGAATTTAGTAAGCAGGATCATGACATGGAGAGATCTGTATTTTAAGAAAATCACTTTGGGAAACTCACTTTGTAGAGAGTGGATTGGGCATGAGAGACACTTGAGGCAGAGGGACCAATTAAGTGGCTCTTGGAATTGTACAGAGTAGAAGCAATGAGGGTCTGATCCAGACTTGAGGCTATCCGATGATGTTGTAGCTGATACTTGGCAATTGATGAGCTCTATGGGTTAGGGAGAATAAAGGTTTGACAATGAAGAGGCTGTGAATCTGGGAGTCTGGAAGGATCCTGGTGAGGTTCAGAAGAGGTTGAGTGTAGTAGGTGAGAGGGAGACAGAGCTGGAGACACATTATTACTTCCCATGTGCCAAGCACAGTGATGGGGGGGGGGGGGTGGTACATGGACAAAAATTAAGACACTCCTAGGGAAGCCAACACATATCAGGGGAGTGATGGCAATAGAGGAGTGTTAAGAGCTGACATCAATTTGATCATTGTTCTGAGGAGAGTTTGGGGTAAAGGTCATGAGTTCTGCTGTGGACGTGTTATTAGACATTATTTTGTATTATACTTATTCATGCCATATCCTAGGCCCAAGCCAAGAATTCTTTCAATTCTCTTTTTGTCTGGGTTGAATTTTAAGCCATTTTCATTCCAATACTTTGAATGCTTGCTGACCCTTGTCTTTTTTTTAAAAAAAAAATATTTATTTTTAGTTTGCAACATTCACTTCCATAAGTTTTAAATTTCTTCCTCCTTATTTCTCTCCCCCTCCCCAAGATGGCCTGCAATCTGATATAGGCTCTACACATACATTCCTATTAAACATATTTTCACATTAGCCATGTTGTAAAGAAGAAATAGAACATATGGGAGGAACCATGAGAAAGAAATCAACAAAACAAAAAAACAGAGCAAATGGTATGCTTTGATCTGCATTCAGATTCTATATTTCTTTGTCTGGATGTGGATATCATTTTCCATCGTGAGTCTTTTAGATTGTTGCATTGTTGAGAAGAACTAAGTCTATCAAAGCCAGTCATCCCATAATGTGGCTGTTACTGTGTACAATATTCTCCTGGTTCTGTTCACTTCACTCAGTATCAGTTCATATGTCTTTCCAGTTTCTTTCTTAAGTCTACCTGCTCATCATTTCTTATAGCACAGTAGTATCCCATTACATTCATATACCACAACTTGTTCAGCCATTCCCCAATGGATGGGCATCCCCTCAATATCCAGTTCTTGGCCACCACAAAAAGAGCAGCTATAAATATTTTTGTACATGTGGGTCCTTTCCTCATTTTTATGATCTCTTTGGGATACAGCCCTAGCATGGGGCATTGCTGGGTCAAAGAGTATGCACATTTTTATAGCCCTTTGGGCAGTTCCAAATTGCTCTTCAGAATGGTTGGATCAGTTCACACCTCCACCAGCAATTCATTAGTTCCAATTTTCCCACACCTTCTCGAGCATTTATAATTTTCCTGTCTTGTCATGTTAGCCAATCTGATTGATGTGATATGGTACCTAAGAGTTTTTTAATTTGCATTTCTTTAATCAATAGTGATTTGAAACATTTTTTTTCATATGACTATAGATAGCTTTAATTTCTTCCTCTGAAAACTGCCTAACCTTTGACCATTTATCTATTGAAGAATGACTTGTATTCTTATAAATTTGACTCAGTTCTCTATATATTTTAGAAATGAAGCCTTTGTAACAGACACTGACTGTAAAAATTCTTTCCCAATTTGCTACTTCCCTCCTAATCTTGGTTGCATTGGCTTTGTTTGTGGAAAAAAAAAATTCAATTTAATGTACTCAAAATTATCCATTTTGCATTTCATAATGTTTTCTAACTCTTGTTTGGCCATAAATTCATCCATTCTCCATAAATCTTACAGGTAAACTGTTCCTTGCTCTCCTAATCTGCTTATACTATCAGTCTTTATATCAAAATCATGTACCCATTTGGACTTTATTTTGGTATACTGACCCTTATCCTTTCCAAGGTGCTGGTCAAAGGGAGAAGGGGATGTTAACCACAAATAACAATTGTTGCCTTCTTTGTCCACTGAGAGCTAGTGACCTTTCAAGATGAAAAAATGAACCAAATGCTTGTTATAATGCTAATTAGGAATTTAAAAAATTTTAAAATAGCAAATTGCCAGAGCCAAAGATTTTCATCACAATAATTTACAAAAATATACTCTTAGATATATAAGCTTGATATTTGCTCCTTTGGAAAGAGTTTTCAAGGAGATGGAATCATGGATCTTTGAAAATGCTTGCATTTAAATAATAAATAAAATTTCCAAGTACCTCTATGCTTTCCCTTTAGCCCCATGGACAGAAGGGAGAATTTGTCAATCCCACCTGACTACAGGCTCATGAAGAATGACTCCTTAATTTGCCAAAAGGAGTACCCAACTGTGGAAAAGAGGGTGCCTTGGCTGATCTGCTAATTTCCAAACATGGCTATCCATCTAGAAATGGGCCAAAGTATATGTGTAGTGTGGCCCATGCCAAAGTGATATGTGGCAGCACATCATGGAGTAAAATGGGTCTAGTGTCAGTGCAGCTCTAGTCTAAATAAGATCACAGCTCAGGAAAAAATTCACTTGAGTAATTTATTAGCAGGCAGATTGAAAGTAAAGTTCCTTGAAAGTAATACCTCCTATATCCTTGTTTTGTTCTAACCTTTCAAATAGGGCATTTCTCCCTCTCCCCCTCGTTCCTCTTTTACCTCACTATAAAGAACATCACAGCTCCTGAGTGCTAGGAATTAAACATGCTAGGAGTTAAAACATCAATGAATACCCACATCCCCACAAGGGAAAACAAGAAGTTATGTTCCCACTAGCTAGAAGAGTTGTCCTAGAGCCCAACTCAGGGATCACAACTCAACATCCATTTGTTAAGAGCTGACTATATGTGCAAGAGGCAGTGCTGGGCATTTGAAGAGAGAACTGGCCATGGAGTTATGAAGATCTATGTCCAGAAGATCTTGAAACCATAGTAGGCAGGTCATTTAACCTTTTAGTGCCCCAGGAAGCAACTTTTCATGACTATAAGTTACAGATGAGTGGTCAAGGGAGTTTCCACATTGGGAGTTCCCCACACTGATGAAATCACAGATCTTGACCATCTGTTCTCTGCCCTCTTCCCCATTTGAAAGGTACTGTGCTAAGTTCTGGGGATAGAGAGAAAAAATGAGATAGTTCTTGCCTTCAAGAAGCTTGCTAATGCAATGGCAATCCTTAACGTTGAAATAGGGAGCAGCACGATGGAAACACCTCCATGGTGTTTAAGGAATGCTGGGAAAGCTCCAACAACCCTGTCATACTCCCTGAAATTCCACTATTTGAGATTAATTTCCTTTAGGTGAAGATACTATGTCCCCAGAAGACTCATGGCTAAATGAATATACCTCTAGGGAGGAATAATATATTAATATAATGTCTGCCATTAACACCTTTTGCAGGAATTAATTTATCCTATTTCCCACTATAGGACATTTTAGTTAAAATAAGAACCTAGGAAAATTAATTTATCATATCACCCACAATGGAAGGTTTTAGTGAACTTAGGAACCTAGAGGAATAGGTTAGATAACCTTTAGGAAGTACGGACACATAGAATATAGGATTCCAAATCTAAATGGAGCCCTGCAGCACAGAGATTTATTTTTTTATGATGAACCTGACAAACTTTCAACAGCAATACAAATGAGGACTATACACGAAACTGTAAACTTCTTTTGTATACTTTAAAAATAATTGTTTGGCCTTCTTTTTCGAAGAGGACCAATGACATCACAAGCTGATATCTTGACTTGCCTGTCAATTGGGTTTAAGTGAGGCAGAGTAGTACAGAGTTGTCAGCCTCACTCTCTCTGCTAGTCATCTAAGTCCAGTGATGAGACAAAGGTCAGGATGACTGGGGATAATCTAGGATGCAATGGAGGACCTTGGTATCTGATGTCTTACCAAGCCCTAAATGCTTCATAGCACTTGCTTCAGTCACCTTTGTGGCCATTGTAGTAAATTGTTCTCATCTACTCATTCCACAGGGAACAATCTTCACATGCTTGGGGCAGACATCCCCTTATATCACTGATGAGTTTGAGGCTTGTTAGATATCCTCAAGCTGGTATTAGCATATCTGCCCAGATGGTTTTTTACCATTTTATGACTGCTGTGCATGCTACAGCTTCCTGGAGCCACAGGTGAGAGCTGGGTGACCAGTTGGACACCAAATGCAGAACAGCCCTGGCTCAGCAAGCCCTCACATCAGAGGTGTTAGTGCTCCCTCAACACCCCACATACCCCCCAAAACATATATCAAAACACAAATTACATTTAACATAATAAGAACAAAATTGCACTGCTTATCTATGTCCCCTTCTGAACTTTCTTGTGCTCTCTTCAGTATATTTCAAAAAGATATTCTATTATTTTCTCCTGGTTTTTTTTGGTGTCACTCACTGGCCAGCATTACTTGCTTGACCTGTTCCCAAACAGAAGCCTTTCCTTGTAATGTGTAGTTGAACAATACACACTCCCACGCTGGCCACATCTGAAAATACGTCTCTTTCTGCACCCTTAACCCTTCACCTTCTGGCCAAAGACATGAGGCGTGCTTCCCACCAGGCTTCTCCACTTGGAGCTGGCCATTTCAGTCATCAGAGCTTTGGGCTCTTTCAGAGTTGTTTTCCTTTACATTTTTATAGTTATTGTATAAATTGCTCTTCAAGTTTTGCCCACTTCGCTGATCATCAGTTCATATGAGTCTTCCCAGGTTTCTCTTAATCCATCTGTTTTGTTATTTCTTAAAGGATAATAATATTCTATTACATTCATATGACATAATTTGCTTACGTTCTCCAATTCATGGGTACCATCTTTCTTTCCCTCTGCCTTTTATTTCTTTGGGATGTATGTCTAGTAGTGGTATCACAGTTTCAAAGGATATGCACAGTTTAATGACTTCTGCAATACCTTTCTAGACTGCTTTCTAGAATGGCTACACCAATTTGCAGTTCTACCAATGGTGCATTAATGTACCTGTCCTTTCATAGCCCTTCTCAAAATCACCATTTTCCTTTTTTGTTGTCTTTGTCAATTTGGCGGACGTAAGATCGAACCTCTGAGTTCTTTAATTTGCATTATTCTTATTACCAATTGATCAATAAACCAATTTGATTAAAAAAATTGATCAAACGAATAAATTTATTAAGCACCTACTATGTGCCAAATGCTGTGCTAAGCACTGGAGATATAAAGAAAAAAAAATAGTCCTTCTCTTCAAGGAGTCTATATTCTAGTGGGGGAAAATAGCACTTATAAATCAGTACATACAAGATAAAATGCAGAAGAGATGGGAGGAAGCTTTAGAGAGAGAGATCGTAGCAGCTGTGGGACCTATGGCACCTCCTGGAAGAGGTGACCCTTGAGTTGCCCTTTCAAGGAAATCAGGGAGTATATTTCAGACCCAGGGTTTGACAGGAAGCCAGTGCAAAGGCACAGAGATGAGGCACCTTGTCTGAAGAGGCCAGGATGGTTGAATTGCAGAGTACATAAAAGGATGTAATATGTTAAATGGCAAGAATCATAGGAAGAGGCCAGGCACAAAGAACCAATAGAGAACCTGATATGTTATCCTAGAGGTAATATACATCCATTAGAGTTTAATGAATAAGAGGGTGACATGGTTGGACTTGGACTTTAGGAAAATCACTGTGGCAGCTGAGTGGAGGGTATATTGGAGTGGGGAGACAATTCTTTGTTATAATTCATGGAAATATTACTGAGGGTCTAAACTAAACAAGAAAGTGATTGTATGAGAGGAAAGTGGAGGATATATAAGAGAAATTTTTAGAAAAAGAAATTGTGTGATTTGGTAATTGATTGCCTATGCAAGGTAAATGAGAGAGGAGCCCAAGATGACATCAAGGTAGTGAATCTGGGTAACTGGATATAATCAGTGATATCTTCAACAGCGGACAGCTAAGTGGTGCCAGGCCTGGAGTCAGGAATGCTCATCTTCCTGAGTTCAAATCTAACCTCAGACACTTCCTACTTATGTGACCCTGGACAAGTCACTTCACTCTGTTTGCCTCAGTTTCCACATCTGTAAAATGAGCTAGAGAAGAAAGTGGCAAACCACTCCAGTATCTTGGCCAAGAAAACCTCCAAAGGGGTCATGAAGAGTTAGTCATGACTGAAGAACAACAACAAATCCTCAATAACGGTAGGCAAATACAGAAGAAGTTGAGATATGTTTGGCATATTCAGCTGGAAATAGACAATTGTTGATGTGGGTTTGGAGCTCGAGATATACTGGGGCTGGATAAATAGATGTGAGAACAGTCTTCAGAGAGATGAATTGAACACAAGAGTTGGTGAGATTACCAAGTAAAAGAAAAGAGAGAGAAAATAGAAGAGGGTCTGTAATGGAGCCTTAGAGGACACTCTTGGGGGTGGGGATAGGGTGATATGAATGAAGATCCAGCTAAAGAATCTGAAGAGGACTAGTCATGTAGGTAGGAAGAAAACGAAGAAAATTGAGAGGCGTAACAAGAGAGGAGAATCTGTAGAAGGAGAAGGCAGTAAATGTCACGAAAGTGATCAAGGAAGGGCATCAAGGAAGGGAATTGAAAAAGTCATTAGATTTGCCAATTAGGAGATCATTGGTAACTTTGGTTATGGTGGCTTCAGTTGAATGTTGAAATTGGAAGCCAGATTTTAGAGAGTTTAGAAGAAAGTAAAAGGAGAAGGTGGAGTCACTAATTGTAAACCCCTTTTCCCCCCCAAAATTTAGTCATAAAAGGGAGGAGAGGACAATAGCCGGACAGCGTAGTAGAGTAAATGGTTTTTCTAAAAGAATTGCAGAATACCCTTTGCCCTAGCAATACCACTACTAGGTCTGTATCCCAAAAGAGATAAATAACCAAAAGAAAAAGGACTTATTTATACAAAAATATTGATAGCAGCTATTTTTCTGGAGGTAAAGAATTGGAAATTGAGGGCATATCCATCAACTGGTGAATGGCTGAACAAATTCTGGTATGTGATTATAATAGAATACTATTGTACTATAAGAAATGATGAGCAGGATGCTCTCAGAAAATCTCAAAAAGACTTACATGAGCTGATACAAAGTGAAATGTACTGTGTACAAAGTACCAGCAATATTGTGCGATGATCAGCTGCAAATGACTTAGCTATTTTCAGCAGTACAATGATCCAGGACAACTCTGAAGGACTTATAATGAAAAATGCTATCCATCCCCAGAGAAAGAACTGATGGTGTCTGAATACAGACTGAAGCAGACTTAAAAAAAATGTAAAAAATAAAAGAATTACAGAGACATGGATGTGTTTGTAGGCTCCAGGGAAAAAGTCAGTAAATATGGAGAGAAAAAACATTAGAGAATGTGGATGCTAGAAGGGGCAATGTGCTGGAGTAGATGGCAGGGGGTGAGATCAAGGATGCCTGTAGAGGATTTGTCTTTGACAAGAAGGAACACTTTGTCAGACAGTAGCGGCATGGGCAGACATCTAAATAAAAGGTGATGAGGAAGAGGGGAGAATGACTTTGGGTTTTTTGGTGAAGTATGAGTTGAGGTTCTCAGCTGAGAGGATGAGGAAGGGAGTAGTAAGAGAGGAATGAATAGAGAAGAAGCTTGGATTAGCTGCTGTGGTGAGTGGGAAAGAGAACTAATTAGAGAGGAGTGGTGGAATTGCTGTACTGTAATGAGAGCTTCATTGAAACAAGCTAGCATAAAGTTGTAATGGACCCAGTGAACATAGTTTCACGATTTCTTCCAGTTCCATTCAGAAGTAATTGAGTAGGAATAGACACAGTTGGTATTTACCAAGGCATGCTTGGGGGTAGACTGAGGGAACAAGGAGAGTGTAGAGTTGAACTACTTTCCCAAGAGCTCAAAACATGGAAGGAAAGAAAGCACAGCCAGAATGGGATTGAGGGTCTTGAGACAGAGGGAAAGAAGATTTGGAAATCATGGCTATCACAGAGAGTCAGCTTCACATGAGTGAGCCACTGGAAAAATAGAAAGATAAAAAATAATAGTCACATAAAAGAATAGTTCTTGAATGTGGAAGTAGAATGCTTGTGGGTGATGGCAAGATCAAGTGCACAACCAAGCCATTATATAACTGAGATGTAGTGGAGGAGTGGGTCAATGCTATTGAATAGGTCAAGGAGTGGGGAAGGTGGGTATTTGAAGGAGCATTAATCTGTAAGGTGGAGGGTCAGTAGGTGATAGTTACCATAGTTTGCATTGAATGGTATATTTGGATTGAATGGACCTCGGAGGAGGAGAGGTACTGAGTGATGGCAGTAGAGAGAGTCCAAAGAGTCAAATTTGGACTCCTCTCCCCCGACCAGTGAATTAGGGAATACGAGTGAAAGTGTAATCAGTACTGGAAAGGGGGGGAAAGAATTCCATGTCATCAAGAGAAAGCCAGATCTCCAAAAATGCTAGAATATGGAAGGAGCGAGATAGGAAGAGAGCAATTTGGCCTGAAGTCTGTTGGTTATGGAGCAGGATCTCAGTTATCAGAGTAGAAGGGATGGCAGATTTGGAAGCCGTGTGTGTGTGTGTGTGTGTGTGTGTGTGTGTGTGTGTGTGAGAATGGGACAGTAAGCAGCTAAGGTGGGTAGGGGAGAAGGTTGCACTTCAACCAAGGTCAGTAGTGATGAGAGGGGGAGAGTAAGAGGAATGGGGAGGGGATGAGGAATGTGTCAGTCACTGGGGAATGAGTCCAGACTATTGGTGTGATCCACTGATGAAGAAAGGCAGGCTACTGGCAGGGCCTTGGCTGATGAGAAGGGCCTTGGTTGATACCTCCGCTCCCCAGTTATCAACACGATACACAATTGATTGAGTTGCCAAGTTACTGTGAACTGAGTTCCAGGCAACTGGGAATCTCTTGAGCCAGTTGGGAAACCTAGCAAAGAAAGAAGTTGTTTGTGCCTATCTGGAAGCCTAGTGAGGAAGTGTGAGGAAAGGATTATTAAGGATTTGGGAACTTTTTTTCATTATGGTAGTTGATAGCTTGCATTTCTTCTTTTGAGAACTGTCTGTTCCTGTTCCTTGACTGTTTATCTCCTCGGAGAGTGGTTCTTGTTCTTTTTCTTCCTCAGTTCCCTCCATATCTTAGATACTGGACCTTTAGCAGAGAAGCACAGGTCTTTAGACAGCTAGTTTCTAGCATGAGGGAATTTGGCACCAATGGACAAAGGAACATGGGAAGAGAAGAAAAGGGAGAGGCTAGAACATGGAATACAACATTCTAATTCTGTCCAGGGCCTACTCTGGGTATGGGAAGATATCTGGAATAGATAAGATGCAATTATGAATACAAATCAGTTCCCAAAGTTGGTCCTTCATTCTTGAAGAAGACCATGACATCAGGAAGTTGATCCCATGACTTGGAAATGAATTGGATTTAAGCGAGACAGGGCTGTGCAGTCACCAACCTCACTTTCTCCTCTGGAGTCATCTGAGTCCAGTGGCCATGTATCGATCAGGGCAACTGGAGATGGTTCCCAAAGTTCAGGAAAGCCAAGAGCAAAGATCTTTCAGTTAGGCTGGTTTGGCTTATCTCTTGTGCCAGCATCCAAGATGGGTGGCCTTTCTGCAAAGCTAAGGAAGTTTGCCTGTGATTCTGAGTGAAGAGAGCAGAGGAACTGACATTCAGAATTCCTAACTAGGCCCAATTCTCTTGGTTTATTATTCTGCAAGGAAAGTAGTTGCACATCATTGAGGACCTAATAAAGCAACATGGGGAGAAAAGTCTCAGTTTGGTGAGAATGTGTCACATTCATCCTCATCAAAATACAGCCAGTCCTCACTGGATTGCCTTCGCAGCCTGTGCTCAGTATACAGGGGCACTTTGGCCAGCTTCCTTAGACTGGAAACTTAATGGAGTAAAAGTTTTTGAAAACCAATCATGTCTGATCACTTCCCTTTCTCTCTGTATGCTTTGCCCCATTTCCCTGACCTTGTATGTCTTAGTCAGATGATGACTTTAAACTTGGGAAGTAATCATGCCTCCCTGCAGGGTCTTACCAGTTTTCTCAGTGCTGCCAACCTTTTCTACCCAAGATGAAATGCGATCTGGGATGGTGATATCTTCAGCACTGGGGCCTCCTGTTGCATCATACACACAGTGAGCCTGTACCTGCAATGTTGCTGAGTCTTTGTCCTGGAGGCCCTATTTCAGGCACCCAAGTATCTCTGGATGAGATCCAAGGTCTACCCATGCTCAGTTGAATTTCACATGGTTCTCATAAGAATAGCAAGATTCCTGGGGTCTCTGATTTAGGCACATTGGAACTCTTCTTGCTTCCATTTTTATTGCCCCCCCCCCCATAATCCATTGGGGGTTAGCCTCATTTGGAGCTGAACCAACTGAAGGCCAGTGGGATTAACCAGAGTGTCAGAATGTCCACCTAACTAGGGGGATGGAGCCAAGGTTGCCAGTCTCTGTTCTGAGTTGTATCTACCTGGGCTCTGATTTTCATTCTGAAGATATCCTCTGTCAAGCCCATCTGCTCCCCATCCTTAAATGGCCCTAACTTGAACATAGTGAGTGACATTAAGGTGTGTAGCCCCCCTGCCCTTCTTTAGTGAATGTGCATGGTAAATATCATGCAGTCAGCAGGTACTGACAACAACCACTTCAAACTGTCTGGGCATCTTTGAGTCTTCTACTAAATAACTTAGGGTATCATCAAAAAAACATATGTTCCTCTCCTGCTCAAGAGATTTCACTGTTCCCCATTGTCCTTAGGATCAAAAGAAAACTCATGTCTGGCATTGATAAACCTTCCTTTTCTGGCTCCAGCCTGGCTTTCCTGGCGGGTCCCTTGGACTCTGTGGTCCAACCAAACTGGTCTCCTTATCATGTCCTGCTCACCACATTCCACCCTCAACCTTCATACCTTTGTGGAAGCTGTTCCCAATCCTGGAACGCTTTCCTTCCCCACCTTCCCCTCTTCTAATCCCTGAATCCATTCAAAGCTTGGCCAAAGCACTAGTTTATTTGTTAGTGTTTTCATCTACAATCCCCTTGGAGCTGTTTTTGTTTATTTCTCTGAGTATCCACAGTGCTTCCCCCCAATAGACTGTAAACTCCTTGAACCCCAGGACTGTCCCCAAACCTGGCACAGTGCTTTCCCCCTTGTGCTGTATGGTAAATGTTTGAGGAATCAAGAATTGGCTTCTCTCTGTCCTTCCTTAGCGATGGGCACAGTGAATACCCAGAAGTGTCTGGGTTTTGCTCTGTTGTCTGTCTGGCACTGGGATGCTCTTGAGTCTTGTGATAGAAGAGCTCAGTTATCATACTGCCAGGGTGCTGTGAACCACCCAGGGAAGGCATCTATTTAATGTGGCCTGTCTGACAGCTAGATTGGCACCCTACATGAGGTACTGGTTCATCCAGTTGGTCAGTGACCCCTTACTTTCTACCTCCTCTCCAAATAGAGATAGTGATGGACTACATGTCCTCCCAGGGTCAACTGCATTGCCCCTGGCATAGTGCCATGCAAACTTAGGAGCACTGAATAATAATGAAGAAATATCAGAATTAGAACATACAAGTGTGAGATGACATTCAAGTGCCCTCTCACCTCCTGGTCTCGCCCTGCACTGAACCTCCATGAAGCTGCTCTTTAGCAATCTGCCCTTTGCCCTTTTCTCCCTATCCTGGCCTCCCATCACTCTTAAGTGTTAGCTTCATGCGCCGTTATAACAGCTCTGAGCTGGCAAGGATCGCCAAAGCCACCCAGTGTCACCAGTCCCAGGGCAAGAAACTCCTCTAAGAGATGAAGAGATGGACAAGCTCCTTACATGTTCCTTATATGCCAGGCCCCATGTGAAGACACAATCCCTCCTCTCTGGGAGCTGACCTTCTAACAGAGAAGATCCTTGTGCAGATGTAAGTGCAGAGTGGCCCCAACATCTTGGTGCAGCTGGAAGTGGTAACAACTTGAATAACTTTAAACTTCTCTAAGACTTTTGGGGACACGAAGCTCATTTACTAGGGAGGCACTGTCAGGTATGGGGAGATCAGGAAAGGTTTCCTACAGAACATGGTGCTTGAGCTGAGTCTGGAAGGAAACCAGGGATTCCAAGAGGCTGAGGAGGGGAGGGGATACATTATCATGCATGGGCAATGTCCAATGCAAAGGCATAGAGATGGGAGATGGAATACGATGTGAGCAGAACATCAATGGCTCCAGTTTGGTTGGGCAGTAGAGAGTGTGTGTGTTGGTGGGGCGCGGGGGGGGGGGGTGGGGGGGGGGATTAAAGAGGAACCAGGCATGTCAACTGATGGAAAGAATGCTCCATAATTTTAATTGGAAATAAAATTTTTCATCCTATCTTTATTTTGACTTGGATAAAAAATAATATGCATTGCTGATTGACTCTGCTTGGTCCTTTGAGGTTTTCTCAAATTATGGTCCATGTGGTGCTAATACCTGAGACTGCTGAAAAGGACATCATTTGGGGAGCTTATTATTTCCGGAGGCAAGCCATTCCAAATGTGTGTGTACTGTGCTGTTTGCTATGATGCTTCCTTCCTCTTAGCTTAGACTTGAGACAGTTAGCAGAGGCCGGTCAATCCACTTGTTGAAGAAGTCGGAGTGGGGCTTCCTTTCCTGTATGGGTTGGACTAGATGGTTGGGTCTTCAGTAAAGTCCCTTCCAGTCTTTGAATTCCATGACTACATGATTTTGTGAAAGTTAGAGACTGTGAATTACCCTACTACTGAATCTGCTATTGTGCATCACATCGCAACAGTATCTAGGGGGTTTGGCCCGGTCTTCTGAGAATGTGCCAGGGCCCCATGGAGATCAGAGGGGGAGAGAGTCCTAGTTATCTTGCTCATAGCACTGTTCCTTTCATACAGTAGGTGCCCAAAAAATACCTGTGGGGATAAAAGTATGGCTCTTGGTATGTAGTGCTGAACGCTACAAGAAGAAGTGCCTAAGCATATGAAGATAAATTCTAATAGACAGCCATTTCAAAAAAAAACTGGTTTGGGGGGATGTCTTCATTGGCTCAATGGGACCTATGTTTAACCATGATTAGTTTTAATGATTAATTGCAAGGTAGCCAAGATACTTTGTACTGGATGTAAATGAGAGCTCATTCGGAAGGCCTGAGGCCATAATGGCTGAATAAAGACACTTCATTAGAAAGGCAAATTTCAAAGAAACAATTTGGAACTCAATTTAAAAGCTTCAATTGGAACCTTTATATGGACATGGCATTGCTTTGAAATGGTTCAAATTCCAAATCAGAATCTCTCCAAAGACCTGGGTTATTTGCCTACAAGGTAGTCTGCCCTGTGCACAGTTTTCCCTCAGGAAGGAGGGATAAAGAAAATACCCATTGACTCTGGAAACACAACTGGGCATCATGGGACTTTCCTCCAGCCTGCTTTGTTGTTTAGTCTTTTGCTAGGGTGTGATTGATTTCTCTTTCCCTAACAGGAACATGCAACAAGTGCTCAGGTCATTGTTTGGCTGATGCTTTCAGACTTGGTAATCAAAGGGCTCATGTGCACAGCATGATTTTCTAAAGTGTCACCAGATAAGGCTTCATAAAGCTGAGCAAACAAGGAAGAAAAGTGCCCCATACCAAGCTGTCACCTGATGAAAATGAGCATTTTGGGGAAACATTTCTGATAAATGACTAACATTTCTTCATAACATTTTACCCTTCTCCATAACTCATTTTGAAAGCGTTTACTGCTCCTTTCAAAAAAATCTAGGATTGAGAACAGATGAAGATTGATTCAGTAATTTTGATAAGTCATCATAGACAAGATGAAAAACATGGTCTACACTTATTTTGGCCTGCTCTGAAGCCGATCTTGACTTGAAGGTAGGGATTCTTCTGGTGCTAACACCCTGAGGGACTTCCCTTACACGTAACGAGGGCAATCAGACAACTGACGTCAGCCAATGAGCTTTTCAATCAGTAACATGATATTGACATGAATGTGGAGTGCCCTGACTGGAAAGCTTTGTGCTTTGATAGCTGAAGTCAACCACCATCTATTAAGAAGCATTGATCTTCATGGCATGACTTCTCTACTTTTATGTTTTCAGGGCCCCTGTATAATGAGAGCAGTATTCCCACCCTCATTCAGGGATGTGCTCAGGTCCAATCCAAGAAGCATTTATGAAGCACCTACTATGAACAAGGTGCGGGGTGGGTGTTGGGAAAACACACACACACACACACACACACACACACACACACACACACACACACACACACCATTAGGTCCTGTCCTTAAGAACTTCACCTTCTTGGATGAGGGCAATTAGTTCTTACTGACTGAATGTTAGCAAAGCTTATGATGGCTTATGTTTGTCACACATGTCAGCTGAGCATGCTACCCAATAGCTATGCGTTTTAAAATTCCGGTATCCTCCCTAGGCTTTAGTGCTCTCCTCTATAAGATATGAGGGTTGATCTTGTCATCAGAAGTAACCTATAGAGTTGCTTTTAGATCTTAATTTTATAATTATAGGATTTTGGATGTAAAGCTGGATGTGCCTTCAGGGGATGTGGAATCCAAATGACAAATTTTGCAAAGGAGGAAACTGAGGCACAGGGAAGTTAAATAATCTGTCTGTGGTTACACAGGTAGTAACAGGCAGAGCCCAGATGTGTACCTAGATGCTCTGACATCAAATCTAGGGCTCTTTCCCCTCATCACAATTGTTGAGGAAGAAAAGAAGGTCAGCTTTACTTAGAGTGTGATGTAGTTGCTTTGAAAATTTAATATACTGCAAAACAATTTATTTTCATCCTCTTATTTTCCCTTCCATTGCCCTTTCCCTATACTTTTTTTAAGGTAGGAGAGTCAAGATCTTAATGTACATGTATGTCATGTTGATAATTAGAAAGTTTCCAAGTGGATGCAGTAAGCCTGTTGTATACAGGATGCTCTGCCATTAGAACAACTCACCAAGCTGACCCATCAGTAAATCAGTCTTGACACTGAAAATGATCTCAGCCCAAAGTTAAACAGGAGGACAATGGGCTGGATTGCCCTTGGGGAAAATGCAAAGTTCCTTTAATAACTCCAAGCTTCTTTCTATAATAAGGGGCTGGTCTTTTGTACAGCAATAAGTTCTAGTGATGTTGACTGGTAGTGAGTTATCAACTGCCACAGTCTGGGAAGAAGTTCATTTTGTTTCTCTGATCTATAATAATTGGACCACAAATCTAGATCTGATGGTCATTGAGTCCAAGCCCCACATTTTATAGATGAGAAAACCAAAGCCTAGAGAGGTTAATTGATTTGCCCAAGGCCACATGAGAAGTAATTGACTGAGGAAGACTTCCAACCCTGTTCTTTCTGACTATGATCAGTACTCTAACCATTACACCGCCACTATGCCCCTCAAAGTACAATGGAAAGGTCTATGGTAGGCATGAGTATATAACATATAACTAAGGAAGAAACATGCTCAGGAGAAGGGCACAAGCACCAAGATCAGAAACATGTATGACAACAAGAAGAGAAGAGCCCGTCAGTCACACAGTAGTCTCAAGGACTCACTGCTTGTACCTGTGTGGTCATTCCTCCCTATGCAATGTCAAGGGGAAAGCCCAACGTGCTGTGTGGGTTCCCATTTAGGATTTATGGTGTGATATAGACAAGAACTGCCCTAGATGGGCAGGCGTGGAGGGACTGTGATCTACATCATCCAGGGGAATAGCCCCATTTCATCTGATCCTCGCGTAGCTATGGTCAGAAGCTGTCTGTGTCATGGCCGACTGAGTCTGACAAGTTGAGACCCAAGAGAAGGACAGCAACAGTAACTAAATTTGTTCTGGGACATCTGCCCCTTATCTGAGGGGGTGAATGGATAGAAGTTCTAGCTCTTCCTATTAAGTTCAGGCTTCTAGGGAAAGGTTATGGGGAAAGATGATGGGTGTGTGTGTTGGGTTTGCCAGTTGGCTTCTCAGTGTTGATTGGAAGGCCTGAAAGCATTAATGAGCTACTGAGGGGAAGTTCAGTGATAGGATTTGTCCACTCCCATGTGCTGTCACCCAGGCTGCTAACCTTCCCATCAGGGTTTGAGAAGCATCTTGTCAAGTGGGCTGTTGGTGACAATGTGACCATTGTTTAAAAGTAAATCTGAATGCCGGAGCTAGCCTCTTGTTCTCTTTGGGAAGGAATGTTTTTTAAATGCTGTTCTTGTGCTGTGACTGACCTGCCAAAGATGCAATTTGATCCATCTCCCAAATAAATGAACATGACCAGCTGAGCCTAGAGTCTGACCCCCCAGTGAAGCCACCATGGGCAGCTCAGTGAATTCCTTCCCTCATTACCCTGAAACTAGAAGAGTAAGTCCCCAAGCTCACTTCTGCAGTCACTTTCTCTCTTGAGATTCTTGAGTCGTACTGTACCTGGCATTTACATAGGCCTTCAATGTGACTTGCACATGCAAGCATGAGGAAGAATTTTCTAAGCATAAGAAGAAAAAAAAACTCATATTCTGGTTATAAAATCTCCCTGGGCATTTTATTTCTTAAAAATAAAACTAAAAGGCACAAAAAAACCTTATGCATGTGTACATGTACTTGTGTGATACTAGAATAGGAAAATTGTGGAATGGCAGAGTGGAGAGGAAGCTGAAGAGTATATAGACAGATCTCTTCATCTAAGAATAAGAAAACTGAGGCCCACCCTTTACCCCAAAAGAATTTGGGTCCAGTCTATTTCAGGGGGGAATGATGGGTACAGACTCTTGGAACCTCCTTGAATTCTCCTTTAATCTCCCCACTTAACCTGACCTTTCATACGCAAATCTGTGGCCATTATCTGTTACCACTAGATTGTCCCACCTGCTTCCCACCCAAACCCTCCATTGTCTGATATCTCCTGATTGCCTCCAGCTGTTTCCAACCCTTGACCAGTCATCCCCTCCTTGGACTTCTCCTCAAGACCCTCCCTGAACCCCTCCTCCCATTACCCTAGATTACCAGATCACCTCCAGATCCCTCCTACAGACTCTGCCTAGCTGGGATCCTATCTGGCCCGCTTGTGAATACAAGCGTCACAAAGGCTTAGGCTCCTTAACAGTCAGCCCAGTAAGACTAATCTTTAATAAACTTTGTTTTTCTTTGACTTTAAACAAAGAAAGAAAAAGGAAACTGAGGCCCAGGGAAGGGAAGGGATTTACCCAAGGTTGCCCAGCTAGGAAGCAGGTCTACTGGCTTCCAGTCCAGAGTTGTCCCTATGGGTTCATGATTTCTTGAAAGGTAGGAAGCCTATTCAGTTGAGTTTCTCCTTAGATTGTCATTCTCTAGAGCAGCTGTTTAAATTTGGCCTCCTTCCTTGAAGCCTAGAACCAAGGGCCTTTGACATCACCCCCACCACTCCCAGTCTGTGGGAAATGTATTTCTATTTGTGAACTGTAAATCTCCTTTCAGTTTGTCAGTTTCTGTTTGAGCACAAGAGATTCCATATCTGAGCATAAGAGCAGTCAGCAAAGAAAAACAAAAATAAGAAATATTTACTTTTGAATAGAAAAAAGCCTAAATAAGAGGAACAAACGGTTCTGAAGGCATCTGGCTATAGGCTTTCCAAGCCTTTTCTTCTTTCCCCTCAGCTGAGCTGGGGAGTTTTCCATTCCCTGCTTGGAATCCTCCATCTGCTGGAGATACTCTGTCCTCCCATTTCATGATCCTGGTTTGCTGATGACTAAGTTACCAAGAACAGCAAAAGCCCATGCCTGCCCTGGCATAAAGGCAACCATGTGGGAACTACAGGGATGCTAACGGCACAGCCCTGACCTCAAGGACTTGGCAGTCTAGCAGGGGATGATGATGTGGCCTCCGAGACCTTTGATCCCAAATCAAACAAGGCAGGGACATCATGAGAGTAGAAGCCAAGAGTTCGGAGGCTCCAAGGAGCTTTCCAGCTAGATCGGGAGGTTTAATGGAAGATGTGATATGTGAATTGGGGAAGATAGAGAGGGAGGAGGGAGGGGTTTTTCTTTACACACACACACACACACACACACAAACACACACGAGAAAATGCGTGTGCATGTGCACTGTGTTCAAAGGGACCTCAGGGAACATCTAATCCAATCCAACCTGTACACAACAGAACCCCTATTATAATATACCTGACAAATACTGATCTTTCCTCTATCTGAAGACCTTTCAGGAGTCTGGAACCAGGCCTGATTCAGGATGGGCCTCTTTGTTAGGATCTTGTCTTCTGATCTTGGCTCCTGGTTCTGCCTTTGGGACCAATGGGATAAAGTCTAGTCCAGTCCCAGCTCCAGACAAAGCCAATTCACATGATCTCCTCAGAGGCCAAACCTGCCCAGTTCTTTTAACTGATCCTCATATGTCCTGAACTCAAAAGCATTCAGCATCCTGGCTGCCTTCTGCTTGACAGTGGGTTCATTTTGGGCTTAACCAATGTGCTTAACCTAAATCAAATCCAATATAAGTCTGAGCAGGGCAGAAGTCAGTGGGACTCTCACCTTCCTATTCCTGTGTAGCCCAAGATAGCTTTAGCCTGTTTGAGTGCCAAGTCACACTGCTGTCCCTATTCACCTTCCGTTGCCAAGGTAGGGAGATTACTCCATGGAATGTGGCATGTACTGTCAAGGCTGGACTCAAGGTCCTTTACTGACCTGGTCACTTTCTCTGGATAGTCTCCAGATTCCAAATCTTTTCTAAGTTGCAGCCCCTTAAATGAACTAATCTACCTGATGTGGTATCATCAGTGATCTCTGGGACTTATTGCTTCTCTTACTCCAACACAAGTTCAATTTGCTTCCATGGCCGTCCCATCCCACTGAGCTCTCAGGCCATCAGAGCCCCCATCTTGTTTTTGGGAAGTTGTGCTCAAGTGGAAGACTTGATATTTATATCAGTGTTGATATATAGTTTGTAGATAGAAATGGTTTGTGATATGTACATGTTTGTGTAAATATGTATATTTACATATGTATATATTTATACATGCATACATACATGTGTGTATGTTTGTGTGTATATATTTTTCCCCCGGAGCCTCTGAGTTCACCAGTTTCAGAGAGACCTCTCTGGTGAAAAAACTGCCTCTACCAAAGTAACTACAACTCTTCAGCACCTTCTAGTATTGGAGAATTGCTTGGGGAGCAAAGAGGGGAAATGACTTGTCCACAATGACATAGTTGGCATGTACCAGATGCAAGACTTGCGCTCAGGTAGCCCTCTTCACATGGCTGGCTTTATGGATCATATCAAGATGCTTCTTTCAATTTATCCCCACCAACTTGACTTTGAGCCATAATGGCTGCTCTTAGTCAACCCATTTCAAATACATCATCTAATCCCCCATCCCTCCTCCTTTGCTGCAGGAATTAAATGAGCTGCTTTATTCAATGCTTTGCTAAAACCTAAGTGATTCCTCTGATCTAGCAGTTTAGTAAGCCTGTCAATAACAGAAAGAAGGTTAATCTGGCTTGACCTGTTTTTGAGGATGTCATGCTGGCTTTTGGTGATCATCCTTTTCTTTTCTAGATATTCAGCAAGCATCCCTTCAATTCCCATAGAAAATTCTAGATTGCATCATTAGCAGTAACCTCACTGGCCTATGGGTCATTCCTGTTCCCTTTTACCAAAGTCAGGCCACTTGCCCATCCCCCATTCTGTGATATTTAGTTGTTCCATTCTCTAGGACTCTTCACATACCACAGTCCATCTGCCACTTCGTTCAGTACCTGAAAAGCCTTAAGGCCAGAAAAAGGCCTTCTTACTATAGCCTTGGGGTGAGCAGTACCCTAGGATCCCTATTCTGTCCAGTGCAAAAGTCTTTCTCCTTGGCAGAGAAACAGAGGCAAATTAAGACTCCAGCTGCTCTGTCTTGTCTCTGAGGTCAGTTATCTTTTGTCTCACCTATCTATCTCATAGATAGATAGATAGATATGTATATATGTATATATTCTGATGTATATATGCACACATGCAGACATACACATACACATATATACACACATACACATATACAAGTATATATGCATGTGTGCATATATACATATACATACATACATATACATACGTGTATGTGTTTCTAAGATTGAGAGTGCCTGTTGCCCTACATTCCCTCTCCTCTACCACCAACTCTAGGATGGAGTTGGTATTCCCCCCCGCCAAGGTTCCCATCATTGCCATGCCATTAATCTGCCCTTCTCTGTTACTGAAAATCATACCCAGAATAGACTGTCCCCTAGTTGGTTCTTCTGCCTTGTGAAGGATGACATAATCGTTAAAGCAAGTCACGAAGTAGCCAGTTGCTCTGCCATCAGCAGACGCCTTGCTTTTCTGTCACTGCCTAGCTGGGTCACTTCACCTTTTTAGGCATCAGTTTCTCATCGGTAAATGAAGGGCCTTTAAGGGCCTCCTAGTTCTGGCTCCATCACCCTCTGAGCCTGCGGCTAGCTGGCTACTTGAAGTTCCTCGTCACCACTTTCCTGAGCTCTGTTTCTCAAACCATCCATCTGTTACCCCTTTCTGTCTGGCAATATTTTCTAATGTCAGTTACTTCTGTTTGTTCGTCCAAGGCTGTTTACTCAAAGACCCCCCCGCCATGTTCCCTCTGTCCCCCTTTTTTCTGGCTTTGTTCACATGTGCATAACTTCCTAGCATACGGTGCTAGCCTGCCCACTCTCTTTTAGCCATCCTACTCATGGATAGCATGGCGGAGTCACTTAGAATAATCATCCAGTGAGATGTATCCCGTTGGGGCCTCCTTATGGGGATAGATGGCTATGAACACAGCCAAACCCACTGCATCCCATCTTTTTGACTATGAAGACCCCTTTGTAATATCAAAACATTTTACTGTCCCCATGTGCCCTTAGGACCCCCAGTTGAGAGCTGGAAGGGACCCCAGAGGTCAGATAGCATGATGCCTTCATTCTACAGAGAAAGAAACTGAAGCCCAGGAGGTCAACTTGGCCCAAGGTCACATGGGCAGTGAGGAGGCAGAGCTTGGCTTCAAAATCAAGTCTTCTCATTTCATATCCTGACCTGGTGTATTTCTTACTACGATGATGTTCTGGTCAGAGGAGGGATTCTCAAAGGATGCAGTCAGTCACACTAGTCAATGAATATAGAAACCTACTGTTTGATAAACCCAAGGACCCCAGCTTCTGGGATGAGAACTCATTGTTCGACAAAAACTGCTGAGAAAACTGGCTAACAGTGTGGCAGAAACCAGGCATGGACCAATGCCTCACACCGTACGCAGGAATAAAGTCCAAATGGGTACATGATCTAGATATAAAGATTGATACTATAAACAAATTAGTGGAGCAAGGAATAGTGTATTTATCAGATTTATGGAGAAGGGAACAATTTTTGACTAAACAAGAGATAGAAAACATTATGAAGTGCAAAATGGATAATTTTGATTACATTAAATTGACAAGTTTTTGCACAAACCAACCCAATGCAACCAAGATTAGGAGGGAAGCAGAAAACTAGGAAAGAATTTTTGCAACTAGTGTCTGTGATAAAGGCCTCATTTCTAAAATCTATTGAGAACTGAGTCAAATGTACAAGAATACAAGTTATTCCCCAACTGATAAATGGCCAAAGGGTATGAACAGGCAGTTTTCAGAGGAAGGAATTAAAGCTATCAATAGTTATATGAAAAAATGCTCCAAATCACTCTTGAATAGAGAGATGCACAACAAAACGACTCTGAGATACCACATCATACCTATCAGATTGGCTAACATGACAAAACAGGAAAATGATAAATGTTGGAGAAGATGTGGGAGAGTTGGAACACTAATTCGTCATTGGTGGAGCTGTGAGCTGATCCAACCATTCTGGAGAGCAATTTGGAATTATGCCTAAAGGGCTACAAAAATGTGCATACCCTTTGACCCACCAATACCACTTCTAGGACTGTATCCCCAAGAGATCATAAAAATGGGAAAGGGTCCCACATGTACAAAAATATTTATAGCAGCTCTCTTTGTTGTGGCCAAAAACTGGAAATCAAAGGGATACCCAATCAACTGGAAAATGGCTGAATGAATTATGGTGTATGAATGTAATGGAATACTATTGTGCTATAAGAAATGATGAACAGGAAGACTTCAGAGAGGCCTGGAAGGACTTCTATGAACTGATGCTGAATGAAAGGAGCAGAACAAGGAGAACTCTGTACACAGCAACAACTACAGTGTGCGAGGTGTTTTTCTGGTAGACTTAGTCCTTTATTGCAATGCAAGGACTTAAAAAATTCCCAATGGACTCGAGGCAAAATGCCTTCCACATCCAGAGAAAGAACTATGAAATTCGATCACGGAATGAAGCAGATCATTTTCTTTTGCATTATGTTTTGGTTTGTTTTCCCGATTTCTCCCATCAATTATAATTCTTCTATGCAACATGACTAAGGTGACAATGTATTTAATAGGAATGTATATGTAGAACCTATATAAAACTGGACGCTGTCTCAGGGAGGGAGTGGGGAGGGAGGGGGGAAGAAGGGAGGCAAGGGAAAAAAATCTAAGATATATGAAAGTGATTGTAGAACACTGAAAACAAATAAAATAATTTTTTTTAAAAAAGGATATAGTCAGGCTTGTGGGAGTGTTTCACCCTCCTCAACATACACACACACACACACACACACACACACACACACACACACACACTCACACATACACACTCACACACAGATACATACACTCACACATACATACACATTCACACACACGCATGCACTCACTCACACACACACACACACACACTCACACTCACACACTCTTCCAAAGTTCTTCACCTTATTTCTGTCCTCCTGGTTGTCATTCAAATGGAAAAAACAAAACAAAACAAAAATCCCTCAGTCCTGTTCACTGGAGAAACAGAGATCTATACTGGGAGGAAAGTGACCATTTTTAGTGTTTTTACAGTGTGAAAGACCCATGAATTCTCCTTAGAATATCCCTCCTGTCTGGCTCTTTGCAGTCCCACAGAGGCTAGGCCTGAGCACTCCACAGCTGGGAAGAGGAGACGAGCCTTTGTGTCCTAAAGGGGTACCCAGCAAGGTCTGTGAGCACTCCTGGTGCCAGCCTAAGACAAGACAGAGAAGACCTTTTCAGCTTTTCTAAGCATAAAGTGAGGGTAAAGATTCTGCAGTTTGAAAAGAAATCACCAAAATGCAAACAAAAATGCTGCAGGAACATCATGCCCCAATGGCCCTCAGCTCCCAGAATGCAGCAGAAATGGTCTCTCTTCAGCCAAACAGAAGATAGCAGGGTATTTCCACAGTTGATTTGGCCCTTGCTTTACATTTAGTATTCTATCCCAACGGAAAAGTGGTTAAGCCTTCCTCAGTTTCCCCAAGGTTTCCTGGAGCAGATGAGAATCAGGAGTGAGAGAATGAAGAAGGAGGCTAGCCATGTCTACCCTCTAGCCTTCTCTGCTTGGGGTCCACAAGCTTGGGTTGGTTTTCTTAATATTTTGATAACTAGTTGTATAATACATAATAGGTGCTGTATCTGTCTGCAGCTTTCTTGTCGCCTTTTGCTTTTATGCCATAGTTACTTATCCTTAGTCTCCCATTGGATCCTTCTTTGCAGGAGTGAAAACATTTCATCAAAGCTGACAGACACAACGATCATATATGACAAGATATACCACGTTCCCCACCCGTAGCTCACCTCCATCCTATTGTAGAGCATCCTTTCACTGCCCTTTCACATTGTCTTTCTTTGCATCAATGGAGTCATTTTATATATCGGTTCTGTTTTCTTCACTCCCACATTCCAATGAACTCTATTTTTGGTCATTTTTTGGTGACGTAGCAATATACCATTACATTCATATGCTGCATTTTGTTCAGCTGTTTCCAAACTGATGGGTACCACAGAAATGGTACCATGGGTATTTGGGTATACATGGGCCCTTCCTTTTTACTTTGACCTCTCTAGGGTGTTCACCCAGTACTAAAATCACTGCAGGCCAAAGAATATAGGACTTCTCCCACAATTCTAGTTGTTTTCTTCTTCTGAAATGGTTGGAATCAATTCAAAGTTCTACCAACAATATACCAGTGTGCCTATTTCCCCTCAGTCCAACATTGATTATTTCCATCTTTCATCATTTTTGCCATGTTGAAGGATGTTGATGTCTCCTCCAAGATCCCAGAAGCCCCACAAGAGAGGATTACGGATATAATACAAAACTAAAAGCCAGGGCTTCATAATAATATCTTAACCATGTAATGTGGCATGATGACTTGATAAAACCAAGATTACTGGCTGAGGCAGATGCTTCTATGAAAGTCATAACAGCATGAACATTCGCCCCCTCCTACAGTACAGGCAAAGGTGGAGGGAGGAGCTACAATGCTAAGTTTGAGAACAGAAAATCAGCTCTTTGGGCAGGAAAAGTGTTTGTGAAGTAGAGTAATGAGAAATACTCTAAAAATGGAGAGCAGAGATAAATGATGAGCGCCAAACAGGCGAATATGTACTTCATCCTAGAGATAACCTGGTGCCCCTGGATATTCCTGGGATTTAGGAAGTGGAGTTTTTTGGCAGCTGTGAGAAGAATGAATTGGAGAGGACAGAGCCTGGGAGCAGGGAGACCAATTAAGAGGCCATTACAGTGGTCCAGATGAGAGGTAATGAGCAGCCAAACTCAGGTGGTGACCATGTGAGTAAGGAGAGGGACAGATGGGAATGATGATAAAATGAGATACTGCATGGAAAAGAGCTTTGAAGATAAAGTTTAAAGGGCTATGCAAATGAAGGAGGTGAAAGGTTATAAAATAAAAACTTCAGCCCCATCTGTCTATGTAGACCCCATATGTAATACCTCAGGGGCAGAGATGTAGCACTGGAATGGACCTCAGAAATTAAGCCAAACCTCCTTTTAGAAGAGGGGAAACTGAGGCTCAGAGAGGGAAAGGGCCTTGCCCCAGATCACACAAGGGGCCAAGATGCAAACCTTTTATTCCAGACCTGGTGTACACATAAAGGCCAGAAACCATGACTCCATCAATATGGAAAATGTCCATATGAAAATTTCTTCCACTGATGTTAAGTAGCAAGTCCCCGACTCTGACAGTCTTAGAGAGTGACCTGGGTCACTAAGAGCCAGGATTTGTTAGAGGTGAAATCTGAGGCCAGGTCCTACTGACTCCAAGGACAGCCCTTTATCCAACTAGGCTTCACAGGCTTATATTTTTCCCACTAAATTGCTTGAATGAACCAGTTGTTGTTGGGGTGTGTGTGTGTGTGTGTGTGTGTGTGTGTGTGTGTGTGTGTGTGTGTGTGTGTGTGTGTGTATGTGAGTGAGTGCATGTGTCAGTGTGTGAATGTGTATGTATGTGTGAGTGTATGAATGTGTGTGTGTGTCTGTGCGTGCTCACATCCCCTACTCAAGAGCTGGCAGAACCCCACCCCCTGTAGGATGTTAAGATAAGGGATGATGTGAAATATTGTCAATGAACCAATATTTAGATAAGTTATTGAAATATTCTGTGGTTGAATAGGAGCGACATATGCAATTTCCTGGGGAAATGGCCTCAGAGGTTCCATTTCAAACTCCCAAGCTGGACATGATGGTTTGGGGTGCTCTGGTTGGCCTTCTGTGATCATTTGAAGAGTATGTTAAATGTAGAAGAGGCAGGCAAGTCAAATGCTCAATTTGATGGACTTCTGGGCACTCTGCAAATGGTGGGTGGGAAAGAGCATCCATTTCTATGCCTGAACTGGTAAATGACCCTAAGGGGAAGGAAGCATTCTATTTCACTACTGATTCACTCTCCAAATTGAGATCTTTTCCTCTACAGTAAAAGAAAGTAAGCAGATCAGGTGGTCTCTTGGCAATCTTCCAGTTCTTGTCTTATAAGTCCTGTGAATTTAGACTAAAAACCATGACATTTTCCAATCACCAAGCCTTTGCTTCTCACTCATTTGAGGATCTTATGGAAAAACATCTTCCCTCAAAGCCCTCCTCTGGTACCTCAGTGGGATAATGGAGGTCCCTCTGGGATCCAGAAGGCTATGTTAGTGGAGATGCTCATCACATCTGTAGATAGCAGCAAGTTGGAAGGGAGAGTAAACTAACTGAATGATTAAGTCAGGCCACAGTCATATGATGAGAGGCTAGAGCAGGAGGGCCAAGTGTAAAGTTTTACAGTTAAGTTCAAAAAGTTACCTTCACAAGGAGGAGCCAGAAGAAGCACAGTTCGACTGCAATTTGTCTAAAGCCAATCTGAAGGTTTCAGTGAAGTACAAGGGCAATGTGAGTTGGCAGTGCAATGTGGTGACCAAACAAGCTTTGGTGTCATCTTGGGCTACATTAAGAGGGATAGAGCTTCCCAGCACAGGGAGGTGAGTCCTACTGTACTTTGCCCTAATCAGGTTTCATTTAGAATATTGAATTCAGATGCAGATGCCATATTGTAGAAGAACGTTGATAAGGCAAATGACATCAAGAAAAGAGGAAACAGTGCGGTGGAGGACATGGAGCCCATGATTTGTGAAGATCAGTTGAAGTAACTGGGGACTTGTCTCCTGGAGAAGAGAAGACTCCCAAGGTACATGCTCGCTGCATTCAAGGGCTGTGTTGTAGAAGGATTAGATTTCTTCAGTTTGCCTGTGAAGGGTAGAATCAAACATTTAAATGTAAGAGGTAAATTTTAGCTTTACGTGAGAGGAAGACCCCTTTGTCATCCTTGGCACTCTCTGCCAGGTGGGAGGCTCCTGGTTTTTGAAGGTATTTAAGCAGAGGCTGGGTAACCACTTGTTGGGGCTGTCAGTGGGGATTCCTTTCAGGTACAGATCAGATTAGATGGTTTTTAAGGTCCCTTCCAAACTGCAAATCTGTAATTATCTGGGCAGCTTGACCTATTCCTTCACATATTATCACCAAATACAGCTTCAGGTCATACGTAGACCCTTCTCAACAATTTCTGGATGTGACAAACGTCAGTAATCGTTGATAACTTTGGAGGAGGTTGCTTAATAAGAATAACAGTTAGTACCTGTCTATCACCTACTCTATGCCAGTGCTGCACTAAGTACATTCCAATATTATCTCATTTGATCATCACAACAACCCTTTGAGGTATGTGCTCTTATTCTCTCTATTTTACAGTTGAGGAAACTGAGGCAAAGAGAGGTTAAATGAGTTGCCCAAGGACTTACAACTGGAAAGTGTATGAGGGTGGATTTGAACTTAGCTCTTCTTTACTTGAGGCCCAGTGCTCTCTTCCCTGCATCACATAGTAGAAACTTGAAATTTGGAAATTCTTTTGAAATCTTCCCTGCCAACAGATGCCCAAGTGCCACTAAAACTGCATGATTTCTACCCCATTGATTTCTTTCCTGGGTATTTGGTCATGTGTGGCTGCTTTGCCCACCTTCCTATTTCTAAGTGCCAATCTGACCATCAAGTGAGATACATTTAAGCCTCAAGTTCTTGTTGGGCAACGACTTGGCTCCAGAGTTCAGTTGTCTATTTTTCAGTCATTTCTGCCATATTAGACCAGAGAATTATTCTGTTCTGACCCATTCCCATCATTCTCTTTGTATTTAGTGTATGGCTATTAGAGGACAACTGAACTATATCACGGAATGACCATTTATTCCCTTGATGTGTTACACAGTTTTGTTGGGTAGGTGATTCTTGGTTTTAATCCTATCTCCTTTGACCTCTGGAATATCATATTTTAAGGCCTCTGATCCCTTAATGTCCATGGCCTGGCACCAATTCATATTTTCCTGGGAGGCTTTGGATGTAGGAGCTTTGACTTTGTTGTCTTCCATGTGCATACTATTTTGGTCTTCCTTGTCACCAAAGTAAGATTCTAGAGTCTGATCCTTTTTCTGGGTTTTGCTCATTTCCCCAGCTGTTTACTTGACTTTTGAGCTCTTTGTCAAGGTAGTTCTCAGCTTCCAGTGGGGGTGGGGGGTGTACCGTCAGTTGCTCAATCCCCCCACAATCCAGGACCTAGAGCTCCAGAAACAGCTGCTGCCACTGGCCCTGCTGCTGCTGTGGCTGCTATGAGCTCCTCCACCCTGGGGCTGGGGCCAGACAACTCTACTCTCTCACACAGGGCCCCAGGTTTTTTTCGCTGACCTTCCAATTAGTTCTCTAGGTTTTGTGGTTGTGATGTCTGAAAACTGCCCCAGGTGCCAGAGATTCAATCCTCCCCCTCCCCATGGCACAACCCACGCTGGACTGAGCTCTGGTCCTAGCATGGTGCAATAGACACTTCCCATCGACGTTCCAGACTGTCTTGGGCTAGAGATTTGCTTCAGCCCATAATTCTGTGGGTTCTGGAGTTCCATGATTTGTCCAGAGTCATTTTTTACAGGTATTTGGCTGGGTTTGGGGAAAGAGTTCTAGCAAGTCTGTGTTTTGACTCTGCCATCTTGGCTCTACCCCCCTTCATTTTTCACTCTGTACTAAGGGTGGTTGTGAATTTAAAAACACATTACATAAATACATATGTTTGAATAACAATTTCAGTATCATTGGTTTCCTTTGCAATACTTTGGTTTAAGTTTGTGTTTTTAAAAATGTCATTCTGAGAAGGGGTCCATGGACTTCCCCAGGCTTCTAGAGGGATCCAGGACACAATAAGAATTAAGAAGCCCTGCTCTATACCGTCTCCTCCATTTTCATTCATTTCCTGATCATATCTGTAAAGATGATTCCCAGATCCATCTGAAAACCCTACCTCCTATCCTCAGCTACAGTCAGTCACACACCTTCACTGCTTGGACATGGAAAAGTTGGTATCCCATGAAGAGCTCAAATTCATTGTGTCTGAAATTGAACACATTCTCTTTTCCTCCAAACCATCTTCCCCTTCCTCAGTTCCTCTATTACTGTTTAGGGCAACATTGTCCTCTCACTCACCCAAGTTCACCATCCCAGGGTCATCCTCAGCCCTCCTGCTCCATGAATTCCAATGGCTCCCTGTAACCTCCAGGATCAAATAGAGAATCCTGGTGCCTGGCAGGTTCTGCTTCTTGGTTTGTCTGGCTTCCTTCCAGACTCAGTTCAAGAGCCACTCTCTGCAGTCACACACAAGGCTCAAAGATTGTTTTCCACTTCCTCTGTGTAGAATGTATTTACACATCATTGTTTGCAGTGTATTAGAATGTAAGATTTTGGCCTTTCTTTGTGTCCCCAGCATTCAGCACAATGCACATGGTGAGTGCTTAATAAATGTTTATTGATGGACTGGCTGAGACAGAGTTCATACTCTTTGTTTCATAAAATGAACAGGAAGATCTACAGAGAATACCAGGCATGAAGAAGTCTGTTCTTGACCACAGGAGCTGTAGGTGCCTCCCTGTTGGGAGACTCACTATGTCCAGCCAGAAATAATATACGAAAAATAAATGGAAAGAATGGATCATCCTTCATTTGTGAAAGAAAGTGGAACAAAGGAATGAATTAGAAAGCATTTATTAAACTCTCGTTGTATGCAAAACTGTGCTGGGGATACAAATGAAAAAGCAGGATACTCTCTAACTGGTGTCATTGATGTTAGGATTTCACTATTGCTAGTGCTTTGTGTGTATTGCCTCATTTTCTCCTCAGAACAACCCTGGGAGGGAGGGGCTATCATCATGCTTTGTTCAGAGAAGGAAATGGAGACTGCAAGTGGTTAAGTGACTTCCTCAGTGTCACACAGCTAAGGAGTGTCTGAGGTTGGCGGCCAACTCCGCTTTTTCTGATTTGAAGTCTAAATCACCAGCAATGAGGTAGAAGCTGATGCAGCGCCATTCACACCCTTTCACCTCTGCTCACCAATGACATGCCCCTCCATCCCCATTCAAAGTTACGTATCTACTTTGTATTCATCTCACTGAAAAATCCATAGACAATATTTAATGAATAAGCCCAAATTAGAACCAGTACCATAATCACTGAGATATCTACATGAGGTAAGGTCTGAAGTAAGCATAAACGAAAGATTATGTATTTGGAGAACAAATTGGCAAGTATTTCTCAAAAGTCTCCTTACTATGTGTAAGACACAAGAGATGCAAATATGAAAAATTACTCTCCTTGGACCTCAGTTTCTATGAAATGAGGGGGTGGGGCTCAGTGGCTCCTAACGTCCCTTCTAGCTTTAAATCTGTGGTCCTATGATTCCTGCTGCTCTCCAGAAGTGTGTCTTCTAGTAAGGAAGTCAAGTCATGTGCATAAATGAGTATGCTACAGTTTAAGGTATGGTAAGTTCAAATAAGCTGTCCATAGTGGATGACTTTCCCAGAATAGGAAGAGGAAGTGTTAACTACAGCGATGTCACTGAAATTCCCCAAAGATAAACCTCCTCTGACAATGTTCTCCCTGTCATCTGTGTGATGAAAACAGCCCACCAGGGTTGGGCATGGTCAACATGGTCAACATGGTCAACAACACCACATTGCACATTTCCTATCTTTTTCGTCTTGGCTCCATGAATAATTTCAAGGTACCAATTATCCCCTCAGGGGAGGCCAGCTGTTTTTCAGGGCCCATAAGAGAGCTGATGGGTGAGATAGAACAGGTGGAGACTAATCATGGATGAAAACAATCCAGTCCACAAAATAGCTACAGGACATCAACCTGGATGCAGTGAAAATGGACCAGGGATAACACCCCCTCTTATTGGGACTCAGTCTGCAAAGGGAAGAAGAACAGCAAAGCCCCTGCAATTGTGAAGAAAGCCAGTGGTTCTGCTTGATCAATCATGGAAAGCAAAAATGCTTAGCTGTGGTAAAGACAGACAGCTAAGGGGAAGGCACTTAGTGTGGGCTAGATTAATGAATTAGGCTTTGAGATATGGACATTTTGACTGCCTTCGTCCCCTTTCTCATCCCTATGTCCCCATCCTTCCCTCAACCTCAAAGATATTTGAAGGTAGACTCTTGTGCACTCACCTAACCAGACCAAACCATACTAGCACCCGTTTAATAATCGGGGAAGAGTACACTTGCTGTCAATCACAGCTGCCAAAATGAGAACAAAGAAAAGGTTGGATCAAAAATCAAATTGCTCTCTGATTTCTCAAAGGAGAACAATGACATTGTCATGGAAACTGTGGAAGGAAACCCCAAATTGCCCTACAAGTGTCACCTTTGTTGGGGTGTTTTTCTGTACATCTACATACATGTGTGTATACATACATATTTACAAGCTCTATTAAAATATTTAAATGAAGGCAAGCAAGTTGAAATATTAGCTCATCTAAAAATATTTTGTAACCAATATTTGATGAAAAAAGGGATGACAGTGAGCTTAGTGGGAGGTACTCATCATAGTAAGTATTCTCAGTAGAGAATCTGTTAAAAAAAGATATTCTTTGTGCCAATACCCAGCCTGGAAAGATAAGTGGCTTGTGCAGAAAATGAGATAGACAAGCTGATTGGCATGTACGAATATGCGATTTTCTAATGCCATCTAATTACCTATTTAGCATTCAATATCATTGGCTTCCTTTTATCTGTTTCCAAACAGAATGAGTGCTATGCTAAAACAAGGAAATTGAGCACAGATATTCCTGGTTACACAACCTGTTCTTGCTCATTAGCAAGTCAAAATAGCTTGACATTCAAAGGACCATCAACCCTTGTGTGGGTGCTGAAATAGCAAAGAACTTTATCAAATCCATGAAATAGAAGGGTCAAGTTGAGTGTCTTGTACATAGTAGGATTCTATCAACATTTGTTTAATAAATAAAATCAGCAAACATTTATGAAGCTTCTACTATATTCAAGGCACTGTGCTGGGAGTTAGAGATATATACAGAACGAGGACACTCTTGCACTCATCTCCTACCAAGGTTCAGCATAAGTGCCACCAACATCAGATCTTTCCTACTTATTCTTCCCCCATCCCAGTTACCACCAACTTTTAATGTTTTGCCTGCAACACACACACACACACACACACACACACACACACACACACACACACACACACACACACACATACCCTCAGTCCTGAACATTGGGCTTAAGGAATTGAGGAATTGAAGACTCTTGGGCTTATCTGCCAGTCAATGGTAGTTTTTAGTGTTTCACGTTGATGATGGTGCAGAAGATGGGCCCTTTTTGTACAGGGATAGTTCTTCTCAGTGATGACTGCAAGGTCTACACCATTGGCTTATGGAGAGGAGGCCCTTGCTGCTCCCAAAGCCCTTGAGGTCAAGACTCGGGGCTGTCTCCATCAGGGTCTGAGGTAAAAAGGCTATCAAATTGGTGGCAGTGGTTTGATTCACCTGACACATGTCAGCTGTTGTCTCTCTGGGTTCCTTGCAGCTTCAGCTGGGCTGGGTTGAAGGGAATGTGTGTGTTCATCCTTTGTTGCTGAAGAAGATCATGACATCAGAGAAATAATGACATGACTTGCACTTGACTTTGTTTTGAGTGAGGGAGGACTGTGCAGGTCACCAGCCTCATTTCTCCTCCAGAGCCATCTGAATCCAGTGACCAGATATTACTCAGGATGACTGGAGATGGCCCAGGATGAGGCAATGGGGGTTAAGTGACTTGCCCAAGGTCACACAGCTAGTGAGTGTCAAGTGTCTGAGGTGAAATTTGAATTCAGGTCCTCCTGACTCCTGCACTGGTGCTGTATCCACTGCACCCCCTAGCTGCCCCCAAGGAAATGAGTATATGGTGAGGAACCATGCTGCAAACTCACTGCCTCCTGGCCACTATCCCCTTTGACCAGTAACTGAAGCAAGCTTTGTTTGGTCATGATTAATAGGCGTTTCTCTGCTCTGAGTTCCAAATGGGCACATGGTAACAGAAACACGTCTTCTTTCCAAAGAAGATGCTTGTTACCTCTCATTGAAAAATCTACCAACAGTGTTTAATAAATGATCTAGCAGCATGGAGAAGTCTAACAAAGTCCACAATGATTGAAATGCCTACCTGAATTGAGGTTTGAGGAGTTATGGTTGGTTTTTAGATCGGCGCTAGGATAACTCAAAGAGCCTGGAGTTTCTGGAGGGTGTTCGCTGCACACAATGTCTTTCCTCATCTTCCAGGAGGAAGATCAATCTTGATACTGATTCACGTAACACTAAGACCTGAAAACCTAAAATAATTGTCAAATAGTCTTTCCATCATTTCCACTGAGTGGAGAGACAGAGCTTCAATATCCCTGTTCATGGATACACTTAGGAGCTTAATAGTTTCAGGGTAGGGAAAGAGGCTCACCTATGTGTAGAGTTGTTTGGGAGCTGTTAACATCTTGTGAAGCTGTGGAAGTGGAAGCTGCATTGTATTTTTAATGTATGCATTTCAAATGAGAGGAACATCCTTTGTATGTTGATCTCAGGTTATCAAATAGGGATGACAGCAGATTGTACCATAGGACCCTTTCAAAGCCATAATGACAATTAATTATACCCCTGAGGAATTCAGCTAACATCTGTTCGATCCCCCTCTTAATGTTCACACCACCCATTCAAGTCCAGAAAGTAGAGAGAATTATCCTCATTGTATAAACAGAGAAATTGATCTGCCACATGATTAAGGGAAGCGAACAATGAGGCAGGACGTGAGTGTAGGAGGGACCCCTGGTGGGGTACCAACAATTGAAGATAAAGTCACAGAGCCTGGTGTGCCTGTCACCTTGTGGAGGGAGCTCAGGGAGTGTTCCACAGGTAGACTGAACTGTGTTGTCAGACTGAAAGCACACGAGGAGGCAATGTGTCACTCTGGGCATCTGAAAGTATGAATGTGGGCACATTAAAGTGGCCACTAGATTCAAGATGGAAGTTGGTGCTGAGTCACATGGCGAAGGTCAGAACCTCAAATGCACCTGCTTGCCTACTGGATGTCTCAAAGATGTTCTGCTCAAACTCAACATGTCTAAAACAGAACTCATTATTTCCCTCTCCCCCAAACTAATATTCTTCTGAGTTTTTCTACTGCTGTCAAGAGGAGCACCACCCTTCTACCAAACTCATCCTCCATGCCTCAGTCTCTCTTACTTTGCATATTCCCACTTAATTGTTAAATCTTAACATTTCTACCACTCTCACATTCATTCCCTTCTCTCCACTCCCATCCATGACCACATGTGAGTTCAAGCCCCCAGTACCTCTCATGTGATAAATCCACCTAATGAAAGTGCAGAGTGGGAACCTTTTTCCGGGAAGGGGCCTCCTGGGTCAAGAGGGACAAAGGCTTGGAACATAGGTGAGAGAACTGAAAAAATTAAGAGAATTCAGTTCAATATATGAGATGGAGCTTATGTTGCAAGCCACTAGTGTGTGTATGTGACTCTGTGTGTATTTTTGTGTGTGTGTGTATGTGTGTGTGTGTGTGTGTGTGTGTGTATGTATGTGCAGGAGTGAGGGAATTATGGCACATGAGCTGGTTGGTGATCTTGCACTGGAGATCTTCCTGACGAGTCTAGGTGACCACTTCTCAGGAATGTGATAGACACAATTCATGCTTTGGGTGGGGGGGGGGCTGGACTAGAGGACTGCTAGGGCCCTTTCCTTTCCTATGGTTCTGTGATGCTGGGATGAGAATGCCAAAATCAAATGTTAGTGATACATAACATAACTTAGGTCTACCTGAATCCTTTTAATGATATTAGTAATCTTTTGATGGAAGAATGGATCTAGTGTTTATTTTCCTTGAAGTAGAACACTGCCAATTCTTTAAACAGGGAAGATCAACCAGTACGTTCATTAATTAGAGTCCTGTGTGTAGCTCCAGAGGGAGACAGCATTAAGGGAGACCTAGGTTGTGAAGCCAACTGTCATTCTCTAAAAATATTGAGTTAACTTGAGGTCTTGTAGGAAATGGGGGAACTTGTGAAACCCATGCATACTTTTTTTTAAGACAAGGACTTTAGCTCCTAATAATGAGGCATCAATGACTTTACTGTACTAAAAGCCCAGCAGTTGAGACAACCACGGTCCAGCTGAGGCTTGAAGTATAAGCAAGGTTCTAATGAGTAAATGACCGGCTCAGGGCTCCCTGCCCAAGCTCGGCCTTTGGTCAGGTCCAGTCTAAATGATAAGCCATATTAAAATGAAAACAAGGCAAAACAAAATGTCAGGGCCATTTCGTAGAGGGAGAAATCAGAGATAAAAGGTGAAAGAGAGCGTGAGGAGTAAACACTTTCTTCTGCTCCCTATACCCACAGTCCCTACTGCGTGCCATTTGGTTCCTTTGGCAAGTATTAGAAGATACCAATTATTTTATTCGTGAAACTATCTGGATTTAATATCTAGGATTTTTTTAATCTATGACCATCAGATATGTGAAATCAACCATCTGTTAGTCCTTCTGCTGAGATATAGGAATGTCATCTCCATTTTATAAGAGGGAAAAAGATCCATTTCTAGGCATCTGACTCTTGTAAACCCTATGTGCGCTAAAGTAAGTGAAAATGAAATAAGGCCAGGAGGTGGGTGTGATGCAGGTTAGGTTCCAATATGTGGGGTTATTTTTTTCTTGCCTGAGTCATGAGGTTTTAAACTATGAATGTATTCCATGCACATATTGTACATGCAAAATTGATTTCTTACCCAAAAAGTTGTGTCAACAATTAAAAAATGAGAAGTAAGCAGGCCCTTGTGGCCTTCATGATGCCATGCAGGGCCTGGCTCCCAATACTAAGCATCATTGACATTTTTCTGACAATATTTCTGAGTTTGGGGGACTAATTCAGCAGCAATGCAGTCATCTGGGCAAGCGTTTTGTTGCCAGAAGTGCCAGATTGGTGGAGCTCATCACTGGGGAGGTGGAGAAGGCTGTCTTGGCATACCCTCCTCCCTTTCCTCCCTGGCCACTGATTCCCTTTACTGCCTCTACCACCAATCCAAGTAAAATTACCTGGTCTCCCTCAGGCCCTACAATGATGTTGGGTCTTCTAAAAGAGGTCAGGCTGCTCTTCACAGATGATCCTACCAATAAGGTATTTTGACCCTTGCCTCTGTGTCTCTGCTGAGGCTGGCCCCTATTCCTAGGAAGATTTCCCTCCTCATGTCTGGCTTTGGGAATCTCCAGCTCCTTTTGAGGCTCAAGTCAGGGGTCACCCCCTATTGGGGCCTTTCCTAATTATCCCAGATACTAGTATCCTCATCTGCCTGAAATTATTTGTATATATCTTGTGTGTATGTGTGTGCATGTGTGTGGTTGTGTGTGTGGGGGTGACAAGTTCTATTAATTTCTACCATGCCAGAGAAGAATCCAGTAGGGATCTTACTTCCCAAGGACCAGTCCAGCTCTCTAAGGTGAGCATCAGCAGTAACGGGCTGATCACTTGATGGCGAATCCTTGGCATGGCCATCCTTATACCAAAGACAATTGGCAAGTGTTCCTCGGTCCCTTTTGTTTCTATAGTGATGATGACAGTGGGTTGGGGAGTGCCAAGAATGATGAGGTTTTTGCCTTGGCTGTTGGGCCTCTGAATGTTAGAATCTTGTCCAGTGACTGGTGAGTAAACAAGGAACTGAAGAAAGTCGATTGTACCATTGTTGACATGCTTGCTATAAATGGAGTGAGAAGATATAAGAAAGATTCGGTTAAATGGGGGAAGTACTTGCAGACTGTCCTGGGAGAGACAAAGGAAGGAATCCATGGAGTTGATTTGATCAAACATCCAAACCAAACAATGATAATAATTCAAGGAGCTATTTGTTTATCTTTGCCAATGCGTAGGATAAGTGTTTGCAAAATGACAAGCACAGAAAACTGTCTCCCCCAAATTAAATGAGCTGTATTTTAGTCAATAGGAAACGACTCCTTAGTAATACAATAGATACTCCTGAATCCCCTCTCTGTAAAAAAAAAATCCAAAAACAACTTCTTGGAGGAAAGGTGAAAGTGAATATAAATCTAAAAGGAAGAAAAACAGGAGCAAGTTATGGGATGGAGTCTAAACAAGTAAGTTGTGACTTACTCCAGTAGCTTACTGATAATTAAAAATGGATTATGGACAAATAAAGGCAATCAATGTCATTGGAATTAGTCTGGCCTCACCATCGATCTACATCAGAAAGTTCAGGAAGATGAAGAATGAAGCAGTAGGATGCTCAGGGGATGACGAAGCAAACACTTTCTATGGTTATTGCCCAGACTGTATCATAGAGAACAAGGTCTATAGTACTTTAGCATTAGCAAAGTGACTTATATTTATTAATTCATTGTCTACAGACAAGCTGTAGACCATATTCACCAGTATGTATATTGGGGACAGATGGTACAAATGGATAATCAATTGGACCTAGAGTTAAACAGGCCTAAGAGAACAGACAGGGTAAATTGCCTTTAGGAAACTGCAAAGTTACTTTAATGACCCCACACTTCTTAAAGAAAAAAGGACCATATTTAATAATACCAGTAATCTACTAGGGGAGGCAGGTAGGTGACTCACGAGGTGGAATCAGGAAGACCTGAGTTCAAATCCAGCTTCAGACATTTGCTAGCTATGTGACCCTGGGCAAGTCATTTTGCTTCAGTTTCCTCATCCATAAAATGACCTGGAGAAGGAAATGGCAAACCATTCTTGGCAAACTTTGTCAAGAAAACTCCAAATGGAGTCACAAAAAATCAGACATGAGTGAAATGACTGAACAACAAAATCTATTAGTGTTGGTGTATGGTTTGGGGACATGGAATATAATAATCTATAAAAGAAGTGTAGCAGTTTATTATGTAAAGGACAATGGAGAAGCACATGGCAAACGAAAAGAGACTGTAATAGGAACCTAATCAGGGACTTCAAAGAAGAACTGCAGGAAATGGTGCTGCCAAAGAAAGGTCCAATTCAACAGAAATGGGCTGCTTGGCTTGGCTTGTGGGAGAAAGGAAGGCAGAGCCCAGACTGGTATATGAACCCCTGCAGGAAGCTGATTGGGTGAATGGTTAGCAACGGTTGTAATAGTGTGTCACAAAGGAAACTTCTGGAAGACTCCAGACAAGGAAAGGCAGCCAATGCTGGACGTGGACAAATGGGCTGCATTCTGGCTCACTAGACAAAATAGGCGAATCAGTGGGGCCACAGACTGAGTTGGATATCTGTGTAGAGATTTGGAGTTACTTATCTCTGGGCATGGCTTTTCCCCTCATGGAAGGTAAGGTTCTTGAGGACAAGGACCATTTATATCCGTGTTGCCTGGCATAGTGCTTGGCATATAGTAGCCACTTAAATCCTTGAGGAATTGAAAGTTTCCCATTCCCTTTCCCCTCCAGAGGACTCTGCATGATAGCAGGTGTCTCCCGGCCACATCTTGTTAGGCCACAGGAATGATTCCATAGTAGCGATGTTTCGGGCACTTTGTCAGGAGTTATCTGCAGACGAGGGTCATTTAATAGCAGTCCTCACATGACACCATGGAAGTAACTAACTTAGTGGAGGATGGAATGGAAATCTTTCATCATTTTCCTTACCACCAATTGATTTTGGAGTCAATGGTGATAACAGACTTTCACGTTTTTATAACCTTTGGGATTTACAAAGCACTTTCATAGCCATTATCTCACTTAAATGAATTAATCAGCATTAGTTAAATGCTTACAACACTGTGCTAAACTCTGGAGATAAACATAGGAAAGTAAGAGAGGCCCTGCCCTCAAGGACCTTATATCCCAATAGGAGGAGATGGTATTAATAGGGGAGTGGCAGGCAGAGGGGAAGACCACAGAGGAGGGTGAGTAGAATAATAGGTTGATTGTTCTCCTAGGAAACGGTAGTATGGACTAAATTACCCATCATCTAACAGTGTGGGGGTGGGGAGGTCACTCACACAAAAGCTGGTTGGCAAAAGACCTCCACAGTAATTCTGGGAGGCAGGCAGGGTGGGTGCTGACCATCCCTATTTAATTTCTGAAGAAACAGGTTTCAGGAGGTTAAGATACTTGTCCAATATCCCACGAAACCCCTGTTTCTTTTTTTTTATCTTTTTAAAAATTAATTTATTTGTTTTCAGTTTTCAACAGTCACTTTCATAAGTTTTCAATTTTCTCCCCCTCCCTTTCTGAGACAGTATTCAATCTTATATAGCTTCTACACATTCATTCTTATTAAACACATTTTCACATTAGTCATGTTGCAGAGAAGAATTAAAACGAATGGGAGAAACCATAAGGAAAAACAAAACAAAATGAAATAGAAAATAATCTGCTTCATTCTGCGTTCTGTCTCCACAGTTCCTTCTCTGGATGTGGATGGCATTGTGCCTCAAGAGTCCTTTGGGAATGTTTTAGGTCCTTGCATTGCTACGAAGGGCTAAGTCTCTCAGAAATAGTCATTGTGCTCTGTGGCTGTTATTGCGTATAATGTTCTCCTGGTTCTGCTCATTTCACTCAGCATCAATTCGTACAAGTCTTTCCAGGTTTTTCTGAAGTCCACCTGTTCATCATTTCTTATAGCACAATAGTATTCCATTACATTCATGTATCAAAACTTGTTCAGCCATTCCCCAATGGATGAGCATCCCTTTGATTTCCAGTTTTTGACCACCACAAAAAGAGCTGCTATAAATACTTTTGTACGTGTGGGACCTTTCTCCATTTTTATGATCTCTTTGGGATACAGACCTAGAAGCGATATTACTGGGTCAAAGGGTATGCACATTTTTATGGCCATTTGGATATAGTTCCAAATTACTCTCCAGAATGGTTGGATCTGCTCACAGCTCCACCAACAATGAATTAGTGTTCCAACTCTCCTACACCTCCTCCAACATTTATCATCTTCCTGTTTTGTCATGTTAGCCAATCTGGTGGGTGTGATATGGTACCTCAGAGTTGTTTTGATGTGCATCTCTGCCAAGCCTAGAGGCCTGTATTGGGCTACCCGAGTCTTTCTTACCTGTCCAGGTCTTCGGCTGGCCACGCCGGATGCACGTATGAGAGAAAGGACGTTCCAGAGTCAAACAGGGGTTGAGCTTTATTACAGGGTTTCGGTTACAAGTGCAGGGGGTCTTCTTTCTTAGGACGAAGAGGGGGAGATTTCCTAAGAAGGCTAAGCTTAAGGGAATGGAAGTAGAAGTACAAGCGGGGGAGAGAGGGGGAGGGGAGAGAGGAAAGAAAAGAAGCGGAGCCCTACTTTTCTCTTTGGCTCCACACGTGCTAAGAGCGCTTTTAGGCTTCCTCAATCCTACTTAATCTTCAGCCACACAGTTTGCATCTCAATACCATGCTGTTAGATAACTAGGTGTGCTCCAATCCGGGACGACCTCGAGGGCAGGGAGACTCCACCCATCAGGTATCTCCGGGGGAGAGGCGGAAATACCCGAGCTAGCCGAGCTAGCTCGGTCTGACCTTCTCGAACCCCCGCTGTTCATGGAGGGCCTCGTAAGACTCTAAGATTTAGAAGTCCCACTTTTACCTGCCCGAGACTGTCCACACGGAATTGAGCTTCCAGTCCCAACACATCTCTCTAATCAATAGTGGTTTAGAGCATGTTTTCATATGACTATAGATAGCTTTAATTTCTTCCTTTGAAAACCGCCTGTTCATATCCTTTAATCATTTATCAACTGGGGAATGACTTGTATTCTTATACATTTGACTCAGTTCTCTATATATTTTAGGAATAAGGCCTTTATCACAGACATTAGTTACAACAATTCTTTCCCAGTTTTCTTCTTCCCTCCTAATCTTGGTTGCATTCTCTTTGTTTGTGCAAAAACTTTTCGAATTAATGTAATCAAAATTATCCATTTTGCATTTCATAATATTCTCTGTCTCTTGTTTGGTCATAAATTTCTCCATTCTCCATAAATTTGACAAATATACTATTCCCTGCTCCCCTAATTTGTTTATAGTATCAGCCTTTATACCTAGATCATGTACCTATTTGGACTTTATTCTTGTGTATAGTGTCACACATTGGAACCCCCATTTCTTTAGATGTAAACTCTGTATGCTTCCCACTCTACCCCATTGGAGGCCACATCTCCAGTGCATGACTGAGCCACCCCTGAGCCTAGGCTTTCTAATTCCAGACCCTATCCCTTCTACCACACTAACCTGTTTCTTTTTTAGCTTAGCTAACTACCAATGTCTCAGTTTTCCAACCTGTAAAGGAAGGTCAAGAGTATTTGTGGAAGCATGTTATAAATGTGATGAGGTAAGAACACTAGATTGGTCAATGGAGTTTAAAAGGAAGCCCCAGAAATCCTAATAGGTGATTCGGCTTGGTTGGTTACTAACACACAGACACTGGGTTTCAAAGATCATATGCAATAGCTACAACCAGCATGGGACAAATGGGCCTGTGATCCAAGTCATCAGCATTTTGAACAAGGTAGTGGATCATGCTTCCTTTATGCTAAGAGATTCAGTGTTGTATGATGGCTAGAGCTATGGACTTGGAATCAGGAAGACATAAGTTCAAATCTTGTCTTAGAGACTTGTTATTGTATGGATTTGGGCAAGTCACTTAAACTCTCTGGGCCTTAGTTTCCTCATCTGTAAAATGAAGGGATTTGATTTAATCTCTGAACTCCCTTTCAGCCTGAAATCTATGATCCTATGATCATACCTTTGCTGCCTTCAGTGGCCTATCCTCTAAGTCCACCTTCCCTTCCAGCCATCACATTAGTGAGGGCTGGACTTTCTGATGGAGGAGCCCCTCCCTCCCTCTTTTGACATGACTGTCCCTATAGTCAGACTGTCCTCTGTTCTACCACTGTAATCCTCTCTCCTCCTTCCCAAAGCACAGTTATTTTTCTGCTGTGTATCCCCTGCCCTGCCCCTGCAAACATGAAGTAGGAATATAGCTTTAGAGATGGGAGAGAACGTGGGGGTTATCTGGTCCTTTACAAATGAGGAAACGGGTATGGAAGAGTGAGAGGGACTGCCTGAAGATCACATAGGGAGTTAGTGGCTAGGATTTGAACTCGTATCCCTTGACTCCTGATTGTGAGAGTGATTCATTCCATTTCTTCATCTCCTTCCTTGATTTCACCATTGATGCCAGAAGAATGGACTCAGTTCTTGTCCTTTCCATTTACTCTTCTTGTCATGTATTCTGAGAGCTCTGTCTTTGACTGGCTGATGTCCTAAGCTTAACCTTTCTTAACTTAAGAAACCTAGCAAAATGACAGCCCAAAGGAGATCATAGCTTTCTTGCCAACTGCTCGAGAATGCAGAACTGATATTGTTAGAGTGTGGGATAAGCATCCCTTTCTATGTTCCATTAATGACTTTTCCAGGATTACAATAAATACTTAGGACTGAGTGTAAGCGATGAGTAACTTGCACATCTTTTTGTCATTTCCCTGTAGACTAGTATTCAGTACCACTGGCAGAGCCAGGATCTGCCTTAGGGAATGGCCACATCAGAGCAGCCAAACTCTAGCACTTCTAAGGACCTCGTACTTTATCTTTGCAGGATAAGATCATAGATCTAGAGGAGAAAGGAACTGATAAGAAAGAAGCCCTCTGCACCCCCTCATTTTAGAGATGAGAAAATTGAGGGCCAGACAGGTCAAGTAACAGAGGAAGGAGCAGAGATAGGATCTGAACCCAGGCCCTCTGACTTTCTGCTTTATTCACTGTACTGAACTATATACTGCCACCTATCTGACCAGATACTCTCTGTGTGGTGGCCACTTGGTCCTGCCCTGACCCCTTGCTACCTCCTTCCATCACAGTTGAACTATCCAGCATTCATTTCCTTCAAGGTTCAGCTCTCTGCTAGGAAAACAAAAAGAATCTTGAGAGTATACCAGGCTTAGATAACCTTTTTATATTTTCATACAGACCTTCTGGGTACCAAAACAGCTGGAAATTTTGATTACTGCAAAGGTTCTTTCTGTAATCCTATAAAATCCCAGGCTTTGGCTAATTCCTTTCTCTGCCTCTCTTTACACCAAGCAGTGTATAAGAACTACAACCACTGAAGAAGGGAAAAGCTTTATGCTTCCAGCAGACCTAGGTTTGAATCATATCCCTTATAGCCCTCCCTGAGACTCAGTTTCCTTATCTAAAAAATGGGGGTAATAACGTTGGCGCTACCCACCTCCCAGGGTGACTGTGTGGAAAGTGATCTTAAACTGGGAAGGGGAAGTGAAAATAAATGCTTAATAATTTAAAAATAGAATTTGTAAACTGAAAAGTGAGTTACTTTCACGTTCTCTCCCATATTGGGAATGCAGCACATTCATGAGAATTGATTTTCCAATTTGCAAAGGGTCTGTATCGTTTTCAAAGACAAAATAGGATGCTGCCATTATAAATGTGTGCGAAAATCACTTGGTTCGACCTTTGGGGATTCTGAGGGAGAATTAGGTTGATGGTGACAATTTACTGAAAGCAGGTTCCAAGTTCCTCCTTAAAAAAAGAAAAAAAAATGATTTGTGAAGTTCTACTTTGTAACAAAGATGACTGGATTTACAGCCGGGAAGACCCCTGAAATTCACTCACTGCATGACTCTGGGTGAGGCGCTTGATCACCTTTTCTACGTCTGTAAAAAGACGATGAGAATACCTGTCTTGCAGACCTCTTCTAGTTGTTAGGAGTCTCATATGAAGTGATGTAGTTAAAGTGCTTTCTCCACTATATAGTACACTGGAAATTTGGGCTGCCATCATCCTCATCCTCATCCTCATCATCTTTGATGAGGTTCAGATTAAAATGATCTTGAGACAAATCTATCCTGTTATTCTATATTTAATGCTCTTCAGAGCACTGCACAAGTGGTTACAGCCACTACTATTTATAGTTGAGTAAAAGTATTGGAATGAAAGCTCATTCTCTGTAGGTTCACTGAGAGCATCCTTAGTACCTCTCCAGGAGCAGACAGGATAGCAAAATGACAAACATCTCATCTTATCACCATACGATCTTGATCTCCTCTGCTATTTTACAAGCTTTTTGTTCCATGTAGCTTGGATAGAATGAGTATTGGGGGGATGATCAAAAACATTGTTTGAAGTTTTTTCTGGGAAATATTATATCTGGGCAATTATAGTAAACAATTTGGTTTGTGATAATGCTCTAGTTTTAGTATAGTTCATTGATTGAGTTTTCTAGAATATTTTGAAGTCTATATAGTAGCATGTAGGTTTGTCAACTGTTGGTCTGTGAGAGGCAGCAAGCTTCTGGTATATAATTCTTTCCACCAGGTCATGCCTTGCTAAATATTCAGTAGACATTAAATGTTTGCAGCCTCCAGAGATTTTTTTTTTTGCTCTGTTCTACTGTCTCTGTTATTTCTTTATACCTTCTCTGTATATATCTTTTATGTGCTATTACCGTGAACTTCTCAAGAATATGGACTGTCTTTTGCCTTTCTTTGTATCCCTTGCACTTAGCACAGTGCCTGGAATATAATGAGTATAGAATTGTGTATAAACTTTTTAATATGTGACTGTACTTCTTTGCTAGTAGTCAATATTTCTGTGTCTAAATTCATTAGAAATGCTGATCTATGGTTTTCTTTGCTTTGATTCTCCCTTGTATAGGTAGAAAGACTCCATTTGTATCCTAAAAGGAATTTGGTAGGATCCATTTTTTATTTTTGCAAATTATTTAATGCTGGAATTGTTGTTCATCTTAGTTTTCAAAGAGGACCAGTGACATCATGGGGTGATATCTTGACTTGCACACGAAGTGGATTTAAATGAGGCAGAATTGCACAAAATCTCTTCCTGAGTCATCAAAGTCCAGTGGCAGGACAAAAGTCAAGATGATGGGTGATGGCCTGGGATGCAGTAGAAGACTTTGGCAACTTAGATGTCTGACCAAGCTCTAAGCAGCCCATAGCACCTGCTTCAGCCCCCTTCATCCCCGTTGGAACAAATTGTTCTCATCCACCCATTCCACAGGGGGAAGTCTTAACGTGCTTGTGGTAGACATGCCCCTAACGCACTGACAGATTTGAGGCCTGTTGGTTACCCTTAACCTGGTTTAGCCCCTGTGCTAAGATGAATTAGTGAGGTATGTTGGAGTCACAGGTGAGAGCTGTGTGAAGATGAGCACCAAAGGTGGATGAACAGCCCTGAAAAGGGCACTGGAAAGTCCTCACACCAAAAGCCCTAGTCCTCCCTGAATACCCCCATGCTTCCTAATAAAACTGGAATTAGTTGTTCTTTGAAATATTTGAGAGTGTTTGCTTATAAATCCATCTGGTCCTGCATTTAAAAAAATTCTTTGGGACTTCAATTATAGCTTATTCAATTTCTTTTTCTGAAATTGGAATATTTAAATTCTCTGTTAATCAGTCTATAAGTTTAGGTAATTTATATTTTTAAAAATATTCATCAATTTTATTTGAGTTGCCAGTTTTGTTGGTCTTTAATTGAGGAATAATGTTTCTAGCAAATTCCTTCTTAACCTGTTGTATATTTACATTTTCCATTTTTTATATTGGCAAATTGTTTTTCTCTCTCTTACAAAAACATAATTAGCTAATTATGGTTTACTTATCTTTTTTTTGAAGGCACTAGTTTTTTTTTCAATTCTTTTATTTTGCCTTCAGTGTTGTTAACCCTTTCTTTGATTTTCAGAATTGTAGTTTTGGTGTTTAATTGAAGTTGTTTGACTGGTTGGTTTTCTAGGTGTTTTCCTTTATGTGTGATTCTCAAATCACTGATCTGTTCTTTTTCTCTTTATTAATGAAAATGTTTAGAGATATACATTTACTCCTAATGACTACTTTGACTACAGACAAAAAGTTTCAACATATTGTCTCATTGTCATTTCCTTTGATGAAATTAATCTGATGTTTCCATGATTAGTTCTTTGAACAATCAGTTCCTTAGGACCAAATTACTTAATCTTCATTAAATTTGAATTCCTCCTTTGCCAGTTCTTAATTATCATTTTATTATCTTGTGGTCTGTAAATGATATGCTTAATGTTTCTCCTTTTCTGTATTTGTTTGGGAAGTTTTTTTTATTCATTGGCTCATTGAGGTCACTTTTTGTAAAAGTTCCACATACGGCTAAAAATATGCGCATTTCTTTCTATTCCCATTCAGTAATTGCAAGAGTTATCTCTAACTTTTCTAAAGTTATATTCATGTTCTTAACTTACTGCTTGTATATCTGTTTTGTTAGATTTATATTTATTTGAGAAGGGTTCATTGAGCACTTCAACTATTATAGTTTTACCATCTGTCTCTGTAATTTGATGAAATTTTCCTTTGAGTACTTAGATGTATAATTTGGTACATATGTATAGAGCAGTGATATTATTGCATCGCCCATGGTGACTTTAGGCATAATTTAGACTAGGGGTGGAGAATCTGTGGCCTTGAGGACTCGTGGCCTTCAAGGTCCTTGGGTGCGGCCTTTTGACTGAATCCAAGTTTTGCAGAACAAATCCTTTTATTAAGGGGATTTGTTCTCTGAAGTTTGGATTGGGTCAAAGGGTCACACTTAAGGACCTAGAGGATCACACGTGGCTTCAAGGCCACAGATTCCCCACCCCTATTTTAAACTCCATGTATATCTCTTTTAACTATGACTATTTTTGTTGTTGTTCCATTCACTTGTGTCTGACTCTCTGTGATCCCACAGACCATAACATGCCAGGCCCTTCTATCCTCTACTATCTCTCAAAGTCTGTCCAAGTTCATGTTCATTGTTTCCATGATAATATCTATCCATCTCATCTTCTGTCATCCCCTTTTCCTTCTGCCTTCAATCTTTCCCAATGCCAGGGCCTTTTCCAATGAGTCCTGTCTTCTCATTATGTGGCCAAAATATTTGAGTTTCAAATTTAGTATTTGACATCCCAGTGAATAGCCTGAATTGATTTCTTTAAGTATCAACTAATTTGATCTCCTTCAAAAGTCATTTCCAGCACCACAGTTCGAAAGTATTGACTCTGTGGCTCTCAGCTTTCTTTACAATCCAATTCTAACAGCTATACAATGCTACTGGAAAAAAATCATAGCTTTGACTATAAGGACCTTTGTTGCCAAGGTGATGTCTTTGCTTTTTAGTATATTGTCCAGAATTGCCCTACCTTTCTTTCCAAAGTGCAAGGTTATTTTTACTTTTACTATCTCACCTCCCCCCGCCCCACACATACACCTTGCCAATCTCTTATCCCCTTCCCCTCCTTTTTCCTTATTGGATAAGATAGATTTCTATAACCAACTGAATGTGTTTGTGTATTGCCCTCTTTGAACCAATGCCATTGAGAATGAGGTTCAAGCATTGGAGTCACCCCTACCATTTTCCACCCTACTATAAAAGTTCTTCCTTGTGTACCTGTTTTATGTGAGAAAAATCTCTCCTTTTTACCTCTCCCATTGCCCCCTTCTCCCAATGCATTCCTCTTCATCCCCCTTTCATTTTTTTTTGTTGGAGATAATTACAACATAAGGGGAGGAGCCAAGATGGCAGAGTAGAAAGATACACATATGCTAGCCAGGAACCCACAGCCCAGAAAATACCTGTAAAGAAGAACTCCCAACAAATTCTGGAGCAGCAGAAGCCTCAGAACAATGGTGTGGAGGAGACTTCTGTTCCAGAGAGACCTGAAAAACCAGCACCAAAGGTCTGTCATGCACTGGACTGGAGCAGAGCCCAGCCCTGCCTTGGCTGCGCAGCATCAAGAGGAGCAGATCTCAGCAGGCTTCAGGGACAGAATCTCCAGCAGCTGCACAGGTCCTTCCAGCCACAGGTGCCAAAGGTCAGTGAGAGAGTCTTTTCAGCTCCCTGAGAGGGGAGCAGGGTGTCCCCATGACTCAGGCCCCCTCGGTAAGCAGCAGCAGAGGCAGCAGCAGAGGCAGAAGCAGACAGAGGCTCCCAAATCAGGCAGGAGCTCAGATCCATTGCTGAAGGTCTCATCATAAACCCCCTGAGGGAACTGAGCCCCATGTGGCAGCCCTGCCCCCACCTGAGCACCTGAACTTAATCTCAACTGAATAGCAGCCCCGCCCCCACCAAAAACCCTGAGGCTGGGGAACAGTACTTGAATCTCAGCCCCCAAGCACTAGCTGGGTGGATCTGGTGATGAGGTGGGTGTGGAAAGGAAACTCAGAAGTCAAGTCACTGGCTGGGAAAATGCCCAGAAAAGGGAAAAACAATAAGACCATAGACCAATAAGACCATACTTTCTTGGTGAACAGATATCTCCTCCCATCCTTTCTGATGAAGAAAAATAATGCTTACCATCAGGGAAAGACATAGAATTCAAGGCTTCTGTATCCCAGCCCACCCAATGGGCTCAGGCCATGGAAGAGCTCAAAAAGGATTTTGAAAATCAAGTTAGAGAGGTGGAGGAAAAGCTGGGAAGAGAAATGAGATAATTACAACATAATCAATTCAGATCCATGTCCTCTGTCTATGTAAATTCATTTTAACTTCCCTAATAATGATAAAGTTCTTAAGAATTACATGTATCATCTTCTCATATAGCAATATAAATATTCTAACTTTATTGAGTCCTTTGTGATTTATCTTGCATGGTTACCTTTTTATGGTTCTCTTGTGTCTTGTGTTTTAATGTCAAATTTTCTATTCACCTCTGGTTTTGCATCAGGAATGCCTGGAAGCTGCTCTATCTTGTGCGATCCTGCCTGTGGTTTTACAGTATTTGAATTGTTACTTTCTGGCTGTTGAAGTATTTTGTCCTTCACCTGGGAGCTCTGGAATTTGGCTACAATATTCTTGGGAGTTTTCATTTTGGGATCTCTTTCAGGATATGATTGGTTTCCATTGGATTCCATTTCTGTTTTACCCCCTGGATCCAAATTTTAGGACAGTTTTCCTAGATAACTTTTTTTTGAAATATGATGTCTAGACTCTTTTGTTTTGTTTTTTTTTATCGTGGCTTTCAGGATCAAATCAAATTTCCAGATCAATAATTCTTTAATTATCTTCCCTTAATCTATTTTCCAGGCCAGTTGTTTTCTGATGAGACATTTCATATTTTCTTCTATTATTTTTCATTCTTTTGACTTTGTTTTATTGTTGCTTGATGTCTTATAGAGTCATTGGTCTCTAGCTGCCCAATTTGAATTTTAGGAATTATCTTTTTTCAGTGAGCTTTTGTGCCTCTTTTACCATTTGGTCAACTCTAGTTTTTTTAAGGTGTTGTTTTCTTTGATATTTTTGTGCTTCTTTAATCAAACTATAAATTGTCTTTTCATAATTTTCTTGCATCACTACCATTTATTTTCCCAGTTAGAGGTAGAGGAAACTCTACCACTCTTATCATGTAACTCTTCCAAGAATTCTTGTTGGGGTTGGACCCAATTAGCATTTCTCCTTGAGTCTTTACTTATAGCTGTTTTCATGTTATTGTCTTCTGAGTTTATGTCTTGGACTTCCCTGGTACCACCGTAGTTATTTATGTTCAAGTTCTCTTTTTGTTATTTGCTTACATTTCCACCTATTTCCTGACTTTGAATTTTATGTTGAAGTTGGACTCTGCTTATCTGGGGGTAGAAGGTCACTGTCCCAAGCTTCAGACTTTTTTATGCTCTTGTTTTCCCAGCAAGTTTTCAGTGCTTCGAAGGTGGTATGATTTGGGGAGAGGTGTGGTTACTGCTCTCCTAGTCTGTGCTCTGATAGTCACCCTGCTACTCTTCAGCTGCAAGTGTTTGTGCTCCTCTGAGTCCTGGAACTGTGCCCAGGACCCATATCCCCTTTGTGACCAGCCACAAGCACTCCTCTCTGCCTGGGAACTGTATATGTATGGGTAATAGAGTTGCCAATCAGTGCCAGCAAAGAGTTCCATATAATCTGTTTCTGACTAGTCCTTTGAAGCCCTTACCATTTCCTGAAGCTGCTGCTGGCACTGCTTCAGCTGCCTTCCAAGGCCCACCACTGGTGCCACTGCCATGCTCTAGGCTGGTGCTGCAGCTTTGAAACCCCAGAGTTACAAAGCTCTCCTGTCAACCTCCTAAATTGTCTTAGGTTGGAAAAATGTCTCACTCTGCTCTTTTGTTGGCTGTGCTGCTTTAGAATTGGATTTGAGGTGTTATTTGTAAATTGTTTGTAGGAGAATGTTAGTGCAGTTCAACTATATGGCTGCTTCTAATCTGCCATCTTGGCTAGCTTCTATGTTTGCCTCATTTTCAAGGTACTCTTGTCTCTGCACCTTTATGACATTTGCTCCTCTGATTGCCTGCCTGGCTTTGACCCACTCCTCCAGCTGAACTTCTGGCTTCTGCCTGATTCCGGTCTTCTGATTACTGGTCTGACTTGACATGCTTCCCTACCAACATTTCTGGATTCCATGGGTTCCCTCAATCTAACTAATCATGTCCCTTCACTCCTTGATTCCAGACATGACTTTAGCCCACATGAAGGGCCAAATGTGCTATACTGGTCTGCTGTGGTATGTAGTTCCACCTGTGAATGGAAAGGACAGAGGAAACCTTTGGAAATGGCTCACTAGGCTCTTCTACTATTCCTAATGTTTTTCATTTTAGTCCTTTTAGATAATTTTGTTAAAACATCTGAAAACAAAAGCTTCAAATCCAATGATTAGCTGCAAAGGACTTAGCATTTTCAGTGTGAGCCAATTCTCCCCGCCCAGTAATGAACTTCCAGTTTTGGAAGTGTTCTCAAGTTCTCAAGCTGAAGATAGATGGGGGAAGGCTGGAAGCATGCACTTTCAATACGATGACTGTAGGTCTCTCAAGTGGAACATATTCTACCACTGCCTCCATTTGCCCAGTCATTCCTTGCTCCCTTGGTCTGTCCTCTCTGGAAGGCTAGCATTTTCATCACTCCAATGAGAGGCTGTCTCCAAGTTTCTTGCTGTATATTCTTCATTTTTATCTTCCTAATACAAGATCCCATGCTCTTTGAACCATTCCACACTGCTTCTTCATTAACTCAGCAGGGAAGAGGAAATACCTTGGTAGCCAGTATTGATGGGCCAGACATTTGATGAGATCTTCATGAAATGTTCTTGCTGATATTTATTTTGGAAAAATGTTTCATGTGTTAACTTCATTTCCAGGTCTCTCTACAGGGGAGTTATGGCTTTCTGCTTTATGTACCTATGTTTACCTTGGGTCTGCATATTCCTAAAAAAACTTGACTTCTGCTTTCCATTTAGCCACTGGCTTATTATGTGACCTTATGTATAGCATCTCCTTTCTCTGGACCTCAGGTGACCCTATCCATAAAATGACATTAAACTTGGATGAGTCAGTACAAATTCTCTATTTATTTTCTCCTCCTATTAGATGAGATTCTGCTAGAATCCACTGAGTTACTGCACTCATGTATATCTCTTTATGAATAAGAAAGAGAGGAGGGAGGGCACCAGTGACAGACAGACTCCCACTCTGGCTGCAACATGCAGTATTACTAAGGACGTACAACACTAAGCTGTGTGTCTCCTTTGAGGGGATATATGCTTAGAAGAAAAGGCAGTTTGGGCTGGTATAGCTGGAGAGAGCCCCAGGAGAATCCAACAAACTACCAAGACCAAGCAGGATGCCTCCAGCACATTACAGGGACAAGTGGTAGAGAATTCCCAGGAGGATACCCTCTCCCCAGTCTGAGAAAATGGGATATATGCAGGGTTGGAAGGCATGCCCACGTGGACAACTCTGTGGTGCTACTGAGGTGCTCAAGTGGAAGATGCCTCTGACTGCCCAGAGATTCTCAGCTCCCCAGTCTCACTGGGTGAGCTGTCCCTGGCCTCACAGGGCTCACTTCTCAAATTTGAATCCCTTTGGGAATCCTGTAGCTTATGTAGCTGAAGCCCTGGGAGTTTGGAACTAGGGGGCAGAAAGCACAGCTTTTCCTTTCCTTTTGGCCCTGACTCACTATGTGACTTTGGATGTCTTGTTTCCATTCTCTCAGCCCCAGTTGCCCCCATCCATCATATGATATTAAACTTAATCATCTCAAAGGGCCTTCTTAATTTTATGTTTCTGAAATATTACAGCAAGGAATTAGTTGAAAAATTAGTTGGGCTTCCCCTCCCCTTTTCAAGCCAGAATGTGTTTGCTTGCAAAACTGCTTCATGGGACTTGGGTAACAATCCTCATAATCCTGTCTATTTAGCAGCTATAACATTTCAGTGGGAGGTATACCTTTATTGTAGCTTTGGAATGTGTAATTAGGATTGGAACATGCTGCCCCTGATTACCATAGAAACGCACTGAAACTTCTCCTTAAACCTTATTCCCTTTTAGAAGTCTTTCTCTCTTCCTTTCTCAATGACAGACCAAGACTGAGAGAGAGAGAGAGAGAGAGAGAGAGAGAGAGAGAGAGAGAGAGAGAGAGAATGAGAATCAATCCTTTTTTCCCCTTTTGGTTCATTTACCAAGAGGAACCATTGCCAACCACAACAAGTGGTGTAGAATGAACCCCTCTTCTCCCTGAAAAACCGGAACCTATTTATAGCCTGTCACACATTTTAATTAAATATGTTTTTCTAGCTAAAATTTAAATAGATGTTTTGGCATCAGACATTTCCCCAATCTCTAATAATTTGTGGTCCATTGGTTTGGCAGGATTTATGCTTACTTGGAATACCGAAGGTCAGGTCATGCTCAGTTTTGATCAATGTACGATTAGGCACATTGGTCTGAGCAGCTGAAGCAAAGCAGCTTCTCGAGGCGACTAAATCTATGAGTCTTTGTCTTCCTCAGCAGCAGGGCCCAGGTTTTGCCTCCGGATTGCAGAGATCATTTCTCATCATGCTGCTTGCAAGGTTGTTCCAAGCTTGTCTTCTGGATTTTAAAGCAAAAGCTCAAGCCATGGTGCTAATTTGCTTTTCTGAGATAGAAGAGCTAGATGTGGGCTCATCAAATAACTACTGGGCCTTCTCCTCCTTGGAGAACTGTACCTTGTGGGCAGAAAACTGAAGTTTTGCAAAGACATTCATTTTCCAACAAGGAAAGAAATACTTAGTTCAGTATTTGTTGGCCCCCTGAGGTGAGGTGGATGTTCCAATATTAGGGGCGGCTTTTTATAGTCCACATATCGGTATTCGTGCTTGACAGGCCTGTCCTACTCAGTGGGAATGGTCTTCAATGTCTGCTTTTGCTCATTACAGAATCCTCCACTGTATTCTCCACAGTGAGATGGTCATTCATCAGCCTTGATTACTATGGTCCAAATGTAAAAAGCCATTGGCACCTCCCATTACCTATGTCCTTCCTCAGACAAAACCCATCAATCCCTGTCTGTGACTCCTTAGGAGCCTGGGTATGTTGACTACCAGACTAATCCAAACTTGTTATTCCATTCCAGAAAGCAAGGCTGCCCTTTGGACAATATTGTGAAGTGGATAATGTTTGCCTTCTCTGCCCTCTCCTCTCCCTCTGGGGTGCCCCCTTTGTGTCCTCATTCTCCTACCCTTCCTTCTATCAAAGGCTCCTCATCTGCCAAATGGAAAGGCAGTAATAATCTAATTCACACTAAGGTACAAATGACTCATAACACTGTTGCTCCTCCTTACAATTGGTGCATTTTAATGAGGTTAACCCACTTAACCAGAAAGAGTATGTTTCAGGCCTTCTGACAGGCCCTCCTAGAGGCCTGCAAAATTCTTCAGTATTTTGTCCTGAGGTTTGTAGAAGCCAGAGGGCTTGCCTTCTCGTCACTTCTCACCCCCACCCCCACCCCTCCAGGGCCTCAGGCAGTGTATAGTAAAAGCTGAGGACTAACTGGTTGACTGATTTCTGACTTATCTCTGGTGATGATAAACCCAGTTGCTAAACACATCATGAGAATGAAGGGTAGATACACATATGTGTCAGAAAGGTCCTTACAGAATTTTCCAGCTGGAAGAGAATGGAGCATGTGTTGAGGGAAGGGGAGGGGGGAGGAAGGGAAAGATGCAGTCTCTCAGTGAAATGGTCCTAGCCATGGGAGCTAGAGTCCATCCCCTTCAGGAGCTTCCAGGGCTGAGGGGGGCAGCATTTTGTATAGCTGTGGATCGAAGTTAAATACAGTGAGGAGCAGAGGCTTCGTCCTCATCTGTAGGCACTTGAGGTCTGCTTGGTTTCAGATAAGACGTTGGCATTCCAGACTTTGCAGCAGAATGCAAATCATCCCAGAGGGAGAGAAATAAACAAATATGTGCGAGCTAGGGAGGAAAGGATTCAATATTAATTAGCAATAGGCCATCAATATCCAGGAGTCAGCAGCCATATTTTGACCTCACATCTACCTTGGATGACAGGTAGCTGGAAGCATTTCAAATATCTAGATAGATGCTGTTTTTTTTTTAATCTATTAGAACCAACTTTGATTCTTGACAAAGGTCAACAAACAAACAAGCACTTTGCCATTTTGTCTCCTGGATTCTCCAGCACTCAGTCCATTCCAACAACCATGTTTTCTTTCTCACTAGTGAGTCCTGAGACTTTGAGAGAGCTGACAGTTCCCTCCCTTTCTTGGAGAAAGGGAAGAGATGAATCGCTTCATCCCTGGCACTATTCCTCAGGGCACTTGTCTGGTCCTCAGTGCCACATTTGGCAGATGGTAGAAATGGTAGCATACTTGACAGTTCCCTTTTACTGGCCCCTTGTTTCCTACTGTATTCTTGGACTCTGTCATTCAAGTATTCTGGCCATTTAAAGATAGGTGCTGGTGGGGGTGCCACCACACATGCCTGTTATAACATTAGGTAAAGTCCTCTTAGACAGCAATCAAAGTCAATAGTAACTGTCCTCATTGGCTTACCCAGAAGGACAGCAATCTCCTTAGCATGTAAAAGGGTCATGAGGATATCAAGGAGGGATGAGAAAGGTCAGAAATGTAGTTATTGTCTGTCATTCCTATTCTCGGAAGAAGCAGTATGCTAGGGTGGCAAGAGAGCAAAGATTAGACTCAGGGAGACTTGGATTCAGATCCCACCTTCAATACTTACTAGCTATGTAACCATGGGCAAGCTACTCTGACCTCTGGACCCTCTCTAAGACATGTCTACTCGATTATAAACAAATTATAATCTGAGTTGGTGGAGGGAGTTCCTATTCTAAATAAATAAAAAAACCATGGCCTTCAAAGAAAAGGGAGAATGACCTATTTGTACAAAAAATATTTATAGCAGCTCTTGGCAAAGAATTCAGAATTGAGGAGATGCCCATCATTTGGGGATGGCTGAACAAGTTGTAGTATTTGGTTGTGATAGAATACTATTGTGCTATAAGAAATATCAGCAGGATGGTTTCAGAATAAAACCTGGAAAGAGTTATATGAACTGATGCAAAGTAAAGTGAGCAGAACCAGGAGAACATTGTAGAAAGTAATGGCAATATTGTGAGGATGATCAACTGTGAAATACTTAGGTAGTCTGATTGAGACAGTGATCCAAGGCTATTCCAAAAGACCCATGATAAAAAATGATATTTACCACCAGAAAGAGAAATGATGAAGCCTGAGTGCAAACTGAAGCATACTTTCCTTGAATTCTTTATTTTTCTTGTGTGTGTGTTTTCTTTTGCAACATGACTAATATGGAAATATATTTTGTATGACTTCACATATGTAATTAATATGATGTTTGTCTTCTCAAGAGGTGGGAGATGGGCAGGAAGGAGGGAGAAAATTTAGAAATAAAAGTGTTCAGAAATAAATGTTAAAAAATTTTAAATGTAACTGGGAAATATTTAATGAAATAAATAAAAATATTTTTAAAACTAGAAATAAAAGAATCCATGATTTTCTGATTTATTTCTATCCCTGATAACTTTTATCAAGGACCTACCTGCTCAAATATTTCTGATAGAAGATCGATATCTAAGCTATAAAGAGAATTGACACGTATATAAGAACAAGAGCCATGTTGATGCTTATTTTGAAAAGTCTGTCGCTTCTTAATGACAACCCCCCTTGTGTAACAACGAAGTAAATTCAGCTAAACAAATAAAACCAATGGCCACGTCTGACAATGTGTATCTCACTCTGTGCCTCTGGTCTACCACCTCTCTGCCATGATTCTTCTGAGGTCGTGTACCATCAGGGTTTCGAAGTCTTCCAGCATCGATTTCCTTTACGTTATGGTGGCCATAATAGCATTGGTTTTGGCTCTGCTCACTTTGCTCTGAATCAGTCCACAAATTTCTCTAAACTTGTCCTATATGCTACTTCTCCTAGAATAGCAGTGCATCATCTTCACATACCCCAGTCTGTTCCATCATTACTGGATACATGGGCACTCACGTTGCTTCCAGGCCTTTGCTATCACTGCTACGAATATTTTGTCACGTATGGAATTTTTTCCCATGTCGTCAACGTCTCTGAGGTATATGCCCAGGAGTGGTATGGCTGGTCAGAGGGTGAATAGTTTAGTCACTTTTTTAGGGTAATTCCAAATTGTTTTCCAGAAGGATTGTACCAATTCACATGTCCACCAATAACATGCTAATATGCTTATCTTACTATGTCCCTGTAGTACTGGCCATTTCCCTCTTTGGTCAGAGTTGCCAATCTGAAGGGTGAGAGGTTGAATTGCAGAGATGTTTGACATTACATTTCTCTTACTAGTGGTGATTTGAAACATTCTTTCCCAAGCCTGTTAGTAGCTTGGGGTATGGGAATATCTAGCTGGACTGGTCCTCAAACGGCAAGTGTGATAGGGTCTCTGCCAGGTCCCTGCCCTTCTAGCTTGGCTTCACCTGCCAGATTTCACCCTCTAGTGGAAGAGCCTTGGAAGAGTCAGGGTCACCACCCCTCTAAACGAAGCATTGGGTTCCAAGGTGACAGAAAGTTTGGGGAAATCAAACAATTATTTGTGAAATAAAAAAAAAAAAACAACCCTCTGGCATACTATAAAGATGATGTCATTTCAGAAGAGGCTACATTGAGTGCTGCTCTCTGAATACCCAATCCCTGCCCTGCAGGTGATTATATTCTACTATGGTTGGTTCATATCTGTCAGCATTTAGTTAGCAAGTTGGTTCATACCTGTCAGCATTTACTTAGCAAGGGCTTTCTAAGCACTGGCACTCTACTGGGTGCTAGAGATACAAAGATAAAAACAGAACACTCCCTACCTTCAAGAAGCTTATGCTCTACTGGGAGAAATAGCATTTCCTAGAGGAGCAAATATAAATTATGCACCAAAAAACCCATGGAGTAATGATGGTGGGGGGGCAAACAACTGGGGGAATCAGGAAAACCTTTCTCTAGGAGCTGGCTCTTAAATTGAGCTTTGAAGTGAACTTGGACTTCCAAGAGGCAGGGGTGAGGAAGGGGAGACAGTTTGATTGGAATGGAGGGTGTGAAAGGGCTGTACTGTGTTATCACCTTACAAAGAAGAGAGGATTTTGAATATCCAACAGATGTGTTAGTGTTTTGTTGTAGAAGGTTCTTGAGCCTGGGTGTGGCCTAATGAGCCCTGCACTTTGGAATAGGAATCTGGCAGTTGGGTGGAGGATAGATCAGAAAGAGACCATGGTGCAGTTAGGGGACTGGCACAATGGGCTCGGCAAGAGATGCTGAGGGTCTGAACACAAATCCATCTGGTCCTGTGTGACCGGAAGGACAAGGGATTAAGATACTGTGGAGGTTGAATACGTAAAACTTGGTGACTGCTTATGGGTAGGGGAGAGGGAAGCACTGTAGACTTGCCAGGAGAGAGCGCTGATAGTGCAGAGACTCAAGAAAGCTTCAGCTACTAAGTGGTACATGGGGTAAAAGAAATTAGGGAGTTTAAGAAGAAGGAGAGAGGAGGGTGTCCATCCCAGGCATGAGGCCAGCCTGTGCAACCAACCCCCTCTTAACAGGGGAAAATGAGGCCTGGGAAAATGAAGTGATTTGCCCAATGTTCCACATTGACTTTGCCATTGCTGAGACTTGACTCTCCCTTTCACTGTGCCACAATTCAAACCAGAAAACGTTTACAAAGCCCCTATTACATAGTCAAGGCCCTACAGATGCAACAAAAGCTGTGAAATAACCACTGCCATCAAGGGACTCACATTCTCTTGGAAGAATACAAGTGCCCAAACATGTGAAATGTGAGGTCATTTGAAGGAAAATATGGAGGCTTCACAAAAGGCATGACAGCCTATGAAGAAATGGGCTCTGAGAGGGTGAGATCCTCTGCATGTCATGGGAGATGACTCCTGTAAGAGCACAAATCTGGGGAAAGGGGAAGAGGATCCAGTTGGAGGTGCTCATGTCAAATCTGAGGGTAGAGGAGGGGGTGGGGAATGGCCAGGACAGAGCTGGAAATGTGGCATTGCAGTGTAGAAGAGAGCTGAGGACTTGATATGTTAACTCAGGAGACAGTCATCAGGATGAATCTCTGCCTCATGGGAGCAGATGTGGTCACCAAGGCAGAGCCCTGGAAGATAGCCCTGGTGAAGGTGTAAGAGAGGAAAGAGGGATGGACATCCATGTGGGAGGGGAAACACAAGAGAGCAACTGTGTGTGTGTGTGTATGTTTGTCCACATTTGTCCTTTGTTGCCCAACAGAGAAATAATGACATGACTTGCACTTGACTTTGAGTGAGGGAGGGCTGTACAGGTCACCAGCCTCACTTCTCCTCCAGAGCCATCTGAATCCAGTGACCAGATATTCATCAGGATGACTGGAGATGACCCAGGATGAGGCAATTGGGGTTAAGTGACTTGCCCAAAGTCACACAGCTAGTGAGTGTCAAGTGTCTGAGATGAGATTTGAACTCAGATCCTCCTGACTCCTGCACTGGTGCTCTATCCACTGCACCACCTAGCTGTCCGCAAGAGAGCAACAGAGTGGAAGCTAAGGTGAGAGAGAGACTGCAGGAAGAGGAAATGGTTAACATTTTCAACAGCTGCAGAGAAATCAAGGAGGACACAGACTCAGAAAAAGCTTTTAAATTTAGCAGTTAAGAGACTCTGGGCAACTTTAGACGGCGAAGTTTCAGCAGAGCGATGGGATCAGGGGCTAAATCACAAGTTGTTGAGAAAAGAGTGGGTGGAAGGGCAGTGGTTGCAGACAGCTTATTTTCTGTTAGTTTGAGAGTGAAAGAAGAGAGCTGGAAAAGGGGGAACAGCCTGCTTGGTGTCACTCCTGCCCAGGGCCTCATGGTGCTAGGCAGTGACTTTGGTTCAGGGCCAGCCTGGTGTGCAGACCCATTCCATCTCTCCACACCAGAGGTGGCCATGCTCATAGGGAGTCCAGGCAAGTTATCTGGGCTACTCATCTCCTGGTGATCATGGTGTGATCCTGATCCTACCCACCAGTCCAGATCTACACTTTAATAGCAAGGCAGTGAGACCCACACAGAATATAATAAACTCTGTGTAAGTGGCATATGCTCAGCTTCCAAATGCGCCTGTCATGTGAAATGCAGCTCCCCTTTCTCTTCCTCACTTGTGACTCGTTGCATGACTCCTGGGGCAAGAATTTCTCTTCTAGATGGCTCTATCTTTCACTAAGAAGGAATTAAAGAATATATATTCATCCTACATGGAACTGAACCTTTTTATTCTTTCAAAACTTGATTCTCAAAGACCCTTTTAAAAGTCACAGAGACATCAGGGAAGTCACTTTTAGAACAAGATTTGATAATTAAAAATGCTCTGAGTGGAACGACTGAACAAATTGTGGTACATGAATGCGATGCACTTCAACATTATTGTACCTTGAGAAATTATGAATCTGAGGAGTTCAGAGGAACATGGAAAGTGTTGTCTGGACCATTACAGAAGGACATCAGTAGAAGCAAGAATGGAAGGGAAAAGAAGACCAAAGCAAAGCGGACCCTTAGGGACTAAGAAAGTGAATCTGGGCCCTCGAGAAGGCCCAAGGAAATTGTCCAGACAGGAAGGGCTATGGGCACAGATTATTGAATACAACAGTATATGCTGTTTGCTGATTTTTTTTTTTGTTACAAAGGAAGGCTCTTGTGTATAGGAAATATAATCTAAAGATTACATTTAAAGATAAAATGTATTGCACGTTATTTATTTTTTAAAAAATCTGCTTAGAGGTCCTATTTTCATTAGAGCATAGATTCTGTGCTGGAGGAGAGCAAAGAGATCGTATAGTTCAGCCCCTTCATTTTCAAGATGAAGATGTTAAGGCCGAACATGTGTTAAGTGTTAAGTGGATTGTCTGAGGTCACCAGAGTCCCCAGCCCCAGGAACTCCCATGCTTTATGATAGATCATTTCTTTTGGGCCTCCTCCAATCTCTCCTTTTCCCTCTCCTTCACTTCCTCCTCTCCCCCCTCCCTTTTTCCCTCTCCATTCTGTGGTATCTCACTAGATAGTTAGCAGTTTGTGTTGGTCATCATGGGGCATTATGGAGACAAGCCACCTACTGAACCTTGCAGAGGAAAGTCTAGTTTTTAAGTGTGCCCTGGCAGTTGTGAACATGTTTATTACATAAGCACACTCAGCACATCACCTTAAGTAAAAGTGGGGACAGCATCTCAACACTGTACTCCTGATTTTCAGTCAATCAGGAAAAGTGAGCTAGATACTCCAGAGGGGATTTTAAAGAGATAAGAGATGGCCCCAAACCAGAACATGGAAACCTTACAAATTCAGTTAGGAGTTGAGGGATATGGAAGCCATGCTACCTACCATGTCTGTAGTTGGTCAGGGATCAGGGGTGCTCCACATTTTGGGCAGTTGGGAAAAGGTGGGTCCTGGGAGAGGGGTACCATTGAGAGAAGAGAGGTGGTATTCTGAGGACCATCATACCAATGGTGGGCATGGGCTAGTATAGGACTGTGAGGGGCAACGTGGTGAGTTTACTGTTCTGGAAAGGAAGTGAAGCTGCTCCCTCCAATGTGGCTGCCCCTTGGGACAAAGCTTTGGTTTTTCGTACTGATTCTGAATCTGATATGACCCTTCCTCTCACAGAATAATAAGACCTTTTGACAGGGGCTAGAAGCAAGTATTGGATCATTGGGAGGCAATGAGTACTGTAGGAGGTGAGAGAAGGGAGAGGTGGATGTGGTCTCCATTGGTGTGAGTGGCCTTTCTGGAGGAAGAAATGCTGAGCTGGACCTAAGATAGGTAATGCTTCCTCCTCTGTGCTGTGCTCAACTGGAGTAGGGACTGGAATCATCAGCCAATATAAGGAAATAGAAGCCAGTCTGGCATATCCAAGGGACAGTGAGAATAGAAAGAATTAGCCTAGTCACTTTTGTACAATTTCCTAGACTGCTCCCAAGAAGAGCTGTAGAAGCTGGTGGCTTCATTGTACTGAGGGGCAGGGTGCCCCCTTCCATGGCAGGGCCCAACCAGGAAGGACCTTACCATTCCTCCTGCTCGTCAAAAGAGCTTGGGGATACAATCAACTCTGACCAAATGGCATTTGCTCATTGGCTACTGGGACAAGGGGGCAGAAGAAAAGAAAGAGCCTAGAAGGTTGACCTTCGTTTTAAGGGTTTAGACTCACTAGCAAGGAAGGCTTTGTTGGTGCTTGGAGACCCTTAGATCCAACATCAGTCATTTAAATGAAGCCAATGCTTCTTTTGAAGCTTCTCTTTGCCATTTGGGAATGTCAGCCCCGATTGCAGATTGTACAATAATCCCAAACATTGACTAGAGATAGGCAGGAGGGAAGCAAGGTTCTCTTAGACCAATAGTTATTGCATTTTGGGTGCTGATCTTCCCCTTGCCCTAACCCCGAGGACCATTTCTTTCCTGTCCAGAGAAACAGGAGACATGTTTATTCAAGTGTTTGCCTCGAGCCAGGTCCCCAGGATGGAGTTGCTGCAGTCCTAAGACCTGGTGGAGAATTGTGCTGTTCTGCTGAAGGTCCTTTCCAATTGCAGACTCATGAAAGGCTCGGCTCTTTACAACAGACTTGCCTTCTAACACTAGGTCTTCTGAAGTAGGTCACTCTCCAGGGGAATCTCAAACCTTTACCTAGCAAAGTTCCACCTTTGCCTCCCATCTTGGCAATGTGCTGGATTCCCCAGTGGGGAGAGTGGCTGACAGCAGCTGTCCTTCGTAAATGAAATCCCTCTAAGTGATCATGACATTCCAAAGGAGGCCAACACTTCTGGTAACAACTGGGCCAGTAGAAAATGACAGCACCTGGGAGTCAAAAACAAAACCCTTGAGTTTTGTTTGCCAGCAAAATCAAGCTCTGCTCTGAAAACTTAGTGCAATTGAGGGCTGCTGAAGGAGCCTTTCTTTCTCATCAGAGTAAAGAGTTCCCATGCACAGATGTATCGCTCTTACCAAGCCCTCAAAAATTCTCCCAAGAGAAAAAACAGTTGCTCTTAGCTTTACCTAATGTTATACATACATAATTCCCTCCTCTTCATTTTGTCAGTAAAATATTGACTAAACTGTCACTGATGTACTTAGGGAAGGCTAAAGAGGGTCAGTGTCATTTGGGGTAGTTGTTCAGTCGTATCTGATTCTGCTGGACCCCATTTGGGGTTTTCTTGGTGAAGATTCTGGAGTGGTTTGCCGTTTCCTTCTCCAGCTCATTTTACAGATGAGGAAACTGAGGGAATCAGGGTGAAGTGACTTGCCCAGAGTCACACAGCTGATAAATGACTGAGACCAAATTTGAACTCCAGGCCTCCCGACTCTAGGTCCAACGCTCTATGCAATGGCATTCCACCAAGTTGCACTTAGCCCTACCTAGCTCTCAGAGTTAGTGAGTAGGAAAATGGATTGTAAATGTTGTGTCCTCATATGACTAAACCAGCCTGTCTTTTCGCTCATTTGTAAAATGGATCCCTTCCCGACACCTAGGGATGCCACAAAGATGAAAGTACACAGGGATGCAGATGAGAGACCATAGTTTGGTACTCATAGCAAACTTCTCTTTTCCTACTGGGGTATGTTGGTTGCTGTCATATGGTTATGGACAAACTTTCCCTGAAAGAGATGCTGTTCTACTTTGTGAACCTTTCTTATGTTGTTTCTGTATGGGAGCAAACAAAAATTCAGAGACAGGATTGGCTAGGACACCTTTTTGCTATTTAGGAAATGGGCAGAATGAGAGTTTATGATACAAAAAAATAGGAAATACCTACCGTGTGTAGAGAGCTCTAGTAGATCCTAGGAAGCTTGAACAGGATCTTAGAGATTGTCTGGTCTAATCTTGTGTCTGGTACAGAAGCCCTCCTCTGTGCCCTTGGGCAGTGACACTTGGCTTTTATGTTCAAATACCTCTAGTGACAGAGAAGGTAGCAGTGTTCCACCACAACCTATTTGTCTTTCCTCTTATGTTTCGAAACACCTCTTTTGGTGGATGAAAGCAATTTTTCAGCTAAACTTCTGAGGATTGTCTGTCAGTGGGCCAAGCTGTCATCCTCCTGGATATTTAAGGCCCTTTCCAGTACTAGACTGAAGTGAAGAAAGAGGAGAGGAGGGAGGGGAGAAGGTTTTGTCAGACTGTGCTGACCATTGGCTTTCCAAGTTCTCACTTCACAGACAGCAGCTTGCATCATTCTCTCCTGATTGGTCGTTACTCATGATTCTTCACAGTCCATAGATCTGCTATTGCTTAGCTTCTTGGGAAAGATGTTTATGTGGCTTTCTGTAGAAGTGTGTGTGTGTGTGTGTGTGTGTGTGTGTGTGTGTGTGTGTGTGTGTGTGTGACAATGACACATGAGCATGCCTGGAAGAAGGAGTGATTGTTCTACGTAAACAGGGTGGCTGGTTTATTCTTCTGCCAACCAGAGATATGACCTTAGCAATGAACCCCAAGTCCTTGCGATCCCTGCATTCTGGCTGCCTTCCCAGTGGCTTGGGCAATGGTAAAAGCAGCTGAAATGAGGTCACCAGTCCTGCTGCAGTGTGTTTCACGTACTGTCTGCAGACACAGTCTGAGTCCCCTTCCTAGGCTAACAACCTGATCAGACACACAGCATCTGTCACATTTGGACCTCAGGCTTCCCCCCGCCCTGCCCCCTGATGCTGGCATCAAGGACACAAATGAAGATGGAAGAAGGAGTCCAGGAGACAAACAAATGCTGTGCTTAGAGAGGTGAAGGGGGGGAGACTCAGGAACTTCAGGCTGATCCATTTTACCCAGTGATGTCTGTACTACAGTGATGCTTCATTAAATAAGCTTTTTAAAAATCTCTATAAGAAAAAATCATTTGAGTAGTATGGTTGTGTAATATAATGCACAGCATTAATAATGCCAAGTGTGTGTATTTTAGTCCCAGGTGGGCCAATTACCTTTGGCTAATGGGTCCATGTTGGACATCAGAAACTTGTCTTGAACACCTCTCATGTATAGGTCCCCATGCTAGGCACTGGGGAAAGAGAGGCATGAGGATAAGGGGTAACCCCTGCCCTCAAGCAGCTCACTCTACCTGGAGAAATGGAACATAAAGCCACACAAATCAATAAGTATGCCAGACAGCAGAATATAATGAGTATGTAACATGTGGCATACATAATAAGGTGGTAAGGAGCTGGTAATTTGGCTTGCTTGGGGAAGTAGGGCCAAGGCCTCTCCAGCTCCATCAGCCAGACTGGTCCTTTTCAATCTTATATCCAAGTTCATTTTCATAGTCACCCACAGGGCATCATAGGGCTTGAAAGGATTCTCTTTTGAAGGCCAGATCACTAAAGGCTAGCACCCCTGGGAAAGGCTTCTAGGAGGAGACAGAGCCTGAATCTGGTCTGAAAGGATGGGAGGGCTTATGAATTCAAAATGGGAGGGCATTTCCTGCCTCCACTCCCTCTGCCCCAGAATGGGGGTAGGACTCCATCGCCAGCTGCATCATGGGTGTCTACTTGAATGTCCAGTGAAACATCACCCAAATCAAACTCAAAGTCTCCCCCCATTCCCCAAGAAACAAAATGCAGAAGCAAAGCTCACATCCCATTCTTCCTAACTCATGTTGAGGATACCACCATTCTTTTAGTCACTGAAGCTCAAAGCCAAGAAATCATCTTCACCTATTCCTTCTCCCTCCTACTCTAGCCAATAAGTTGCTACATTATATGACTTTGGTTCTGACTTCGTCTCTGATTTCTTTTTTCTCATATGCCCCCAGCCTAATTCAGAACCTCATGGCTTCTGACCTGGGTGAAATTCTGTCCTCATTCTATCTTAACCTTTCTGCATCTCCAGCCCAACTTCTACAGAGCTGCCAATCAGATCAGTTCTCCCATAATACTGACCCGCTTAAGAAACTTCAATAGTGCTCTATTGCTTCTGGAAGATAAAGCAGAGTCCTCTGGCTGGGATTTTTAGCCCTTTACGGTTTGGCTCTAAGCTGTCTTATCAACAGATTTCCCATTATTTCACCTCATGCCCCTTGGGCCTGGGCTCTTTATAATTTATTTATTTACGTTTATTTTTAAAATTAATTTCTTTGTTTTCAGTTTTCTACAATCACTTCCATAAGCCTTAGATTTTTCCCCCTCCCTCCGCTATCACTGCCCCCTCCCTCACTGAGATGACATGCAATCTTAAATGGGATCTACACAGACATTCTTATTAAATACACTTTCACCTTAGTCATGTTGCATGGAAGAATTAAAATGAATGGGAGAAACCATGAGAAAAACCAAAATAAAACAAAACATAACACAAGAGAAAATATTCTGTTTCATTCTGCGTTCCAATTCCACAGTTCTTTCTCTGGATGTGGAAGATGTTTTGCCTCAAGAGTCCATTGGGAATGTTTTACGTCCTTGCATTTCTGTGAAGGGCTAAATCTTCCAGAAAAATTCCTCACACGCTGTGGTTGTTACTGTGTACAAAATTCTCCTGATTCTGTTTCTTTCACTCAGCGTCAGTTCATATAAGTCCTTTCAGGCCTCTCTGAAGTCTTTTTGTTCATCATTTCTTATAGCGCAATAGTATTTCACTACATTCATATACCACAACTTGTTCAGCCATTCCCCAATGGATGGGCATCCCCTTGATTTCCAGTTTTTGGCCACCAAAAGAGTGTTGCTATAAATGTTTTTGAACATGTGGGACCCTTTCCCATTTTTATGATCTCTTTGGGTTATTGTCCTAGAAGCAATATTGATGGGTTAAAGGGCATGCACTTTTTTGTAGGCCTTTGGGCCTAGTTCCAAATTGCTCTCCAGAATGGTTGGATCAGCTCACAGCTCCACCAACAATGAATTAGTGTTCCAACATACCCACATTTTCTCCAACATTCATCATCTTCCTGTTTTGTCATATTAGCCAATCTGATATGTGTGATGTGGTATCTCAGAGTTGTTTTGAGGTGCATCTCTCTAATCAATAGTGATTTAGAGCATTTTTTCATATGATTATAGATAGCTTTAATTTCTTCCTCTGAAAACTGCCTCTTCATATCCTTTGACCATTTATCAGTTGAGGAATGACTTGTGTTCTTGTACATTTGACTCAATTCTGTATATATTTTAGAAATGAGGCCTTTATCACAGACACTGGTTGCAAAAATTCTTTCCCAGTTTTCTGCTTCCCTCCTAATCTTGGTTGCATTGGGTATGTTTGTGCAAAAATTTTTCAATTTATTGTAATCAAAATTATCCATTTTGCACTTCATAATGTTTTCTATCTCCTGTTTAGTTAAGAATTTATCCATTCTCCATAAATCTGATAAAAGCACTATTCCTTGCTCCACCAATTTGTTTATAGTATCAATCTTTTTACCTAGATCATGTACCCATTTGGACTTTCTTCTTGTGTACAGTGTCAGGCATTGGTCTATGCCCAGGTTCTGCCACACTGTTATCCACTTTTCCAAGTAATTTTTGTCAAACAGTGAGTTCTTAACCCAGAAGCTCAATCCTTGGGTTTATCAAACAGTAGATTGCTATACTCATTGCCTACTGTGTTTTGAGTACCTAACCTATTCCACTGTTATACCCCTGTGTTTCTTAGCCAGTACCAAGTGGTTTTGATAGTTGCTGCTTTACAATACAATTTGAGATCTGGTGGGGCTAGGCCACCTTCCCTAGCATTTCTTTTCATTAGTTCTCAATATATTCTCGACCTTTTGTCCTTCTAAATGAATTTTGATATTATTTTTTCTAGCTCTAGACAATGTTTCTCTGGTAGTTTGATTGGTATGGCACTGAATAAGCAAATTCATTTGGGTAGAATTGTGATTTTTATTATATTAGCTTGGCCTACCCACGAGCAACTGATGTTTTTCCACTTACTTAGATCTGACTTTATTTGTGTGAAAAGTGTTTTGTAATTGTGTTCATATAGTCCCTGGTCTTGTTTTGGCAAGTAGATTTCCAGTTATTTTATATTGTCTACCTTAGCTTTAAATGGGATTTCTCTTTCTATCTCTTGCTGTTGGGCTTTGTTAGTATTATATAGAAATGCAGATGACTTATGTGGGTTTATTTTATAACCTGCAACTTTGCCAAAGTCGTTTACCATTTCAAGTAGTTTTTTTACTTGATTCTCTAGGATTCTCTAAGTATATCATCATATCAGTCATAACTTAGTTTCTTCTTTGCCTGTTCTAATTCCTTCAGTTTCTTTTTCTTCTCTTATTGCTATAGCTAACATTCCTAGTACCATATTGAATAACAGTGGTGATAATAGACATCCTTGTTTCACCCCTGATCTTATCGGAAATGCATCTAACTTATCCCCATTACATATAGTCCTTGCCAATGGTTTTATGTAGATACTGCTTATTATTTTATGGAAGCCTCCATTCATTCCTATGCTTTCCAGTGTTTTCAATAGGAATGGGTGCTGTATTTGGTCAAAAGCTTTTTCTGCATCTATTGAGATAATCATATGATTTCTGTTAGTTTTGTTGTTGATATGATCAATAATGCTGAAAGTTTTCCCAATATTGAACCAGCTCTGCATTCCTGGTAGAAATCCTACCTGATGATAATGTATTATTCTCATGATAAGTTGCTGTATTCTTTTTGCTAACATCTCATTTAAAATTTTTGCATCTATATTCATTAGAGAAATTTGTCTATACTTTTCTTTCTCTGTTTTGACTCTTTGTATTTGTACCATATTTGTATCATAAAAAGAATTTGGTAGGACTCCTTCTTCCCCAATTTTCCCATATAGTCTATATAGTATTGGAATTAGCTGTTGTTTAAATGCTTGATAGAATTCACTTGCAAATCCATCTGGCCCAGGAGATTTTTTCCTAGGGAAATCATTGTTGGCTTTTTCAATTTCATTCCTCCGATGGGGTTATTTAAGTATTCAATGTCCTCTTCTGTTAATCTGGGCAATTTATATTTTTTAAATATTCATCCATCTTACTGAGATTGTCAAATTTATGGGCATACAGTTGGGCAAAGTAATTTCTAGTTATTGTTTTAATTTCCCACTTATTGGAGGTGAGTTCACCCTTTCCACTTTTGATATTGGTAACTGGGTTTTCTTCTTTCTTTTTTTAATCAAATTGACCAAAGGTTTATCAATTTTATTGGTTCTTTCATAAAACCAACACTTAGTTTTATTTATTAGTTCAATGGTTTTCTTAATTTCAATTTTATTAATCTTTCCTTTGGTTTTCAGTATTTCTAATTTGGTATTTACTTGGGGATTTTCAATTTGTTCTTTTTTTAGCTTTTTCAGCTGCCTGCCCAATTCATTGATCTCCTCTTTCTCTATTTTATTCATGTAGGCTTTCAATGTTATAAAGCTTCCCCTAAGAACTGCTTTTGCAGTATCCCATAAGATTTGGTAGGTTGTCTCATTATTGTCATTCTCTTGACTGAAGTTGTTGATTGTTTCTATGATTTGTTGTTTAACCCACTCCTTCTTTAGGATTAGATTATTTAGTTGCCAATTAATTTTTGGTCTATCTTTCCATGGCCTTTTATTACATATAATTTTTATTGCACTGTGATCTGAGAGGGATGCATTGACCATCTGTGCCTTTCTGCACTGGATTGTGAGGTTTCCATGCCCTAGTACATGGTCAGTTTTTGTATATGTGCCATATACTGCTGAGAAAAAGGCATGTTCCTTTCTATCCCCATTCAGTTTTCTCCAAAGATCTCTCATATCTACCTTATCCAGAGTTATTCACTTTCTTCACTTCTTTCTTGCTTATTTTGAGGTTAACTTTACCAAGTTCAGAGAGGGGGAGGTTGAGGTCCCCCACTAGTATAGTTTTGCTGTCTGTTTCTTCCTGTAACTCCCTGAGCTTCTCCTCTAAGAATCTGGATGCTGTACCACCTGGAGCATGTATGTTTAGTAATGATATTGCTTCATTATCTACAGTACCTTTTAGCAGGATATAAGTTCCTTCCTTATCTCTTTCCTTACAATTTCTTACACATGCTATTATATTTCCAGATCTTTACATGGGTTGTCTCCTCTGCCTGGCTTACTCTCTCTTGGAATTCCTAGTTCCCTTCAAGGTTTAGCTTAAGCAACACCTCTTACACTTAGCTTTCTCTGATCTCCATCTTGTCCCTAAGTGTTTGTCGCCCCTCTCCCCCATTCCTGTTTATTAGTTTACTATTTCGGGATGGGAAACCTGGGACCTCAAGGCCACATGTGGCCCTCTAGGTCCTCAAGTGTGGCCCTTTGCCTGAATCCAAACTTCACAGAACTAATGCCCTTAATACAAGGATTTGTTCTGTAAAACTTGGACTCAGTCAAAAGTCCTTGAGCACCTAGAGGGCCACAGATGGCTTTGAGACCCCAGGTTCTCCACCCCTGGATAGTTCATCTATTGACTTTTCTATGGACAAATTCTTCTCCACTAGTACAGAATGTTAGGTTCTTGAGGGCAGGGTCTGTTTCCTTTTGTCCTTGGATCCCTAGGCATTTGCAGAGTGTGAGGTATGTAATAGGGTTGTAATTAGTACTTGTTGAGTTGGATTAAAATAATTCACATGGTATTTTCAGAGGATAATTAATAGCTCAATGTGTATGGAGTGGAAGATTTGGACAGGGGAGCTGTAAGGGCTGTACCCAAGTACCAGGATATGGGGAGTTTTGCCACTGACACAAGCTCTGATCCCCAGTTCTGGCTGGCATGTATGTGCAGGGTGGTCACTAAGAGAGGAAAGTGCTGATGGATTAAGACAAAGCCCCTCACGTCTGCTTCCCTCCCAGTGCCCTAGCAACAGCATTGCAGTATCCAAGGGCAGAATGAAAATGGTGTTTTCATCCTTGAATTCATTTTGTGCTTGGTACAACAAAACAAAACTACATTTATAGAGAAGGGGGGAGGGTGGGCAGAAATGGTTGAAAATACCAAGCAGGCTGCCTTGAGACCAAGAGAGGTATCTAGTCTCAGGTCCAGTTGTGGCTGCCTCATTTTGGGAAGGCCAAGAGAAATGTGCTCAGCTTGGTAGGGACCAGGCAAATCAAGAAAAGGCAGCAACGTAGGGGAAACTCAGCTGGTAGGAATGGGATTGGCCCAAGGAGCAGCTTCCACTGGGACTCAGTTTCCTCACCTGTAAAATGACATAGTGGCGTGTGTGTTCTCAAGTTCCTTCCAACTCTAAGGCTCACCCCCTTAAGGAGAGGGGCCATGAGGAGGAAGCAAAGCTGTCAGGGAAGGGCAAGGACCTAAGATGCTCATGAGAGACAGAACTGTCAAGGGCCCACAAGAGGAGCAATTAGTAGGTGGTCTGTGTAGTGTAATGGAAAAAAATCACTAAACTTGGAGTCTGCAAAACAGGAGTTCGGATTGTACCTTAAATACTCGCTCGCTGGATAACCCTGGGTTTTGAAGGCTCTCCTTACCTCAGTTTCCTCAACTGTAAAATGAAGTAGGGGAGGAGAACCTGCATTCAATGGCCCCTTTAGATCGTTCCAGTTCCAACTCTCTGACCGCATGATCTTTTTGCCAGTTTCCTCGTTTGTAACGCATGGATGATAATGATGATAATGCCTACTGTATCAATAAAGTGATAGCTATGAGGCGCTTTGGGAAAGTCGGAGCAGCACATCAGTGTGAGCAGCTGTACTGCTGCTGTTGTTCTGCTGAGGGGAGGGGAGGAAAGAGGTGCAGCAAGGAAGCAGGGCTGAACTGAGGGAAGTGAGAGACAGAGCTGAGGCCATCTAGTCCGACACTCTCATTTTACACAGAAGGAAACTGAGGCCTGAAAAGATGTATCCTCAGGTCACACAAGTAAGTAACTGAGAGACAGGATTGGAAGACAGATCCCCTGCCAGCCAGTATTCCACAGCCTTTTCTTTGTAGCACAGAATGATATGGATCTCAGTTGGCCCCCACTCGGGGCCCCCCCTTTTCTTCCAGATCTTTCTGACTCCATTCATTAGCTGCTGGCCTTTGACCTTCATGGGTCCTGTGCCTCTGCCTTTGGCAGCTTTTGGTTAGACGTACGTTCTGGGAAAGGGGCTGCCGGTATGCAACCTAAGCCTAGCAGAGCTGAGGACAAGGGTGCAGCTAGCTGGAGCACAGCTTCTTGGGGACAGAGGGCCAAATAATGTCTCTTCTCTCTGGGCCTCTAATCTCTTCCTCAGTGAAATGGTATCAGAGGGCCCCCTTTGGTTCTCTGACTCTGCCTCCAGTGAATGCGTCAGGCTCAAACTCACAGGCTGGGCTATGTATAGGTCCAGGGAAAGGTGCCAGTGAACAGACTTGTAAACAGTGTCATACTGCACTGCCAACTGACCACAAATCAAAATCAGGGCTTCCAAGTGACTGGGAAGCAGAGGCTAGAATCTGAATCACTGTAAGACCAGGCATTTCTGTAGCATTTGAAACATCTCAAAGTAACCTCAACAACAGTTCTGCCCAGTAGACAAGGTAGCCCTTCTTCCATTATCCTCTGAGGCTTGGACAAGGGGAGGAGGAGAGAGGAGGATTGTTTGGGGGAATTGACTGTGTAAAAGAGCCGGAGTTTTCTGAGTTTCAAAAACAAATGGTCGTATTCCAAAAGGATAATGGGAATGGCTTTAAACATGCAGAGCTGATTCAATGAAGTTTAATCCCCAAAGCATTTAAGTATCTGCTACTTGAGGCACCTTGCTAAAGGTACAAAGGAAAAAAACAAGCCACCTCTGCCCTCAATTGATGATTTTTACATTCTAGTAATTCCTGAGATGGACATATTTTTAAAGAATTGGGCAGTCTTTTACACACTTCACCTCATTTGAGTCTCTTAACTGCCTTTGGAGATAGAGACTAGAGATATTATTTCCAGTTGACAGCAGAGAAAACTGAGGCACAGAGAGGTGAGATGACTAATAAATGTTAAAGGATGGACTTGAACCCTGGGCTCTCCCATCTCTAGGTCAAAGGTTCTCTGCACTCCACTGAACTGCCTTCTGTGAACTGAATCACCCATGGGCCAGGTGCAGAAGTAAAGCAGACCCATGTACCTCCTGTCTGGTAAAGAACCAGAGAAGGCGGTAGCCTGTGTGAGCAATGATCTCGTCCTATCGTACCCCCTATTTGACCCATAAACAAGGTAAACAGAGTTACCCAAGTATAGAGGATGGATAGCATGCTGGACTTGGAATCAGGAAGACCTGGGTTCAGATCTTGCCTCAGACACTTAAGAATTGCATTACCATGAATGGACAAGTCACTTTGCCTCTGAACCTGTTTGCTCATTTATAAAGTACCGCTAATAAGAGTTTACTGTCTGCTTCTCAGGTTGGCTGTTAGGCTCAGATGAGACGAGCCAAGTCCTTCCCATCCAAGGATGCCTCACATGTGTTGGCTCACATAGACCTCTAGGAACTGCAGGGACTTTGGCTTTTTTGATATCTTTGGTGCTTACTTGGCCCTGGGCCTGGCCCAGAGTAGGTGTTTACTTCTTGACCCCCTGATGTGTGTTGGCAAATGTAGAGGGCCATCTGTCAGCGATCATGACAGAGTGACCATAATTTTGGAACTCAGAGGCCAGCCAGTCCAAGCCTCCCTTACTGGAAGCAGAGGGATTTGGCTAAGGCCATCTTATCCAATGATGTCATCTTATATGTGGGGAAAATGAGGCCCGGGATCAAAGTGACTTTTCTAAGGTCACATAGTAAGCATTGGGTCTGGGATCTGAACCTAGGGCCTCCAACTCCAAATTCAGTCATCCCCCAGTTACACTCTTTAGAGCTTCAGGGAAGGCTCCAACTCTTTCAGTTGGCATCAGAGTCTGTTTAACGCAAAGTTTGTCGGTATGTTATTTTTCATTCAACTCTTTGCAAAGGACAGTTTCTGATCTCTTGGCCTTGCCAGAGGAATGTCTGATGATAGATGATGAACCCAAGCCCCACTGATCAGGTTGCAGCAGCAGGGCTGAGTGCCGTCACTAGGCAGCATGGGGGACAAGCTGGAAGGCAAAGGAGCCCTCAAGGAGAGAGCGAGACTGGCGGCTAATGTGCCCTATTCCTTCCCATGATGAACCACTATCAACCATTGCACTTTCTGGGGGTGTTTGTTTGACAGAGGGCAGAGAGGGTGAGAGAAGAGAACGTGGGCAGACTGCAAAGGGGCTACAGCCTGCTTCAATATCTCCACAATGACCAGTGAGCCAGGGATGGCTCTGGCCTGGAGGCCCTCCCCCCACCACACTGACCACTTAGGGGGGGAGACAGAAATGGATATGTGACTTGGCAAAAGCCACAAGCTTCATATTAGAGAGAGTGACCTGGAAAGAGAAATGCATTTTCTTTTTTCATGGATGTTATTTTCTAACACTTTATGCATTCCTACAGATGCCCATTCTTACATTGGAATACAGAGAATTCCCTAGTTCATATTCATTCATTTATTCTTTCAACCAACAAGTCTTAAGGGCTTATACCATGTGCAAATCACTGTAAGCAGACTGCCAGAGTGTGAAGGCACTGAATGACTGGAAGAGGCATGTGAACTCTGCAGGAAAGGCTAGGAAGGAGACTGGAAGTGGACCCTGTGGTTACCACAGCCCTGTGTGTAGAATGCTGCTTAGGGGGCTTGACTTGGAGTCAGGAAGAATCATTTCACATCTATGCCTCAGTTTCCCAGTTTGTAAAATGGGGATAATAATATGCAGAGTAACCTAACTCACAGGGTTCTTGGAGGCAGAGTACTGTAGTGCAAGAGCACTGGGCCTGGAGTCGAGAAGACCTGAGTTCAAATCTATATTCAGATACTTATCGACTGTGTGACCCTGGGTAAGTCACTTCTCCTCTGTTTGCCTCAGTTTCCTTATCAGTAAAATGAGAATAACAATAGTACCTGTCTCCCAGGGTGGTTATAAGGATCAAATGATATAATAATTGTGACAGTACTTGGCATTGAAGATGCTGAAAAACTGCATATCGCCTTCCCCTTTGCCTCCTTGATATGAAACTCAATTTGAACATGCTCCCTCCTTCCTGTGGAATGTGGGTGTGCTCTTTTCTATCCCTCTTCTCCCCCTCTTACCCCCAGAAGTGAGAGCTGGCCTTGGCTTCAAGTCAAGATCCTTAGTTCAAGCCTTGTGCCTGACACATCCAGACTCCATCAAACTTAACTTCTCACTGCTCAAGGCACCTCTCTGATAAGTTACAGAGATGACGGTGATCATCAATGGGGAAAGGAATTTCCTTACCTGCCAGCTCCCTATCCCCATGGAGTCCCTGGTCCTATCCTTATACATGGGTCAGCACTGCACTCTATAGACATTGAGAATCCACAGAAAGGCACCACCACGCCCTGTCCTCAAGAAGCATATACTGGTGGAGATGGCGTCTAAATAATCAAGGGCACAGGAGAAGGGCCAGCCTTGAAGAGAGAGGCTTTAGCAACTGGAGGGAGGGGACCAGGGAAGGCTGAAGGTGGCATTTAAGGACTGGAGCTGATACATGAAAGAAAGTAGGGACTGAAGGAGGATGAAGAGCATACCAGGCAGGAAATGTGTTTGTCAATATCTATAATGAGATTTACTGTTATTTCTTGAGTACTTTAAAGCATGGGAGGAGTGGGGCTCAGTAGACATGGATTCATGGAAGAAAGGCCACCAGCTGCCTTTTGAACTCTGCGCCTCTCTGAAGTGAAGTTTACCCAGCCTCCCCGCAAATTCTCCAAGTCAGTCCCACCTGCTGTTTGAGGAATTGGCACTTTGTTTGAAGCTTGAAGTCGGAGCTAAATTCGAAGAAGCGAGACCCTGAGAGGAACAATTTCCAACGGGCAAGGAGGAAGCCATCAAAGGAAGTGGCTCTTCGGGCTTTATTGTCTCATTCTGGAAAAACAGTTTCACATTTTGAAAAGCTATAAAAAAATCCACTAAAATGTTATTAGGTGAACCTTTGGACTTTTGTGAACCAAAAGATATTTCTCTGTTCTCCACTTTCCTCTGCTGACATTCAACACTGTTGACCCTGGGCTACTGAGTTCAGATCCTTTCTAAAGTCTCTTCTAGAGATGGGCCCAGCAACATTTTAAGGAAAAATAAAAGGGAATTATAATTGTAATGAGTTTCATAGTCAATGGTCTCTTGGGTGGTGTTTCATAGAAAGAGGCATTTCTTGCCTTCATCCAAGCATCTAGAGAAGCACGTGGATATTTGGAAGGCTGCTTTCCCTCTTGCATCCACCCTCATTGTGCAGAATGAGGATGTCCTGCATCATCCAAGGATACTGGGCTCATAGTAGTATGGAAAGGACCTCAAAGGTTTCCTGGGCCAACTCCCTCCTTTTCCACATAGGTGCAATGATACCCAGAGAGGTGAAGCAATTTGTCTAAGGTCACATAGTTAGGAGGTGGCCATCAATCAATAAACATCTATTGAGTGCCCCTGTGTGCTAGGCCCTGAATTGGCAACCAGATCCTTTAGATTTCCAATTGATCCCTCCTTCCACTGTTTTCGTACTGCCTCCAGAGTCCTGTCTGTGTGTCCCCATGCTTCTCTCTGTGTGTCTCCACCTGTCTGTGTGTCCCCATCTATCCACGTTATCTCCTACCTGTGTGTGCTCATGTGTCTGTCCATGTCTCCCCATCTGTCTGTGTGTCCCCATCTGTCCATGTATCCCCATGTCTCTGTCTGTGTCCCCATCTCTCTTTGAGTCCCCATGTTTCTCTCTGTGTGTCCCCATCTGTCTGTGTTTTCCCATCTGTCTGTGTGTCTCCTCTCTGTCTGCGTGTGCCTATGTATTTATCTGTGTCTCGCTGTCTGTCAGTATGTCTCCATCTGTCTGTCCGTGTGTCTGCATTTGTCTGTCCGTGTGTCCCCATCTGTCTGTCCGTGTGTCCCCATCTGTCTGTCCATGTGTCCTCATCTATCTGTGTGTCCCCATCTGCCTGTGTCCTGATCTGTCCGTGTGTCCCCATGTGTCTGTCCTTGTGTTCCCATCTGTCTGTGTGTCCCCCTCTGTCTGTGTGTCCCCATCTGTCTGTGTGTCCCTGTCTGTCTGTGTGTCTCCTCTCTGTCCGTGTCCATCTTTGGACATGATTTATGGTGAGCCTCAACAGATCTTCCCACATTGGGTTTGTCTCCAGCTGTACATAAGTCCATGGGCCAAGTCAAATCAACCAGTCAGTTTGGTTAGTAATGCCAAGCCCGAGGTCAGGAAGACCTAGGTTCACATCCTGCTTCTGATACTTATTGAGTGAGTCACAGAATTGAAGAGTTAGAAGATGCTTGGAAGGTTCCCCAGTGCCTTGGTGTAGGAACATGAATCCTCTGGGCCACAGACCTGGTCCACCATCTTTCCATTCTCTGCAAGGTCTTTAGTGAAGGAGAATCCACTCCCTCCTTAGGCAGCACATTCTACTCTTCCTTCCATTGCTGGGAAATTTTCCCTTCAAACAAAGCCAGTATTCCTTGCCTCCCTCTTTTCTCTCTTGCTTCTGGTTCTCCCCTCTGGGACCAAGTAGAACAAGATGATGATGATAACTGTCATCATCACCATCTAAATCATGTAAAAGCCCTTCACATGTATGCAGTGCCCCTTCTCATCTGTCTTCCACATGGTTTCCCTGCACATATTTGAAGATAAATACTAGGGCTGTCCCACGCCCTAGGTCATCTCTTATCAATCAGTCATCTTGTATTATATGCCAGGCACTGTGCTTGGGGCTAGAGATATAAGTACAAGGGATGGTACAAATCTTACCTGCAAGGGGTTTACATTCACCTGGGTAAACATTCCCAGTCATTTCAACCAAGCCTCCGACAATGTGGTTTCTCTAATCCTCACTATCCTGGTTAAGGGAATAGAGGATTTTGACTTGGCAGAGACTTCTGAGATCATCTAGTCCAATCAGAGATGACAGAATTGCAGACCTGGAAAGGAACTCAGAGACCAACTAGTCCCATGACCTTATTTTACAGATGGGCAAATTGAGGCCTGGAGAGCAATCTTGTCTAAGGTTACACAGGTAGTTTAAAGCAGAATCAGAGTATGGATCTGGATCCTCTGACTGCCAACCCAGAGGGCTTTCTCCTCTAGCAGAATAAATGCTCCCCTCTCCAAAGTGCAGCCTGACCCCCAAAGCAGCTGCCTTGGCCAGTGTAGGATGCAGAGCAGGGGCTATACGCACACATCAAGCAGCTCCTTCAGTACAGGCAGTAGAATAGAAATTGTGCCCTGGGGACAGATGCCTAGAGAAGAGATCAGCCCTCCTGAACTAGATGCTCTAGGTTTTACCAAGGCTTTGCAATTGGTGTCTCCCTTTGGGTCTGTACCTTCCTTGAGAAGGAGTTAATGCAAAAATGTTTGTACCCATTTTACAGAAGAATTCCACTAAGTAGCTTCCTCAAGGACTCCAACTTGAAATCGTGGGCCTCCTTCTGTAATATGTGGCCTAGACAGTGCTCTGCTGTTATATGCTAGTGAAGGGAGGTTCTGTCCTCCTGGTCTGTGCACAGAATAAACCCTAACTTTAGCGGTTCCTCCCACAAAGTTGAGTGCTTTGTAATCCCATGCATTTTATTTGCTGCATCTAACAACATGACTCAGAGAAAGGGTAGAGAGTGGGCTGTGGGGGAAGCACTAGAGTATATGCATCTTTCTTCTCCGCCATCTTGGCTCTGCCTCCTCTGCCATCTAAAATTGAGGTTTGGTGTGCTGTCGGACTCCAAAATTACGACATACTGGGTCCTGCTTGAATGAATTTGACATAAGCCTTCTTAAAGCCAAAGAAAACAAAGTTTATTAAAGATTCGCCATACTGGGTTGACTCTTAAGGAGTCTAAGCATGTGTAACACTTGCATTTACAAGTGAGCTAGATAGAATCTCAGCTAGACAGAGTCTGAGCTGGACTGAGTCTGAGGAGGCAAGATGGAACTTAAATACAGAAAAAGACTGAGGAAAGAATCCAGGTGTCGGCCAACTAGTTTGGGGACCCCAGGAATGGTCTTAATAGGGGAAGTCAGCCTGGAATGTAAATCAAGTCCAGGGAGGATCTTGATGGGAGTGGCCAGTAGTCCAGACAATAGGACCCTGATAAGATCAAAGATCAAAGGCAGATGCTAAATCAAATAAGGGAAATCCAAGGAGCCCCCCAAGGTCAGGCTTTCTGGGGCCCTTCAGTCAAATAGGACCAAACCCCTCCCAGTCCAAGGAACAAAGATCTCTGCTTGGGCTCATACCCCCTCAAAATGACCTATAATTTTCTGATCCATTTCACAATGCAGCTAGTGCTATGATGGGTCAAGTTTTGGGGAAACAGATTTTCAAGATAATTAAAGGGGCATTGGAAATAATGGCATTGATTTTGAGTATGGGCAATCATTTGCATGGGTCTTAGCCATAGAAAGATTTTGTTTCCCCTAAAGAAGTTTACTCTACCCTGATCCTATAACTCTCTTATCCTGACCTTCATGGCTATCAGGAGATATAGAAGGAAGTCTCAGAGCTTCTAAATGCCTCCCTCCCTGTTTTCTCAGTTCTTATTGGAGGTCCTAGTCAAGAGTGGTCCAGGCTGAGAAGGGGAGTAGATTGTGATCTGCATTGCTTGAGGGAGGGAGCCTCTACCTGGCTGGGATCAAGGCTCCATACAATCCTGAATGATAAAAGGGATGGGCCTCTCTGTCTCTTTCTGAATTTAGCCTGCCACAGAAAGTGTCAGATCTAGGCTGGAAGTGGCAAGCAGTCAAAGTCCCAAAGCCAAAGAAGGCAGTGTGGTCACTTTCCATGTTTTGGGAGTCTGAGAGTCAGTTTCCACAAACAGACAATTCAAGACTGTGCCTGGGTTTTTAGGAGGCCATTTTGGTGATACTGGCAACACCTGTTCTTGGGCAAACCCACACTTGGACACTTTGGGCTGAAGGGCCAGGGGGCCGCTGGTGGTAATTTTGGTGGACAGCCAATTCCTGATAACCCTAGCTCAAAGGCCCATTCTCAGAAGCAAATACTGCCTCCCTAGAGGAAGTGAAGAAAAAAAAACTAAGATAAGGCTTCATGATTATTTCTTAGCATCTCTGATAAACGGAAGTTGGTATTTTTGCTTCTTCTGTTTGGCAACATGAACTGCAGTTCCTATCTTAAGGTAGTGGCTTCCACTTTTACTTACCTCTCCAACCCCGAGCTGCGTGCTGACTGGGAGAAGCTCCACGGACTTCTCGGCTTCCCTTGACATGCTTTATTTACATTCTTGCCTCTTACTGGTCATTTTCCCTTCCAGTCCCCATTACCTTGAGGTCATGTAATATATTATCCAATCTGTTTCACTTAAATGACCCCAAATTCAACATCTATTCCCATTATGTGCCAGGCCAAAAAAAAAGGCTGATGAGAGAACACTGTCCACATCCCCCCAGCTGCTCTCAAGGATAAAACCTAGGTTGATGAGCCAAAACTTTGCTGTTTCCTATGATCTGGCCATGGATATGGGCCCAAGCGTCACTTGGCTTTCTAGTCATTTCAATTAACCTTGTCATTCTGTTGGAAAGGAGACAACCGGCTGTGATGCTGAAGGGACCTTGTCTATATAATGATTATTATCATTTTTACAGATAGTCTATTCTGTAGAGAAAGATTTATTTTGCAGAGAAAGATGTCCAGCATTTTCAGCTCCTTATTTCTAGGGCTGTTGATTTAGGGGTTGTGAGGGAAGGCTAGGTAGAGGAAACTCGTGTCATCTCTGGCTGTGCCTCAAGCGAGCCGATGTGCTTTGGAAACCTTACAGCATGATATGAATTTGTCAATGATTCTTAAGTCTTCTAAAGGCCTCCTGACTCCAAAATCCCGTATTCCTTGCTGGTCAGTGTATAGGCATTAGTTAACTGATCAGTGACAGGGAATCTCATACTTATCTCCATCTAGTCCCTGAGCCCAAAGAGTTCCAAATCTCATTCCTCAACTGTAGGACCCCACCCCCCCTGTCCCCACCCAAGTTAGTCTTGGCTGTTCTAGCTGAGGGATAAAGAGTAGAGGAGCTCCTGTGTCTTTACCTCACTCCCCCACTCCCCATCTTCTGCCACCGAGCCTGATGGGAACTTGGCACCATAGACACAGGAAACAGCTTCTCCATTGGGACCGGCATCGAAGGAACAGGGACAACGGCAAAAAAAGACACCATTTCCTGTCCAAGAAGTGAAGCAAAAGCCCCAGGATCAAAGACAGCAGATTTTGGTCTGTATTTGCCAAGGTATTTATGGCCCCTGAAAGTACCGGGACTTGAGTGGAGAATTCCTTCCAGCTCAGAAGGCACGGATTGTGTACAGACTCTGTTATCAGATGCTGTACTAGGTCGCGGGGGTACAAAAAGAAGAAAAAAGGAAGACAAACAAAAAAATGGTCCCTAAAACTCAACATTATGGGCTCTAAGTATCTCTGACAAGGATTTAAGCACCTGCCAGGTGCATAAGCTGGGTCCTGGGGATACAAAGCCCAAGTCTGGGCCCCCGGAACCCAGTTAATGACAAAAATCATTTCAGCCACTATAAATGGTTTTGTGTCTCCACAACGGTCCGCCACCAGCAGACACCGCAAGCCTTTTTTAACTTAATGGGTGGTTTTAGGGAGTTGCTGGTTCTAATGGAGAAGACTTTCCTCTTCTGGTTAATAATTGCCTATGATCTAACCTCATAGGGTAGGGGAGGCCCAGTGAGGTAACAATGTATAAAGAATGCTTGGTAGCTTTGAATGTGCTTTAGAAATGTTACTTGTGGCTCCTGTCCGTCTCCTGGTGAGCTCCCAACAGCATGGGCAGCACAGCGATACCTTGTATTCTTCTAATGCTCTCTGAGGTAGCTGCCTGTGTATGTAGTCTCTTCTTTCTTAGTCTCTGAGCTCACGGATTGGCTGAGAGCCGAGATGGATTGCCCAAGGTGGGCTTGTGCTCTGGGGCCTCCTCGTCTCCTTCCCCCCTCCCCCCCAATTCACCTTCCTAAGAGTGTTCTGAGATGCCCATAGGGAGGGGCTAGTTACATCCTCCCTCAGGCATTTCCTAGCTGTGTGACTCAGGCTCAGTCACCTAAACTTGGTAGGAAGTGCCTTCCTAATGGCAGCCAGTCTATGCTCTTCTGCCACAAGTCAAAGGTCCAGTTTCGTTTCCATGGTCCTTACCTCCAATTCCATCTCCACTCTATCCCTACTCTCTCTCCAACTCCCTTCTCACCCCACCCCCACTTTCTACCATGGCCTGAACTCTTGCCTCCATCTCCACTTCTCAGTCCAATCCTATCCCCATTTTTCACCTCTAGCTGGCTATTCTACCCTCACCTCCTCCCCTTCCCTGTATTCTCACCTCCCACCTTCACTCTCAAGTGACCTTTATTTTCTTGGAAATTTCACCCACTGCCACCACATTTTTTAGGGCCTGATCACGTGGCTCCAGGTATCCTTGTCAGAGGAATTGAAAGGAAGCACTAATGGTCCTCATGTCAGGGCCTATCGTTTTTCTTTAGATTAGAATTGGGACAAGGACTGAAATGGGATTTCATTATTAGTGAGGAAACTCTGTCCCTCTGTTTTAGAAGTGGAAGTGAAAGTCATTTCACTTAACTGAACATTTTAAAAGTTAACAACCTAAAATAAAATGTCTTTAAGATTGGATAAGGCAGAAGGGCAGTCTTTTTGAAAGCTGACATTTTCTTTAGGAGCTAGGGAAGGAAGTAGGTTAGCTGCCTGGGGCAGGGAGCAAGACAGGTGGACTTAAAGCCCCCCTACCCCCTGCTTTAAGGTCTCCCTCCTCCTACAGCCTTAAAGGCCCCTTCCCCCTCTCCCTTAAAGTCCCCCCTCATCCCACCACCTTAAAGCTCTCCCCTTTAAAGCTCTCCCTCCCCCTACCTTCTAGCCACAACTACCACTCAAACCCTAATGCTAATTAACACAATAAAGGCTGACAAAGGATTATGCACAATTTTTGTTTAATAATAAACTTGGCAAGTAGCTTTAAGTTGGAACTCCAGTGGTGGTACCCCTTCAGGTTCTTCTCACATCCTGGGGGTTAGTGTGAATCCAGGCCAGGCTATGGGACTGACTGCCAAAGGTCGGAATAGTTGTAGCATCTTTGGAAATTTCTGGCAAAAATCTTCACAATCATAACATTTTGGGAATTTTCTGGCAAAAGTCTTAATAGTTGTAGCATCTTGGAAATTTTCTGACAAAAGTCTGAAGTCTTAACATTTCTGGAATTTTCTGGCAAAGGCTGATGAACTATAAGCAAGAACAACAGTTTTGTAACAGCTATTTATGTTCCCTTTCTCTTAACTTCTTTGGGTAGGTGTTTGGGTTGAGGCTCAGGACTTGGTCCTCTAGCCCAGGTCAGGGCCTTGGACTCGGAGAAGTTCCAGGAAGTTATTATAGCACATGGCAATCCAGTCGGTCTGGATGGCCGCCCACTGCACGTTGTTGATCGCCCCATTGGTGGTGTGGGTCAGGATAGGGTTTTTGACATCTTGGGGCATTTGCTGAATATTCCAAATGAGGGCCTGGTAGTCATCGGAAGCAGTGCAGATGTGACCTGCAGAGTTGGGTGCCCAGGTGAGCCCATTGACACAGGCCCTATGGCGGTTAAGGCGGGCCACAGGTGAGCCAGGCATGCGCAGGTCAAGGACGGCCACCTCGGTGGAGTCCATGGCCAGGGTGGCCAGGTAGTTGAGGTCCTGTTTGTTCCAGGCCAGGCGCAGCAGTGGCAGGTGCCGGGGTTCCTGATATACTATGGTGCTATGGTGAAGCCTTCGCAGGTCAAACAGCCGCAGAGAGCCATCAGCACTCACTGAGGCAAATACATCTCGGCCCCCTCCAAAGGCAACGTCATAGACCTCTTTGTTGTGGGAGCTAAAGTGCTCCCGCTGGTGACCAGACACTTGGCCCAGTACCTGGCTGGTCTCCAGAGCCCAGATGGTGCATGTGGTATCGATGCAAGATGTAACCAGTATGCAAGGGTCTGTGGCATTCCAGTCGAAAGAGGTGAGGGGCGAGAAGAAAGGAGTACTATTTTCGTTATGGTTGAGCAGGCACTCAAGCTGGAGGTCCAAGTCAAAGGCAGTAGCCGGGACTGTGGAAGCAGCTGTGGTTGAGATAATTCCACTACCACGCCCTCTGAAAACACTGCCCCCTAGCTCTTGGACCCTATGCATAGATCCTCTGGCCCTGCCCATAGCAGCCATCATCTCAGCTACAGCAGACATAATTCCAAGGCCACGCCCTCGGAAAACACTGCCCCGTAGCTCCTGGACACTATGGATAGATCCTCTGGCCCTGCCCTCAGCAGGCATCACCTTGGCTGCAGCAGAAGTAATTCCACGGCCACGCCCTCGGAAAACACTGCCCCTTAGCTCCTGGACACTACGAATAGATCCTCTGGCCCTGCCCTCAGCAGGCATCACCTTGGCTGCAGCAGACGTAATTCCACGGCCACGCCCTTGGAAAACACTGCCCCTTAGCTCCTGGACACTACGAATAGATCCTCTGGCCCTGCCCTCAGCAGGCATCACCTTGGCTGCAGCAGACGTAATTCCACGGCCATGCCTTTGGAAAACACTGCCCCTTAGCTCCTGGACACTATGGATAGATCCTCTGGCCTTGCCCTCAGCAGGCATCACCTTGGCTGCAGCAGACGTAATTCCACGGCCACGCCCTCGGAAAACACTGCTCCTTAGCTCCGGGACCCTATGGATAGGTCCTCTGGCCCTGCCCACAGCAGCTAACAACTCAGCGGCAACAGACAAAATTCCACGGCCACGCCCTCGGGAAACGCTGCCCCCTGGCTCCTGGACCCTATGGATAGATCCTCTGGCCCTGCTGGCAGCAGGTATGATCTCGGCTGCAGCAGAGATAATTCCACGGCCACGCCCTCGGGAAACACTGCCCCCTAGCACCTGGACCCTATGGATAGATCCTCTGGCCCTGCTGGCAGCAGGTATTACCTCACAGGGACTCAGGCAGCGCCATACCCGCAGGTGGTCAGCACTGGTGGCCAGAAGGTCTGGGTGGATGCCCTGAGGGTCAGGGATCCACATGATTTTGGTGGGGGGATAGGGGTGCTGCAAGGTATAGTTGCACACGATATCCCCTCTGGTATCTACCCAGTCAGAGGCCAGTCTCACTACTTGCACTTTGTTCTCATAATCCTCTATGAAGCTTCCCAGTGCTAGGCGGAAAGGTTGGTCAGCCCGCACACTCCAATTCATGGCGTACACAGTCCATGGGGCTTCGTACCTGTATATCCTGCGGTATCGATGATCCTTCCGGGAAAACTGATAATTCATCCAGGACATATTGGAGACCTGGTCACCCCCTTCACTCTTCAGGAAAGCTAACGTTGGCTGGGGCTACAAAGTTAGATCTGGGGAGTGAGCTTTTCTAAGCGCGGGGCAAGAGGAGGTATGAGGATCTGGGTAGGGAAGAACGCCGAGAAAGCACCGGAAGAGGATTCAGGGGTCACTGGGTATTTCCGCTTCCTCCGCCCGGGAATTTATGCTGCGCGGGTTTACCTTAGGGTTTACCCGGTTTGGGCAGTTCACAGCTTGCTATGGGTGATAACATTGGTTTAATAAACAAATAAAAACGCCTCTTTCAATTCCTTTTATGTAGCAGGGAATTGGTTAGCAAGAGGACCCAGCTCTCTTTGCACAAGTGGTTCATTTTTCCACTTAATTTGTCATTCCATAAGCACCAAGAGGCCACCATCCTACTTGACCTTTTCCTTGTTGCAGGTTCATGATGTGTTATGGCAGCATCATCTCAAAGAGTTCAGAGTACGTGTGCCAATGCATGGGTGAGTATGCATGAGTGCCCATGCACATGTGCCCATGCACGCGTGCATATGCCATGCATGTGTGCGTATGCATGGGTGGGTATGCATGAGTGTGGGCGGGCATGCATGTGTGCATACGCATGAGTGCCCATGCATGTCTGCGTATGCATGAGTGCCCACGCACGTCTGCGTATGCATGGGCGGGCATGCATGAGTGCCCATGCATGGGTGAGTATGCATGAGTGCCCATGCACATGTGCCCATGCACGCGTGCATATGCCATGCATGTGTGCGTATGCATGGGTGGGTATGCATGAGTGCCCCATGCATATGTGCGTATGAATGAGTGCACATGCACGTGTGCCCATGCACGAGTGCGTATGCATGAGTGCCCATGCACGTGTGCCAAATGCATGGGTGGTTATTCATGAGTGCCCATGCACGCGTGCCAATGCACGGGTGGGTATGCATGGGTGGGTATGCATGTGTGCATATGCATGAGTGCCCATGCATGTCTGTGTATGCATGAGTGTCCATGCATGTGTGCGTGTGCCATGCATGTCTGCCCATGCATGGGTGGGTACGCATGAGTGCCCATGCACGTGTGGGCATGCATGGGTGCCCATGCATGTGTGCCAATGCATGGGCGGGCATGCATGTGTGCATATGCATGTCTGCCCCATGCATGGGTGGGCATGCATGAGTGCCCATGCGCGTGTGGGCATGCATGGGTGCCCATGCATGTGTGCTTATGCATGGGTGCCCATGCACGTGTGGGCATGCACGTGTGCCCATGCACGAGTGCGTATGCATGAGTGCCCATGCATGTGTGCATATGCATGAGTGCCCCATGCACGTGTGCCAAATGCATGGGTGGTTTTGCATGAGTGCCCATGCACGTGTGCCCATGCGCGGGCATGCATGAGTGCCCATGCACGAGTGCGTATGCATGAGTGCCCATGCATGTGTGCATATGCATGAGTGCCCATGCACGTGTGCCAAATGCATGGGTGGTTTTGCATGAGTGCCCATGCACGTGTGCCCATGCGCGGGCATGCATGAGTGCCCATGCACGTGTGGGCATGCATAAGTGCCCATGCACGTGTGCATGTGCATGGGTGCCCATGCATGTGTGCATATGCATGAGTGCCCATGCATAATAATGCATAATATCTGAATTTGTTTAGAGTCATTTCGTACAGGTATTTTAAGGGCTATGGGGGGAGACCTAGAGCAGGTCTGTCCTTCTACTCCACCATCTTGGCCACATCCTACATTTGTTTAGCCCAAATAATACATTTCATCCTGTTGGCTTTCTGTCTTCGTGTCCGCAGCAGCACCTCCCACAAGACCTATTGCAAAGTGTAAAGAGAGATTTCACGACTGGAACTTCATTTGCTCACCCAGTTTCCAGCAAGAGCTTTAGTGTCTTCCCTCGGTAGTCCCAAGGTCCTTGGTACTACTTTACTTTTTGAACTCTAACTTTGTGGTGGCTCCTGTGCCAAATAATGGGTTAAGATGGTGGAGAAAAACTAGACCCCACACCTTCAAGAAACATGTAGTCTAGTTGGAGGAGATAAGACCCACATAATGGAGAAGTGAATTAAGTACCCAAGATTGTTTTCCCTTCTAACACTTGTGATCTCTCTCCCTTTCCCTCTCCCCCTGTTCCCTTCTTCTTCCCTCTCCCTCTCCCTTTCTCCCTCTCTTTCTCTCCCCCTCTTTTTCCCTTTCTTTCTTTTTCTTTCTTTCTTCCTTCCTTTCTTTCTTTTCTTTTTTTCTTTATTGCTTCCTTCCTTCCTTCCTTTCTTTCCTTCTCTTTCTCTCTCTCCTTCCCTCCTTCCATCTCTCTCCTTCCCTCCTTCCATCTCTCTCCTTCCCTCTTCCTTTCTCTCTTGCCTTCTCTCCCTCTCTTCTTTTCTCCTTCTCCCCTTTCTCATTTATGAATCTACCTTCTGCTTAGGACAAATGCTCACATCCAAGAATGTTGTGTGTTAAATAATTCCTCTTGAAATGAATGCTGATCAGATAAAGTTTCTAGAATGATATTTCTCTTGGATTCCTTTCCATTCATAAGGATGTGAATATGATAAATAAGGGGCAACACCCCCCCCCCACCTCCCCTGCCATGAATGAGATCCTGCTGTACTAGGAATTGCCTGCTCTTGTTTTGGAAAATGAGAGTTTTGAAGGTTTGCATCTCTTTTGTCTCATTGGTCTCCACCCCAATGTGTTGCCCTTGGATCCAGATCTTGTCTGATTAGTGAGAAGGCTATAGTCAGCCTCATTCTCTCTTATTCTCCACAATATGAGTCATTTGCTTGCAATTCACAGAGCTCGGCCCCCAACAACCTTTCCTTCTACCTGATGCCCTTGGCCTTCTCCACCAGCAATCAAATTAGAAAAAGTGGCAGCATACCATTTTTCCTGGCCCCAAGTAAAAGGGGGCCTGTCCCTAGAGTTCTCCCAGTGCTGATGGCATCTCTCCTTGCCAAAGATGTCCTCCAAAGGCCACCTCAGGTAGGAATCAGACAAGAAGCTATCTGTAGTCCCTTTTAGCTCCAAGCTTCTGTAATTGTAGCAGCTGAATGAAATGGAATTGTTGAGCTGCACGCAGGGAGCTAGGTGCCATCTTGCAAGCTACCTTCCCCACCCTTTCTCCTCTTTGTTACTCTGCTTCCCCTTCCTTTCTCTAGGTTAGCCCCTAGCCATGGGATAGTAGAGCAGAAAGATCGCTGGAATTTGAGGTAAGAGAATCTGTGTTTGAAACCTACTTTTGACTTGTTAGCTGTGTGACTCTGGATGGGTCATTTCTATTCTCTGGGTCTCATTTTCTTCCACTATGAAATGAGGTTGGACTAGATGATCTCTGCATCCCTTCCAGCTCTACACCAAGGATTGTATGATTCAAATTTGGCCTAAAACCAGGAATCTACATTGGCCAATTTGCCTCCTTTTCCCCACTGAGTTAGGCAAGAGTATAACGTGGATGGGAGGGACTATATCCTTTTTGAATCTGTAGCCTCATAACCTAACACAATACCTAGCACTTAGTAAAGATTCTGTTCCCCTGAATATCCACATTCTCCTTCCTCTTGTGACAATTAGAAACACATGGTTAGATTAAAAAAACAAACAACCTCCATTGCCTGCATCCTTGTTTTTTTTCCTTTCTTGAAATACCAGGAAAACAATGACAAGTCAAATGAAAATTCTCAATGATGTGGTTTTTAACCAAACTCTCCTGGATTTGTTTTCTGTCTCTACTGTTTCAATAACATTTCTCAACTGACATTGACTTCCAACTCTTCTTGGGCACATGCATGTCTCTATGTGTACTTCTTCTCCAGTGATCGACAATATAATGAGAAAAAGGTATTTTAACACCAATTTTACTAAACTCAACGATATTTCATCTACATACAAGGAGACTGGGAAGTTAGAACATCTTTAGTCAGTTCCAAAGGTTGCGATCACCTTCTATTGATGGACAATAGTAGGATTTTCAGTGGTGCTCTGCTGTCCAATTGGACAGAGCAGGTAATCACAAGTGTCCTTTGGTTGGAATATCAATCTCCATCTTGAAAGATAGAATTGAAGAACTTGACAACAGAATAAAATGCTTTGGGAGAGCTGGGTGTTTTCCAAATGCTTTTCAGCAGGGTGGAAAGGTTCCATTTGTCATTAGCCCATATATAATCAGTCATGATTAGATTTTGTCTGGCAGAGTTATTTATAAAGATTTTGCATTGCTTCATTTCTTTCTGTTGCTTTATTGAGTTCCCTTCAACAAGGATTTGGCTAGAATGTATTATGGACTGAGCATCATGGAAGTTGTGGAAGACATAGAAATACCAGGGGGAAAGCTAGACTCCCTGATCTCAAGTTGCAATTTAGAATCATAGGACCACAGAATGTCAGAGCTAGAATTCAGTTCCTTGGAGATCATCTAGACCAGGGCTTCTTGATCTTGTGTGTTGTATGTATTGTGTGCGTGTGTGTGATGAACCCTTTTGGCAGTCTAGTGAAACCTATGTACCCCTTCTCAGAATTATATCTTTAAACACATCAAGTGTTTATGCTCTATGATCTTTGCTTTGTTGGGCTAGCCTCTGAAAATCCAGACTCCCCTCAATGCCTCAGGGAGCCATTGTAGGAGGACCTCAGAGGAGGAATAAGATATAAATAAGGAAATTTAACATAACGAACATGTCTTCCCAGATCCCGTGGTAATGGAGGGCCACAAAAAGACTCATAGGACTTTACAGAACCAAAAATCCAGAGGGAAAGGGATGTTCAGTCAGGGGGTCCTTTCAGGACCATTGTAAAGAAAAAGAATTATATTGAGTTATATTTTTTAAACAAAGTTCACAGATTCCAAATCAAGAACCCCTAATTCTAGACCAACTGCCTCTTTTTTAGAGAAGGAAACTGAATCTGAGAGGATAAGGGATTGGCCCATCAGCCACAAAGTTATCTAACCGTAGAATCAGGACTAGAAGTCGGGCTCAAATTCTAATTCTAACTCCTAAAAGTTGTATTGAGCTTCCTGTTAAAACATTATTGTCACTCTCCAGTGACTCCATCTATCACCTCCCTCCCCCTTAGGGCCTTTCCTTGTAACCAAGAAGTATAATTAAGCAAAACAAAGTAATCCATTGGTATGGTTGATGACATATGCCTTGATGTGTATCTAAAATCTAGCACATCTCAATTTTCTATTTGTATCCTCAGTACCTACAAGAGTGTTTGATGTATAGTGAGAGCTTAATAAATGCTTTTTCATTCATCCACAATCTTTTGAATATGTTTCTATAGTCCCTTTGTTAATTTTATTTAATATATTTTAATATTCATTAGCAATATTTTATTTGTCCCGTCTTATCTCTCTTTTTGGAGTGCCAGGACCCTCCCTAGTATTTGTTTCATGGAAAAGTTATGGTACAGTGACTTTGCTTTCATGTCCATCTGGGCAGGTGTTATAATCTGACTGTGACTCAGGGTACTCTTCTGGTCATTTAAGTGTGATATTAGAACAAAATTAAACATTCTTGGGCCATTCAACAGTTAACAAAAGTAGGTTTACTTAGCCATAACACAAGATATGCAGCAAGGTAGTATAGTTGAGTATTCACCTCAGGTAGCTGCAGCTCCCCTCACCTCCATATGGAAGTGGTCTAGTCATCAGGGCAGGATGTGGTCTGTGCAACAATCTCTCAAAGACCCCAGTTCCACAAGGACAGATCTTTTTTAGACACTTAAATGCTCATGAAGCCACATTAACATAGCTTGAGAACACCAGGCTGAGGACCTCCTCCTAGGTCCTATAGTACCTTGAGGGGATTGGGGAGTCTCTCATCTCTGCCACTAGCTAGAACCCCCACATATCATGTTGTCTCAGATTTTAGGGTCCCAGTGAGTAGCACCCTAGTTTCACTTAACCACTTGACATCAGATTAGCTTTTACAAAGAGATATTTACTTCAGAGAAATAGCAAGAACAGACATATAATTCTTTCTCCCTAACATCCACGGTCATAATCTGCTCTTACAACCTAGTCTCAGGAGGGAAGAGGGATTAGGTTCACAGTTTAAATCACTTTCTAGATAGTATTAATCCCATGAAATTCAAGTCCAAAGTGTCTCTCCCTCTCTCCCAGTTTCCTAGGACCCTAGATCCCACAGCTTCCTTGCTGGACTGGCTGCAACATCTGACCTGGAATACTAGGCTCCATGATCCCATGGTCTGAGCTCCCAGGTCAAGGATTCCCCTCCCTGAACTTGTACCTAACCAAAACCCCAACCCTATTTCTGGGGACTATAGAGCCTAAGAGGGGAAAGAAGTGACCTTAGGCCTGGCTTGCCAACTCATTGAGGGAAGACATCTTTCATCTTTATGTGAGAGCTAGAAAGAGCACAGCTGGGCTTAGGTCGATTAAAAGATGTGGACAGTTCTAGTTATGAAGTTAGAGGGGAAAGGATTCTGTCAACTGAACAGTAGGTGGATGGAGAATGCATGAAGCAGGCTTCTGGTTTCCTAGAACCAAGTCCCAGGCATCTCCAATACGGGCGACTCCATTTTAGGTGATCTGAGCATAAGCCAAATCCCATTTCAACTGCATGGCCCTGGGTAAGTCACTTAACCTTCTGCATTAGTAAAAGAAATTTATTTATAAATGGAAATTCTTTTTTTAAATTTATTTTTAACACAGTTTATAACAGATAAAGCAATTCCGACTTTTGGTCAGGTGATACTTCTTTTTAAAGCATTTACAATATGGACCACAAAAGAATTTTTTTTTAAAACATTAACCAACTGAGACACAGATAATATTTATGTTGCTGACTTCACAAGCTCTTGGCCTAATTGTCTCCACAGTATTACTAAGAATTAAAGGACCCTAACTTATTCTTGTTGGTCTCAAGTCCTATGCCTAGTTGTTTAATTTTAGACAACCTCGGATTTTTCCTCTACTCATAATCTGTAATTGAATAGATCTGGTATTAAGCTTACAAACCTTTTGAGTATAGGAAATTGCCACCAATAGTCAGGACTTTGCAGGGATACAATATCTCCCCAACTTCATGTCAATTCCAGGCAGGGTTAGATTATCCACTTGCATTCAGTCAGGCTTAAAGTTTGCCAGGTGTCAGTGGGGAAATTGAGTCAGGAGAATCCCACCTCAGCCCATGCTGAACAGCCGCTCTCCCACCCTTCCTTGGAGATCACCTTATTCAGTTCATACCAGCATCTCATCAGCTTACTGGCATCATGGATTGGAGGTTCAGATTGCCTTTCTTGCTTCCCATACCTAGAGTTACACTCAGAAGAACAGTCACTTAGTAGTCCCATAGCATCTAAAAATGGTAAGTTCCTATAACCAGGTTTAAAATATGATTATAGTTTCACTTTGGCTAAGGGACATCTTTTGAGGCAGGTCTTAAGTGACTTACATGCCTTTCTATACATGTTCTAGTTCCTGATTAAATGGCAATCCTAAAATCTAAGTTACCATTAAAACCTTGACTTTTCCATCAGTGCCAAATTTTATCAGAGGTTACCTTCCTCTTGGAAAGTTAGACTGAAATTCTTTTCTCCAAACTAAAGATGTCATTGATTTATTCTCAGTAATTAATTCAGTCTATTGTTTTAATACTAATTGCTTTTACATCACTTTGTAACATGACCAATTTTTCTCCCCATCACCCCTCTCCCCCCACTTCCTAATACCTTGCATTCTGGTTGCTCCTTCCCTCAATGTACCCTCCCCTCCATCATACCCCTGTCCTATCCCCATCTTCTCTCTTTTCTTGCAGGGCAAGATAAATTTCCATACCCCTATCCCTGTAATTCTTATTTCCCGATTATATGCAGTAAAAATTCTCAACATTCATTTCTACTACTTTGAATTCCAACTTCTCTCCCTCCCCCCTCCCTCCCCAGCCCCACTGAGAAGGGAAGCAATTCAATACAGACTAAACATGTGTTGTTTTGCAAAAGACTTCCATAGTAATCATGTTGTGTAATACTAATTATATTGCCCTCTGACCTACCCTATCCCCCTTATTTTCCCCCCTACAATTGACCTTGTCCCTTCTCGAAAGTGTTTATTTGTAGTGACTCCCTTCTCCCATTTGCCCTCCCTTCTGACATTCCCTTTGCTCCACTTGTCACCTCCTCTCCTACTTTCCTGTGGTGTATATAAATTTTCATATCAAATTTAGTGAGCATATTATTCCTTCCTTCAGCCACATGTGGGGAGAGTAGCTTTATTATCCCCCTTCCCTTCTCCCTTATCTCCTCTATTGAATAAGATTTTTCTTATCTCTTTTATGGATTATAGCCTGCCCCATTTCATTATGACATTTCTTGTCCCGGTATTTTCCTCCTTCACCCCTTAATTTTCATTTTATTTTATTTTATTTTATTTTATTTTATTTGTTTGTTTGTTTGTTTGTTTGTGTGTGTGTGTGTATGTGGATATCATTTCTTCTGATATAACACACCCTGTACTCTCTATCTATTTATGTGTATGTGTGTGAGTGTGTGTGTACAATCTCTCCAACTACCCAAATACTGAGAAAAGATGCAAGAGTTAAAAATATTTTCTTTCCATGTAGTAATGTAAACAGTTCAGCTTTAGTGAGTCTTTTATGATTTTTCTTTTTTTTTTTCCTGTTTACCTTTTCATGCTTCTCTTGATTCTTGTCTTGGGAAGTCAAATTTTTAAATACAGATCTGGTCTTTTCCTGAACATGAAATCTTCAAAGTTGTCTCTATGACTGAATGTCCATTTTTCCCCTTGAAGTATTATACTCAGATATTCTGGGTAGGTGATTCTTGGCTTCAATCCCAGTTCCTTTGACTTCTGAAATATCCTACTCCAAGCCCTTCATTCATTTAATGTTGAAGCTGTCAGATCCTGTGTTATCCTGATTGTATTTCCACAGTACTCAAATTGTTTCTTTCTAGGTGCTTGCAGTATTTTCTTCTTGATCTGGGAACTCTGAAATTTGGCCACAATATTCCTAGGAGTTTCTCTGTTTGGGTTTCTTTCAGGGGGTGAGCGATTAATTTTTTCAATATCCATTTTACCCTCTGATTCTATAACATCAAGGCAGTTTTCCTTGATAATTTCATGGAAGATAGTGTCTAGGCTCTTTTTTTGATCATGGCTTTCAGGTAGTCCAATAATTTTTAAATTGTTTCCCCTGGATCTATTTTCCAGGTCAGTTGTTTTTCCAATGAGTTCTTTTATTTTTTTAAAATTTTTGGTTTTGTTTACTAACTTCTTGGTTTAACTCATAGTCATTCTTTTCCCTGGACTCAATTCTCTCTTTCAATAAATTATTTTGTTCAGTGAGCTTTTGAACCTTCTCTTCCATTTGGCTAATTCTGCTTTTTAAAACCTCCTTCTCCTCGTTGGCTTTTTGGACCTCTTTTTCCAATTGAGTTAGCCTCTTTTTAAAGCTGCTATTTTCCTCAGCATTTTTTTTTGGTTCTCCTTTAGTAAGCTGCTAACTTGTTTTTTTAAGGTCTTCTATTGCCTGAGCCAAGTTTAAGTCCCCTTTGGAGGGAGGGCCTTTGACTTCCTCTGACAGTATGCCTTGTTCTTCCTCATCTGAAGGGATGGGGGAGACACCTGTTCCCCAAGAAAGTAACCTTCTATGGTCTTATTTTTCCCCCCTCTTTTGGGCATTTTCCCAGCTAGTTACTTGACTTCTGAGTTTCCTCTCCACACCCACCTCACCTCCAGTTCTGCCCAGCTAGCACTTGGGGGCTGAGATTCAAATGCTGCTTCCCAGCCTCAGAGCTTTTGGTGGGGGTGGGGCTGCTATTCAGTGTAAGATTATGTTCAGGTGCTCAGGTGGGGGCAGGGCTGCCACATAGGGCTCAGTTCCCTCAGGGGCTTTATGATGAGACCTTCAACAATGGATCTGAGCTCCTGCCTGCTTTGGGAGCCCTTGTCCACTGCTGCCTCCACTGCTGCCTCTGCTGCTGCCTCTGCTGCTGCTTCCCGAGGGGGCCTGAGTCATGGGGACACCCTGCTCCCCTCTCCTCGAGCTGAAAAGACCCTCTCACTGACCTTTGGTACCTGTGGGTGGAGGGACCTGTGCTGCTGCTGGAGATCCCTCCCTGAAGCCTGCTTGGGTCTGTTCGGATCTGCTCCCCTCGATGCCTCGAGGCCAAGGCAGGGCTGGGCTCTGCTCCAGGTGTGCAACAGGCCTTTGGTGTTGGTTTTGCAGGTCTCTCTGGAACAGAAATCTCCTCCACTCTGTTGTTCTGTGGCTTCTGCTGCTCCAGAATTTGTTGGGAGTTCTTCTTTACAGGTATTTTATGGGCTGTGGGGTAAGAGCTAAGCGTCTGTGTATCTTTCTACTCTGCCATCTTGGCTCCTCCCCTATAAATGGAAATTCTTAATCAGATGAAATGACAAGTCCAAATAAAAAATTCTAAACAGCATTTAGTTTCATAATCTCAATTGTTGTTTGTTTGTTTTTTCAAATTGTCTATCTTGTAGCTAATTATTAAATTTTTTGTTTCTCAGTTTGGGGTTTTTTATTAATTTTTGTTTAGTTGGGTTTTTTCATTTACATTGCAGACATAACCAGCATTGCTAAGTCCATACTCCAAAGAAATTTTAAAAAGAGATAATGGATCTATAGGTACAAAAATATTTGTATCAGTAGCCCAAACCTGGAGTGCCCTCCTATTTGAGAACGGCTAATTGCATCATGGTGTATGGCTATAATGGAATATTATTGTGCCATAAAAATATTATTTCATTTGATAAGATAATGAGATAATATTGAAATAAAATATTTGGAAAGTACTTGGCACCATGCCTGACACATAATGGGTGTTTAATAAATGGTTACTTCCTTTCCCTTGGCTTTCCAAAGCCTCAGGTCCAAACTTTTCTGCATGTTTGCTATGTAAATAAAATCGTGATTCTATTTAGTGTCTCCATTACATTGTGAGTTCCTTGAGGACAGGGGAGGTCTTTGCCCTCTTTTTGTATCCCCTGTGCTTAGCACAGTGCCTGACACATAGAAGGCTCTTAATCAATATTTATTGATATTGATACAAACTGATGAAATGGACAGTTTCAGACAATCAATGTCAACCAGTGCAGAATGAAGTAAGCAGAAGTAGAAGAATAATGTATACAACAGGAAAATTATAGAGAAAAACAACTTTGGAAACCTGTAGAACTCCATTAAAGCAATGATAAACCCCAAGTCATAGGACTGAAGATGAAACATATCCCCTATCTCCTGCTGGAGTGGTGCTGGAGAATGGGGAGTGATGAGACAGATGCTTTTGGATATGGCCAATGTGACAAATTGCATTGATGAGCTATGCACATTTTTATGAGTGCTTTCTTTTTCTTTTTTTTTAATTGTTTGCTTCAGGGAAGGGGGAGTGAGAGATAGTGAATGCTTGTAAAAAGAGACAAATAAATAGAATTACATGCTAACTCCAAAATTTTTTTGTACATTGCATTCCCAGCTAGTTTATTGATCTAGTCTTTCTCTCTTCTGTTGATGAAAGTATTTAGAGATAGAAACTTTCCCCTAAGGACTGCTTTGGCAGCCTCCCAGAAGTTCTGATATGTTATTTCATTGCTATCATCTTATTTGATAAAAAATATTTATTATTTCGATGACTTCTTTGACCTACTCATTCTTTAGAATTAGGTCATTTAGTCTCTATTTAAATCAGGATTCTTTCTTCAAAGTTTTCTTATTGATGAATTTTTATTACGTGGACTGAGTTGAATATTTCTGTCTTTCTCCATTCATTTATGAATACTTTATGCCTTAGAACAAAATCAATTTCTTAATGTGTGTATATATAGGTGTGGATATATGAGTATGTAAGTATATACTCCACATGATTTCAGTTTGATAATAATAATAATCAATAAAGGTTTGCCAAAACTATTTTTTTTTGATAACTCAGTTTAGATCCTTAAGTTCATTGTAATGTATCTTTCCAACAGATTTGTCCAGGTCTGAAAGGGAGCACTGTGAAGCCCCCAACAATTGTTTTATTGTCTATTTCTTCTTGTAGTTTGGTTAGTGTTTCCTTAAGTAGTTTGATGTTCTGTGCATGAATAAATAAATAAAGCATTTGTAAAAAACTTACTATGTGCAAAGCACTTTACTAAGGACTGAGGATGCAGATAGAAAAGGCAGGCAGTCACTGCTCTCCTGATGCTCCCATTCTAATGAGGGAGATAAGACACATAGAAGTTTCATCTACAAGTCAGATGAAGAAGTACCATAATCCTTTGGGCACAGTGGCAAAACAGATGACTATATCTCTTCTTTAATATCATTTCTACTGATCAAATGATACGTTTCTGACATTGAACAATTTGAAGTGTCAAGGATCTGGAGGGCGAAAACATTCTTTACTAGGTCTTCAGGAGTTGTGGTCCGTGTAGTTACCAGGTTACATGTCAGAAGGAATTGCTCCCCAGGTGGATGCCTGAGGGTTCTGGGCTGGAAGCACTGTCCTTCCTAGGGCTCTTAGACTCTGGGTCCCGGACTGTCTCCATCAGGATGGAGGTGGAGAGGGGGAGATGATAGTCACATTTTTGATGCATATGTTTAGCTTTGATGTTGATGATGTCATCTATGGTCCTTTTGAACATTATATAGTTTCCCTGCTTTTCTCTCTTACCCACGTCTGTCTGCATAGTCTGAGATTATGTCTCCAGTCCCTGGGTGGTTGTAGTCATTACATTCAGCTGAAGAATAACAGCTTCTACTTTAGCCCCACATATTAACTCTGCAAATCTTGTGTTTTAAGGGGAAGGAAAGGTAGCAAGGACTTAGGTAATACCTACTATGTGTCAGACACTGTATTAAGTGCTTTATAAGTATTATCATTTGATCCTCACAACAACCATGTTAAATAGGTGCGATTATTGTCTCTGTTTTACAAATGAGGAAACTGAGGCAGGCAGCTTAAATGATTTCTCTAGATTTGCTTAGATAGTATCTGAGGTAGGATTTGAATTGAGATCCAACACTTATCCACAAGACCACCTTGTCAGGTTTTGATTTTCTGATCCTTTCTGCCACCCTCATCAATTTTATGGGTGACTTCTCCCTGTCCACATTCATGGTTATGGTTGTTACATTTATTTTTTCCTCCTTCAGAGACTCATGATATTTCCTCTCTTTATGTTTCCACCTCCTTTAAAAGAACAAAAGAAGGTAGAGAAAGGAGAGGGTCATTGAACTATATGATTTCAATCTTCTGCCCAACCCAATTTTTGGGTCTTTACCCTACTTGCCTCCATTCCCTTAGCCTTCTGTAACTGAAGGTTATTTTGGTTGCCATTATTCCTTCCCCAATTCTACACCTCTCTTGAGCCCCTCTTTTCCAACCCCATGGCCTTGCCTCATCCCCTGTTTGCTATGTTTTTACTACCCTATACTTATTTCTTCTCCTGAAACCTTTCTTTGTCTCACTCAGATGAGAGTGGGGTTCATAAAATTATATTAGACCTTAGGTCAAAGAATAGGATTCATGATAAAGGGAAAGTCACTAGGGCCAACGTGGAGTTCCCCATCTGAGGCCCATCTGTCCTCTTCTTCCTCTAACCTTTCTTTCCCAGCCATTTGCTTCAATTGAGGAAGGGACTCATTATTTTAATAAAAGTTTTGGGAGGCTCTGAATTGATAGGGAATATTTGACGAAGTTTTCATAATGAAGTTGAATAGCTAATTGAAGGTCAGAGCCTAGACTAAGTTTTTTTTTAATTAATTAATTTATTTTTAGTTTTCAACATTCATTTCCACAAGCTTTTGAGTTCCGAATTTTCTCCCCCTCTCTCCCCTTCCCTCACCCGGAGATAGCATGCATTCTGATTACCCCCCTTCCACCAGTCTGCCCTCCCTTTTATCATCCCCCCCTTATCCCCTTCCTTTCACTTTCTTGAAGGGCAACATAGATTTCTATGCCCAATTGCCTGTATATCTTATTTCACGGTTGCATATAAAAGCAATTTTTAACATTTATTTTTAAAACTTTGAGTTCCAAATTCTCTCCCTTCTTCCCTCCCCATGTACCCTCATTGAGAAGACAAGCAATTCAGTAAAGGTTATACATGTGCAGTTATACAAACCACTTCCATAATCATCATGTTGTGAAAGACTAACTATTTCCCTCCATCCTATTCCTCCCCTTACTTATTCTATTTTCTCCTCTGACCTTGTGCCTTTTCAAAAGTGTTTGCTTCTGAATATCCCCTCCCCCAATTTGCCCTCCCTTCTATCTGCCCACCTTTTATCCTCTTCCCCCCTATTTTCCTGTAGGGTAAGATATCCAATTGTTATTCCCTCCTTAAGCCAAATCTGAAGAGAGTAAGGTTCATTTATTCTTTCTCACCTCCCACCTCTTCCCCTCCATTGTGAAACCTTTTTCTTGCCTCCTTTATGTGAGATAATTTACCTCATTATATCCTTCCCTTTCTCCTTCTCACAATATATTCCTCTCTCACCCCTTAATTTTACTTTTTAGATATCGTTCCTTCATATTCAACTTACCCTATGCCATCTATCTATCTATCTATCTATCTATCTATCTATCTATCTATCTATCTATCCATCCATTTCCTCCAACTGCTCTAATACTGAGAAAGGTCTCATGAGTTGTAAATATTATCTTTCCATGTAGGAATGTAAACAGTTCAACTTTAACAAGGCTCTTATGATTTCTCTTTCCTGTTAACCTTTTCATGCTTCTCTTGATTCATGTATTTGAAAGTCAAATTTTCTATTCTGCTCCGGCCTTCTCATCAAGAATGCTTGAAAGTCCTCCATTTCATTGAATGTCTATTCTTTCCCCCTGAAGGATTATATTCAATTTTGCTGGGTAGGTGATTCTTGCTTTTAATCCTAGCATCTCTGACCTCTGGAATTTCATATTCTAAGCCTTTTGATCCCTTAATGTAGAAGCTGCTAGATCTTACATTAACCTGGTTTATTTCCACAATATTCAAATTGTTTCTTTCTGGCTGCTTGCAATATTTTGTCCTTGACCTGGGAACTCTGGAATTTGGCTACAGTATGCCTAGGAGTTTTCCTTTTAAGATCTCTTTTTAGAGGTAATTGGCGGATTCTTTCAATTTCTATTTTACCCTCTAGTTCTAGAACACCAGGGCAATTTTCCCTGATAATTTCTTGAAAGATGATGTCTAGGCTCTTTTTTTGATCATGGCTTTCAGGTAGTCCAGTAATTTTCAAATTACCTCTACTGGATCTATTTTCTAGGTCAGTGACTTTTCCAGTGAGATATTTCACATTGTCTTCTATTTTTTCATTCTTTAGGTTTTGTTTTATAATTTCTTGATTTCTCATAAAGTCATTAGATTCCATTTGTTCCATTCTAATTTTGAAGGAATTACTTTCTTCCATGAGCTTTTGGACCTCCTTTTCCATTTGGCTAATTCTGCTTTTTAAGGCATTTTTCTCCTCATTTTCCTTTTGGACTTCTTTTGTCATTGGGTTAGTCTATTTTTAAAGTGTTATTTTCTTCAGTACTTTTTTTTGGGGGGGTCTCTTTTAGCAAGCTGTTGACTCAACTTTCATGATTTTCTTGCCTCACTCTCATTTCTCTTCTCAATTTTTGCTCTCCTCTTACTTGATTTTCAAAATCCATTTTGAGCTCTTCCTTGGCTTGAGAGCAATTCATATTTTTCTTGGAGGCTTTTGATATAGGAGCTTTGACTTTGTCATCTTCTTTTGGTTGTATGTTTTGATCTTTGTCATCAAAGTAAGATTCTGTAGTCTGGGTTCTTTTATGATGTTTACTCATCTTCCCAGCCAAATACTTGACTTTCTAACTCTGTCAAGGTAGAACTCTGTTTCCAGTGGGGGTGGGGGTGGGTGTACTCTCACAGGTTTTAGGATTTTGCATCAGCAGCTTGATCCCCCACCTTCTGTGGGCTCAGAGCTCTGGAAGCAGCCTCAGCTGCTGCTGGTGCTGCTGCTGCCACCACCACACCGTTGCCCCAACCCCCACAGCCTTGGAGCTGAGGCCCACCCAGCCAGACTATGTGCTCCTCTTTCACCCAGGTACCACAACATTTTCCCACTGACATTTTTGGCATTTGTGGATTGAGAAGTCTGAAAACTGCCACAGCTGCCAAGGATTCAGTCCCCTGACCTGCTCCTTTCTGTCTATTCCAGTGTGGCTCATGCTGGACTGTGCTCCACTCCCTGCCTGGTGAAATAGACCCTTCCTGTTGACTTTCCAGGTTGTCTTGGGCTAGGAATTTGTTTCATTCTCTCATTTTGTGGCTTCTGTAGTTCTTGAATTTGTTTAGAGTCATTTTTTCCAGATATTTGGAGGGCTTTGGGGGAAAATTCAGGGAAGCCTCTGCTTTTACTCCACCATCTTCTGGACTAGGTTTTAATGTGTCTTCTAAATCCATTACTCTGTATTACAGATTTGGGAACCACCATCATGGAGCGGGTAGCTGGAGATTGAGGAACAACATCCGAACCTTGGTAGATTACCATAGTTAGGGTATGGGAGGAAGAAGAATCACTGAAGGAAACAGAAGAAAACTTCAAAGAGGTAAGTTGATGACCTCATCAGTGTCTTATTCTGTAAGTCAAGGGCATAGTCCAAAGAATGCCTCACCTTCTTCTCCTCTTTATTTCAATTTGAATTGGCTTGGGGTTCTTATTCTTATATTCTTTCCCCTTCAGTCTAATTAGGTGACTTGGTTCCAGAAGCCTGGTTTTTTGTTGCAACTCTACCACTGGCTGGACAAGCCACCTCGCCTCTCTGGGTCTCACTCTCCTCTGGTGCAAAATGGAGGAGGCGAACTAAGCAATGTCTCAGGTCCCTTCTAGCTCCAAAGGCTAATTGTTTGTCACCCAAGTCTTAGTTCCAGAGGGTGAGGACTCTTTCATCTCCTTTGTATCCCTGAGAAGAGCTAGCATGGGGCTGGGCCCACAGTAGGTTCTAAATACATACTATCTGATTCATTCTGTTGTGATTTAAGTCTCCAGAGCTCAGCTGCATTTTCTTCCCCCAGCCAAATAATCAGACTTGCGTGGGTTTGCACAGGAGAAATTAATATCAAATGAAAGTTTGATTAATTATCCCCAGGTTTCAGCTAACAACTTCTCCCCTATACCTGTGTGTTAATCTATTTTAGTGTCAAGTTCAGTTATCTCAAATCATTAGAAAATGTGTTTAGTCTTTCCTGAAACATGTTCACTTAAGTTGCCCCTGAAGTGATAGCTGCTGCAGTCAGGTACAATAAAACTTTTCTACCATTTGGTAATTTTCCTCAGAAAGCATTTCCCAAATCCTTGAGGAGAATCCTTTTGATTGTGAAAGCACCTTATCCAGACCATGTGCAAGGTCTCATGTCTAGCCCAGGCTGGCCATGGGCTGTTGGTCATTCTTCCCTGGAGCCCTGCAGTCCATTGTTGGTGAAATGTTCCTCCTGTTCTGTGTGGGAGCTCTGGCACTCATGTCGGCTCTTGGAAGGAAGAAAATTGAAAGCACAGCTTCTCTCAGGGGCACCTGATGCCAAGCAAGTATGCACAAAGTATTTGGCAGTGTTTTGCTCATGTGAACAGTCTGCAGATGGGATGGCAAAATTCACGAGTAAGACACACCCAGAGTGTATGTTGACTAACCCATTCCAAATCCCCTCTGTGATGCCCATGCCCCAGTACCCCTCCTTGCTCAAATTGTAGTAAGACTGTCCATTGGATTTACGAAAGACTCCCACAGGCTAATGTTCATTTCTTTTATCCATGTGAGTCCCCAGGTGGTGGGAATTTGGGAAGAGTCTTTTGGAAACCACACCACTGATTTCGACAACTCCCATAGCAAGGCCAAGGCTCTGTTACAGAAAACACTTTCTAGATTCTCAGAAATGCTGTATTCTTTGCTACCCAAAGCCATGATACTCTGTTTGGAGAGGGAGAACTAGAAAAGTTTACCGTTTCAAGTAAGGAGGACTTAATTACTTCTTTCTTTTGCTTCCTTTCATTCTTCCCCAGTGCCCTGCTCAAGAAGCTTCAGCTGCTCCCTATTGCCTCTAGGGTATGATATAAGTTCCTCTGCTTGACACTGCAGGCCCTCCCCAGTCCTGCTCCCTCCTACTTTTCCAGCTTCATTCCCCATTCTTCCTTTCACGTTCTTTGCAACATAGCCAAGTGGACCTATTTGGTGTTCCTAATGCACAACATTCAATGTCCCACCTTTGTACAATCTGTCCTTCACCCCTCCCCAGACCAGCTGATATTTGTACATCTTTCTGGCTTTGTATCTACAGAGCTCAACACAGTTACTTGTGCACAGTAGGAACTTTGTAACAATGCTAATGTAGTAATAACAACCGATTGGGGATCTGGAGTTTTCTCAGAGTAAGGAGACCCCAAGGGTGGGACTACAAATGAAGGACCTTCTGTGTCTTAGGACATAAGTCCTAGGGAGTTGCCCGAGACCTGCATCTTGTTTGCCTCTCTGTCTCACATGACCCTCTATATATGACCAATCTTTAGAGGGTGTTTTTGGAGGAAGGGTGACCATTGGCATTTGTTAGAACTCAGAATTTCCCAGGTCACTGATGAATGTAGGGAAAATGTTCTTTTCTTAGTTGCTTGCCCTGGGATTTTCCCTTTTTCATGTAACATTGTAATGTCTTCACTTTGGAGACAAGAGGTAAGACACAACACCAAAAATGAGAAGGGCCATGCCCAGCTTCAGTTTGGAGGCTCCCCCACATACTAGTGTGCCACCTGAGGTACCACCCTACCCCTCTCTGGTCCCCTGTCCCTTTTTAAAAATAAGCTCCTTGGTCTTCTGTTGCTCTAGCTCCCAATCTTTTATCACTGATGAATTTGGGGTTCTGGCAAACACCTCACTTGAAAAGATCATTTCAAGAATGTGTTTGGGCCAGGGAAGACCAATCTGTTTTTTGCATTGTATGTAGCAATAAATAACTCTTTACCATAGACTGGGAGAACTCTTAGCATGGTACAAAAGGGAGCACCACAATATCTTCCCACCAGGTCACCATTTACATCTGGCAAATGCCACACAAAATTTTGAAAAGTATTAATAACAATAATAATGAACAATGAGGATTTCAAATTAAGAATGCCGAGTAAGCTGGCTCATCAGATCTCCATTGGGAAGAATTCATTGCAGAGAGGGTGTCCATTGAAGGCTACTCTTTGGTATTTCCTGGCTTAGCAGCAAGGCCTTTGTTCTCATTCAGATACTCTGGAGACCAGTACGGATAGATCTCTGCTTTATTGATAGAATGACAGGGCTGTGGCTTGTGGAGGGACATGTCTGCATGGACTGTCAGACCCTAAAGGCTCTGAGAGTAACTACCCAGTCTCCAAACTCTGTTTCCCTGTCAGGAAGTCAGAGAACAGTCTCTTACCAATGTTTGCTTGAGAAAAGGGGAAGTGTGGGGTGGGAAAGGAGGAGGGGATGGCTTCACTGTGTTAATTACCCAGAACATACCCTCATTCTTATGGTACTCACCTTGAAAGGCTAGAAATGAGTCAGATTGAATAAAATAATTTCTCCCTGAATCATGAAAATACCATCAGGATCATTAAGACATGCCACCAGATCAATTCTTTAGTCATCCCCTGCCAGGGAATAGAGATTCTCAGCTAGCTCAGGCAACAAAAGGAGGCTGGTGGTAGAAGACTGACTCAGTGTTGCCACAGTGGCCTGAGGCTGCCTGCCCTCTTGTCTCCAAACTGAAGACTTCACAGCACTACATGCAAAAGGCAACCAAATCAGAAATGAATGTTTCTCCTCTGTTCTAGAACATCCTGAGCCCTGAGTAATGCCAATGGTCCTCTTGTCCTTCTTTCCACAAACACTCTGGAAGGATCTGCACTACACAAGACACCATACAAGAAGCAAAGGCAAACTGGACATTGACTGGCTTGCTGGACATTGACTGGCTTGGCCTCCCAGGGCCTTGCAAGTTGAACTCATTGGCATGCTATAATAAAGACAGCATTGACTGGAATGTGAATTCCAGCTCTGTGACTGTGGGCAAGTTGTTTTCTCATCTGTAAAGTGGGGAGAATGCGACTTGTCCCTTAGAAGAATGTTGTGAGGAAGCTGCTGTTATGCTTAAGGTGCTCAAGTCATTTTTAGTGCTTATCACTATAGAAATTCTTCTCCTACTTTGGCCTCCTCTTCTCTAAAGCTGTTCCCTTTATTGTTTCTTGTACACCAGTCATATTCTATTACATTCATATACCGTGGTCTTTGTTCTTTCTTCTCGGAGAGGATGGCAGCATCATGGAGGTGATGCTGTGACTTGCAAATGAATTGGATTTAAGTGAGGCAAGGTGGTGCAAGGTCACCAGCCTCACTTTTTCCTCTAGAGCCATCTGGGGCCAGTGGCCAGATACACGTCAGGATAACTGGAGATGGCCCTGGATGCAGTGGGAGATCTTGGCCTTTTCAGGCTATAGTCTTTCCCAGTATACCATGGATTAAATATGCAGAATGCAACATATTTTAGGACCTGCTCAAGGTGGGAACTTGTTTTGTTTGACTATGCAGATTGTTACAAGGTTTTTCTTTTTTCTTTTTTTCTTTTTGCCAGTGGGGGTGAAGAAGTAGGAGAAAAAAATAAATACTTGTAATTGAAGGGAATTTAATAAAAACAAAAAAATCATTTCTCTCTGCTGAGCAGAATGGAATTAAAAGGGGATTCTGTCCAGTGCTGAAAGTCACCCTCCAGCATAGAATGTTGGATTCCTGAGGAGTGAGGGGGCAGCCCAAGAGAGAGATGAGAGGTTCCCTGGGCTGCCTCTCCATTTTCTCCTCCCTGTTCATTTTTTCATGTAGTTCCATCAGCATGGCACCAAGCAGCTGTGTGGAAGAAGATAGACACAGGCAAAGGGAAATGGAGAAAATACAATATTACAGAATTAAAGCAACAGAAAGAGCTCATCTGGCCAAGGTCAGTTTCCTCAGGAGCCCATTTTCCCTGGAAATAATACTTCACCTTCACTCTCCTCTGCCTCTCCAAGCACACAATCATCTCTTCATAAGGTCCTAGTTCTGGAGAAGGGAGCTCATGACAAATGCAGTCTAAATCCCTTTTTTGGTATCAGTGGCCACAAATTTGTGGCTTTTGATCTTTCTGAAGGTAACCTTGTGATTTCCTTCTGTGAACTGGAAGCAGTGTGGCAAAGAGAGAAGAGCTCTAGGTCAAGTGTGGTAGCCTGCTTTTGTCCAGGTTGTACAATTAACTAGTCATTTTCTTGCTCCCTTCAAGGCTTAGCTCAATGCCCCTCCCACCAGAGGCTTTTCCTGATTCCCCTTTTCCCACTCCTTGCAAAAGCTTGGCAAAAGTAGATAGACAGTTGGGCTCGAGTCCAGAAGTCCTAAGTTGGAGTATCACTTCTGACACACATGACCCTGGACAAAACAGCTAAGCTCTTGGTGCTCTGGGCAGCTCTTGGAAGCTGGAAATTACTGAGAAGGAGTGACCTTGCACTGGGAGTTTTTCTCATCTGGGAGTTCCCTGTGCCCACTCCCTAGTCTGATCAACTTTCTGGGTATTTTGGATTCCCTGGAGGGCAGGGGCCTTAAAAAAAACAAAACGATGTGTCTCTCACACCCAGTGCCTTGTCTGGCTCACAGTAGGCATTGCATAGATGTTCACCTTGAGTGAGACCTTTCATCTGTCAGTCATTTGACAGTACATATTCTGAGCCAAGTGCTAGGGATAGAAACTCATTCTTCCCTACCCAGTCCTTGGTGATCCCCTTTAGGAATACTTTGCTACCCCATTCAAAGAGTTCATCTTCTGTAAAAAACAAAAACAAACAAACAAAAAAAACAAAGAATTTTGGCACTTGTCCCAGTGACAGATTTGGAGGCAGGACTCCAGGCCACACTCAGAGTCAGGGACTTGGGATCCCAGCTCAGCCAGTTACTAGCTGTATCTCTTCATCTCTTGGGTCCTCATTTTCTTCATCTTTCTAATGTCACTGACTTCACAGGATCATTGTTATTCATTAGCTGTACACAACTTTCTGCTCTCTGAGCCCTAATATTCCTTCATAAAAAAGAAAGCTTCAAATGACCTAACAAGTTTTGGGTTCAGAGCGGGGGCTGGGGTGGAGAGAGCTCTCTGAAAAGGGGCTCTTGTCATTCTCATTACCATTCCCTCAGAGAAGACCTCTGAAAGGATCAGATTTCTGATTGGTTCCAAGGTGGTCTTAGATATTAGATAGAATTCTGTGATGGGCTCCAGGAATAAAGACATTGTGTGGGAGATAATCAGCAGGAGTCTCATTCATTGGGAAGTAAACTATCTCAAGAGACCTTTGTCCCGTGTTCTCTTCTCTCGCCCTCCAGTTGCTGCTTCTCCTTTACTCAGAAGAAAGGTGATGATGAGGAATGGTGCTTCTGTCCAAATTGGCACCTCATCTGACCCAGCTAAATAGACAGGTGCATCATTGGGCACCCTCTCATTAGATTTAAGGAGAGCTCCATTTTCACCTTTGTGAATGGTGGATAGCTCACTATCTTTGGAACTCATCATATTATTTGCCTTTCACTGGAGATGCAAATTAATTGGTGGCTTGTTGAGAGGGGAAAGTGTTCGGCCTAGAGGCTGATGAGCTACCCGAGTCTACTTACCTTTCATCCAGGTCTTCGGTGGCCAACTGGATAAACGTATTGAGAGAAGAGACTTTCCAGAGTCAAACAAGGGTTAGACTTTATTCAGGGTCTTAGTTACGTATCCATGTGCAGGGTGAAATTCTTTCTCAGGAGAGAGGAATCCTCCTCCTCCCAAGGGGCAAGGATCATACAGCAAGAGGATGGGAGCGGAAGAGGGGAAGGACCTTCTTCCCTCTAAGGGCCCCTCAGCAAGAAGAGCCCCTGGAGGGGACCCGGCATCCAGAAGAGGGCCTTCAGGCTTTCCTGTCCCTACTTAAGCTCTCCCGCCGCATAGTTTGCACGTGAATACCATGCGTGCTCTCAGCCCCTAGATAATTAACAACAGGTGTGCTCAGACCACAGCCCAATCTCAAGGGTGGGATGCTGTCCCCAGCAAGTTTCCCACTGAGAAGAGGTGGAAATGCACAAGATAGCCCATGTTTCACGCCTCAATCCCCAGCTGTTCCCTGGGGGGCCTCGTGAGAACTCTGAGGTTTAGAAGTCCTCACTTTTACCTGCCCGAGACTATCCACTTGAAAACTGAGCTTACACCCCCAACAGGAAAGAAATGGAAGTGTTCATTTTCAGCAGAGATTAGACTGCCACAAGAAAAGTAAGTCATTCAGAAATGGTTTCTATCTCATATTATATTGGAAAACATTGCTACTGTCTTTCCTTAGGGCTCCTCGAAGCTCATGTGAATTTCCAGGAGGCAGAATTGGCTCTGCTGAATTCTGTATCGATTAAGAACAGCTCTTCTGATCAGGAATCAAAATGCTGAGGAGGATTTCTTTTCCCTGTCCCTGCTTGCAATGTTCTGATGCCATGCTGTCTCCGTTAGGGTTCCCTTTTTTCATTCCTTATCACAGGGGCATGTCAACCACCCTCAGGGGATGGAGTGCCTCACCTGGGAAGTGCTGTTGTCTGAATCACTGGGGCCTGGAGACTGGAAAGCCACAGTTAGCAGGAGTTCATTTCCTCGCAGTCATGGCTGCTCCCCATTTATGGACAGCTCTTCTTGGTACCAGAGGCTCTGGATGGCACACAGTCAGAGATTTCCAACTGATTCTTGTATGTCAGTCTCCCATCTTGCACATGAGGAAACAGAGACCCTCAGGAATGAGCTAGGTTTGAACCCTGGTGTCCTGGCTTCATGTTCAGCCATGTCTGTGGCTCTGATCATTTCTACTGGTGGTCACTGGTTCATAGATCCTCATAAGGAGATGGGGAGGGAGCAAATTCTCTCACTTGAGAATGGATTGCAGAACAAACCCAGTATTGGTACTTTGGTATTTTATAAAGGAATTAAGTAGAGACCATCCAGCCAGTTTAACTCACTCCTCTTACAGTGGAAGAAACCGAGATCTTTGGAACTTGAGCCTTGCCCAAGGTCACTCACGTAGTAATGTGGGAGTGATTGGATTTGAACCCAAATCCTTGACTCCGAATCCAGTTTTCCCTCTTTTATTTCTGCATGAAGGCCTGTCTGAGCCCCTGGGCTATGCTGTGTAGTTGGCTCCCAGACAGCAGGCAGCTGGAGACATGTTCTAGGTGCTACTCTAGTACAAGATTGCTGTGTGACTTTTCCCAAGTTAGATTGCCTCACTGGAAGTCAGCTTCCTCATCAGTAAATAAATGAATAAGCAAACATACACACACATATACATGCCATGCTGGTACTCTGCCAGTGGCACATTGGGTGGAGATGGACTCCCTGGGGAGAATCTCCAGGAAGATGTGGATGACAGGATGAGGAGGCCTGCAGTCATAATAGCCACCCTAACTACCGAAGACTACATGAGATTACTGATGTGAAAGCCTAAACGTTCATGCAAAGGTAGGTAGTGTTTTTGCTAATAATTCAAACTCAGTATAATGGCCACATGATGCCTTCCTCTAATTAATAATAACATCTGCGGTTTCTATAGTATTCAAGGTCTTTGCAAGGATTATCTCATTTAATCTTCACAGCAACCCTGGGAACAAGGTGCTGTTCTTATCTGCATTTTGCAGATGAGGAAACTGAGGTAGACAGGGGTTAAGTGACTTATCCAGACTTGCACAGCTACTAAATATCTGCAGACAGGATTTGAACTCGGGCCCAGCACTCTGTTCATGGAGCCGCCTATCTTCAAGGCATGCCTTCACAGTATACTTGACGTTCTCCAGCATCATAGTCAAGTTTCACATAACTGAGGTTCTGGGTAAGGTTCTGGACTAACTAACCTGGTCCATGTAGGTGCTCATTCCATCTCCCGCTGCCATGCTTTTGCTCAGGTTCTGTCTCTCCTTCACCTTTCCCTCATAGAACCCCTGCCTCCCTTCAAGATTTGGTTCAAATGCTACCCTGCATGCAGGACTTTTCTAGGTCCCTGCTAGCTTTTAGTGCTGCCCCCTGAAATTACCTTGCATTCCTTTTTATATATCATGAATTTATATTACTTACCTTGGGGACAAGGTGTTATTTCATTTTTGTTTCTGTATCTCAAGCACTGAGCCTGACACATAGTAGGCTGACACATAGCCTGACACATAGTAGGCTCTTAATAAAGGCATTTGAATTGAGTCAAATCTGCCCGCTAGAGACCCTTGGCCCTTGCAAGCCAGATTCCCCACCCCACCCCCCTTTCCATTATTCCAGTGTCAGTGCTGGCCCTTTGTGGTGGCCTTCCTTAAGGTCATGAGGATAAGGGCTAGGGCCCCCATGACACAGACCTTCCCAAACTTTGGGCTCCGCTGCTGTGTCCCCTTGCTGCTGAACACATGGGCAGATCTCTCATTGAAAAGGAGCAAAGACTTCAGCTTCCTTCAAGTTGAGCAGCAAAAGCTGGAACCACCTCCAGGGCAGCCCTACCTTTTCTGCCCCTGAATCCCGTAAGAGGAGAAATGGAATTGTACATCTCCAGCACTTTGCAGAATTGCCAATGCCTGGAGGAAATAATTCACCTGGGTGCTTCAGACAGGAAAGAATGCTTTTGCCTTGGCCTCCCCTTAGAGATCAGCCTGGATGGTGTAGCTGAAAGAATGCAAGCTCATCATTTTGTGACTGCTATGTGACCAGCACCATACTAAACATTGTGTGAGATGCAGAAGAAGAAGTCCTGGTCTCTGCCCTTGGCAAGCTTACCCTCAGAGGCACTGATGACCTTAGCCACAAGGCAGCTGTAGTAACAAGCACAAGAATGCAAAGCACAGACTTTGTTAGATATTCAAGAAGCTAAGATGAGGAAGATACCCCTGAGAGCCAAAAGATTCTGAGAAGTGAGAGCCTTTAGCTGGGCCTTAGAGAAAGTGAAGGATTTGCACTGGTGTAGACCATGAACCATCCAAGCTTCATCCTGTCATCCCCTACTCAATGTGCCACTGGTGGGGTACCAGCATGGCATATACATATACATGTGTGTATGTATACACGCATATATACACATACGTGTGTGTGTGTGTGTGTGTGTATGCCTTTGAATTACCTCTGGTCCTGACTCTTCAGAGACTCTTTTGTCCTAGGAATCTCAACCATGTAGCATCATCCCTGGGAAAATATTGCTGTTACAAAGATAGGTTTTTGTTTGGGGGAGGATCTTGGGAACAAAGTACAGAAGAATTTTTTGTATGCAGTCTAGTGTACACTTTTCTTCCTGTTCTGATGGACCAGTTCAATAAACTGTTCATACTGTACTTTGGACAGTAGGCATTCTTCATCCATTTTGTTTTTCTTGTGTGGATTATAAGTCTTGGACTATTTTTTGGAATGATTTTGAATCTCAGTTAGGAGAAGTGTTCCAGGGGTTGGTATAGATAGCAAAATATCCTCAGCAAACAAGAATCTCTGGAAGACCTCACCATTTATAGAAAATTCCTCTTCTGTTTGGCTTCTGAACTAGATATCCTCCACGACTATTGGAAATTCTTTGGCAGGTATACATTTCTTTCTTCTGCCTTTTCTGATATTAGTAATAATCACAGAGTTGTTAAACACAGTTTTGTTTGACTCTTTAATATATCTGGTATGAATTTAACATAATCACAGGAGCAGGAATATGCTAGTAAATGCTTAACAAACAGTTCTCTGGGGAAAAAATGTGTTCATGACATTTTTAGGTTTACTCTACATTATTGACATCATCGCCATCATTTTAAACCTAGGCAATCAACAAAGCAATAACTCAAGCCCTGATTTGTACTATTCGCCAATTTCCAAAGTATAAAAGCTCATGCTAAAAATTTAACAATCAGCTCCTGATGGTTACAACAATACATCTCTGCATGGGAAGACTTTTACGGTAGCATTTGCTCTGCTGAATCACATGATAATTTGTATTTAACAAACCCTAAGTACAAAGGAATTAAGTATAATTTGCACCTTTTCATCATTTCTCTTCTTATAAAGATGTGGGTCTTGTAAAATATCATTTGTTTAGTCCTATTCATTCCCTTTCCATACCTTCATCAAGGTTACCCTCCATGTGTATAACTATCATAAAGATTTTATGGAAGTGCATTGAGAAAGTAGGCAAGTGATTCTGTGGTTACTGATCCCTTATGGTTCACCGTCCTTTTTAGTAGAATTCCACTTGGAGTTTTCTTCTCATCGTTTGGAATTTTCTCTTACAAGTATTGCTATCTTTCCAGAAATTGCTCTTTCAATCCTCTTAAAGAGTACGTTGCTTCCAGTACAGATTTCTTCTTTGTTCTTTGTAGCCTGATCTGGCTGGACTTTCTGCCTTTGCCCTCTTCTCGCCATCTGTACATTCTCAAGTAGCATATCTGGGACTAGACTGCATCCAAGTAGGATGATTCCACTCAACATGGATGAAGATAATAGAGATGCTGACAGTTTCATTGCATATTTTGTTGATGTGTTGTCTTTCTTCCACTTGCATGTTTAAATCCTCCTGGCTTAGTTCAATTTGATGTCAAATGTTCTGTAAGCTTCCTATGGTTTTTTATGATAGTACTCATTATCTCCCTCTATAGTCCTTAAAGTTTGGAAAGTGAATTGATGTTCTAAATTGGCGTTGCTCAGGGCAGGTGCATCTCTGTGCGTGAAAAGGAGATCCATTTTTTGTTGGTTGACGCAGTTCCTGGTCTTTCTTGTGGCTGTTACTTTGAATTAGTTAAAATTCCCTAGGGAATGATGGAAATCTGTGCCAATCCCTTTTCCTTGTTCCATTTCCCGCTTTTAGCCCAAGGAGCTTCCTTTGAATTCGGTGTTAATTTTCCTCTTTTTGCCTAACAAGTTGGTTATTTGCTCATAAACGAATACTAAAAGAAGACTACCACATCCGTTCCTAGTTGTTTCCTCTTAAGGTATTTTTGTAATTAATTTCAAATGTAATGAAATATTATTGTGTTGTAAGAAATGATGAAAAGGACAGATTCAGAAAAACCTGAGAGGAATCCCATTCAGAATGAAGTGAACAGAATTAAGAAAATGATTTCTTCAATGACTGCATGTAATATATACAAAATGCAGGCAATTTCTACAATGACTAACTGAAACTCTATGAGATGACTAACGAAATAGGCTTCCTATAACTTGAAATAAAAGTAAAGGACTCCAGGTGAAGATGGGGGCACACATCTCTAAAGTGGTCTATATGTGGATCTCAGGAAAGCTCGGTGGCAATGCTGTGGATAGAGTGCCAGGCCTGGAGCCAGGAAGACTCCTCTTCCTAAGTTCAAATATGGTCTCAGACACTTAGTAGCTGTGTGACGCTGGGCAAGTCACAGAACTCTTTGCCTCAGTTTCCTCATCCATAAAAGGAGCTGAATAAGAAAATGACAAACCACTCTCATATCTCTGTCAAGAAAACCCCAAATGGGATCATGAAGAGTCACACACATCTGAAACAGCCAAACTACAGTACAAGGATCGGCTTTTTCCAGATTCTGTTTATTGGTTACAGGGGGCTTTGTTTGTTTTCTTTTGGGAATAATGATAATGAGACAAAACAAAGAATATGAAAAGAATCCATGAAGCGTTTAAAAAGGGGCACAGAACGGAACAAAAGGATGTTTAAAGATGAGCATAAGTAATCAGGACAGCCTTGGAACTAGTGTGAGGAATGAATTACAAAAACAAGCTGCATTTGTTTGTGGAAACTCTCATATCTTCTGGTTCTTCTGGTGTTTTCTAAGTGCAGAATAACACAAAATAAAAAATTAAAACATATTTCTTTTTGTGATATTGCTTGGAGCTTACCATGTCTCGTGCCTTCTCATTCTTTCATAACAACAGCTTTAGAAATATCCAGGTGAGAGGCTTTTCCTGTAGCCTAAGCCTTTGTCTTTTTTCCTTAATTCCAAAGAAATATTTTAAACACTTCTTTGGCCCTTCTTTCTGCCCAGCATTGTCCTGAGCATTAGGATGCACGTTGACTTGGGCTAGAGGACATCTTTGCATTCTCTTCGCTAGGCTTGCTTTACCTCATCAACTTTTCTAACAAATGTTGGCACATAAGCTTCCTTCCTGGTGGTCTTTTGGTTTCTATTCATCTGGAAGGATGAGATGACTTAGTACCCCAAGAAATAATGTTCCATGTTGCTTCTAGTGGCATGATGAAACCTATTCTACCACTTCTTTGCTTTGCCTCTCTAAGGAGAATCTGTGAGCCATCCTTCCATTGGGAACATGGTGCAGAGAAGTGATCACTTGCTCTGGAATAAGAGGCCCTGAGTTCAAATCCTACCTCTCCACCTTGGGCAAGTCACAGGCTCCCTGGAGTCTGTTTCTTCATCTGTAAAATGAGGGGTTGGACTTGACTACCTGAGAGGCCCCTAGATTTAGGACCATTCTATTTGGGGATTTTTCATTTAGAGCAAGAATGCTAACACTGCCATGGCTCAGTTTTTATAGAAGTATGTTACCACATGGGTCATGAGGAGAGTATATCATATTTAAAGTATCAGTAATTTATTAGTGTGCATAAACGTGGTTTTTTTCCATCACTGTTGCACCTTTACTATAGGACATTCATTAATTTATAAAGTTCTGTATTTTAATTGCCCATGCATATATTATGCACTTACCATGGGCAAGAAACTTCCATCTACTCCGTCTATGACTTATACACTTCATTGTTCCCTTTCTTTGTGTCTCCAGCCCTTAGCACAGTGCCTGCCACCTAACAGGCACTTATGAAACATTTGCATGTTGACTTGACAGCATCTCTATGGTTAAAGAGCTTCTATTCTATGAGTTGTGGGATGTTCACAGATCAAAGAAATGCAGAGGAAAGCATGGAGGGTAAAAGGAGGAAACTGGTATATGACCCTTAAAAATATCTGAGCTTGCACCGTCCTCTCCCTTGGCAAGCTCCCTCCCAGGAGGAACAAGTACAGCAGATGATCGCCTGACTCTCCTGAGACATCTGCATGTAGGAACCATCTCCACTGGGAGATTGCACTGATAAATCGAAGTAAACATGTCTAAAACCTATTGTATTTTATCTTCCCCTAAACCTCCTCCTTCTTGCCTCACTATTTGTCTGTGGCATCACTCTTCATGCAGTTGGGATTCTCTTTGTCCTTCCCTGGCTTCACCACCTTGGGGTTATCCTCACCTCTGCACTCTCCATCCCCATCAATCATTTGCCCAGTTTAGCCATTTCTACGTCTACAGCATCGCTTGCCTTCAACTCTTTCCCTTCCTTCACACAGCCACCACCCTAGTTCAGGATATTTCAGGACCTTTTACCAGGGCTTTTGGAAAGGTCTCCTTCTAATTTGTCTTACCATCTCCAGACTTCCCTCTCTCCAAGCCATCCTCCACTCAGCTTTCAAAATGCTATTACAAAAGTGTCACTCCTTTGCTCAGTAAACTCCAGTGGCTCCCCATTGCTTCTAAGATAAAATACCAATGCCCTTCATAGTTTGTCTTTCTTAACTGATTTTACATTAGATTAGTCTCCCTCATGTACTTTGTGTTCCATCCAAACTGTCTTACTTGCTGTTCCTTGTATGTGGCATTCCATTTCCCACCTCCATGCCTTTGACCAGACTGTCTCTCAAAAGAGGCCAGGCTAGGGACCAAAGTATCAGGGACCTAGGGTAGAAGGATTGAGGAGCAAGAAATCAAGGTTCAGGCAAGAAGTCTCAGTAATAGTCACCAAAATTCAGAATGGGCCCTGCTGCAGAATGGTCTTTCCATGCCTCCTACCCAGGCATAGGGGGCTCTGAGGAGAAGACACAAAGAGGAGTGGGAGAGGGGCTGAGGTCTAGGAACCAGCCATCCCTCCTAACTGAGGTTGATTCCTTCCCACTTGTCCCAATTTCCCTTTCTCATGTGTAACAGACTGGTGTACACACACACACACACACACACACACACACACACACACACACACACACATACACATGCACTCACACAAAATTAATGCTAATATTAAGTGGAAAGTTTAGTACTACTTTCACCTTGCAATATTACAAATGATTTAAAGAATTCATTAATTGTTGAATGCCAGCATCTTCTAGCTTCTTAACTTTTTGAGATTCATCATTTTGCAAAACAGTTTGCCATTTGCATCCAACTGCGAACAATAATTTTAAATCTGTACAGTGCTTCAAAAAAGATCTATGCTAATGGCTTCTTGAATGATCAAGCTAAACACCCTAATGCTGAAGTTTCCAAATGAAAGCGTGCATTACAAACCTGGTGCCTCAGAATGCAAGCCAGCATGGGCAGGCTCTGGCCCAGCACTGGGGATTAAAGGGAGATTTATACAATTGTAGATTCAGAGTGGGGACAGCACCTTAGAGTTTAATCAAAGTCTTGGATTCTGAGTTGGGCAGGCCTCTAAGCTCCTGTCTGAAGCAGGGCTCAATAAACTACTGCCCAAGGACCAATTCTGGACTAAGACTGGCTTTTCCAATGGAAATATAATAAAACTTTATCTTAAAATATACAACCCATTTATAGTTTGTGGACTCTACAAAAACAGGGAGTGCACTGGATGTGGCCATAATTTTGTGACCCCTGGTTTGAGGTCACAGATTTAGAGCAGGGAGGAACCTCAGAGGTCATTCATTCCAACCCCTTCATTTTATAGATTAGAAAACTGAGGCCAAGAGAGTTTAAATGACTTACCCAGGGTCCCTTAACTAGTAAATTGGAGAGATAGAATTCCTCTGCCACCATATCAGATACTCTTTCCTCTGCATCACTGCTTTGACTAGGCCAACTCGCTTCATCTGATGGATGACCAAAGGAAGGACTGAAGAAGACATGTGACTTGGCCTACATCGCACAGATGATATCACCATGATTTGAACCTGCATCCTCTGATTCTACGTTCAGCACTCTTTTCACAGGCCCTCCCTGCCATTTTTCAACAACAGTTTCAGGGATCATCACATTATACCTCATGTTTTGCTCCCCATCTTACCATGATATGGAATTGACCCTCACTTCTCCAAGACTATGCCAGCGAAGTCCAAGCTCTGGTGGGTCCTTGCAAGGGTGACTGGCCTCAGGGGCACCTAAAGATTGGCCACAAGGTAGTGCAGTTTTTGTCCAGGGAATTTCTTTAAAAAGAAATCAAAAACTTTGGGGATGTCATCTCTTATGATTATGCCATAAGCACTTTCCAGTGTCCACCTGTATCCCCCCACCCTTTTCATCTTCCCTTAAAACAAAGAAAAAAACCCAGCCAAACAAACTAAACCATCTCCATTTTGACTAGTGACCTCCCTGGCTTCCTTTAAGTCTAAACTATAGTCCCTTCTTTTACTGAAAACCTTCCCCAGTCCCTCTTCATTCTAATGCCTCCCCTCTATTAATTTCTTACTACATATCCCATCTATAGATTGCTTTGTTGTTGTCTCCCCCATTAGATTATAAGCACCCTGAGGGCAGTGACTGTCTTTGGCCTCTCTTTATATTAGCACAGTCTCTGTCAAAGAAGCACTTAATAAATGTTGACTGATGGAATTTGAGTCTGGCTACCTCCTGATGGCCTATCTTGGTGGGAAGAAAAGTCCAGCCTGGGATATCATCTTGTTTCTTTTCCTAGAGAGGCCACAGGGAGTGATGGGTAGTGGTGGATGGCTGAGGGTTCAAGTCCTACATCTGCCATTTATGGGCTCTATCCTTTGGGATGATGGTCAATGATTTCAAGCTTCAGTTGCCCCAGGCTCTTCTCTAAAACACCAACTCTGCTTTGACACAAGGAATTACAAGGAATCACAGCTTCAACCAAGTGAACATTTTGAAAACTAGGTTTCTGACAGTGGATTCCCAAGCCTGGATTTATCCACAGGTGTCAGTTGGGCCCCAGTCATGTCCTGAGGAGGGGCAGAGCCTGTTGCAATAGTCTCATGTCTTTTTCTAGACTAGTTGAAAGAATAATGATAATTATGTTAATAATAATAACAGTTACTACTCCTTGAAAAAGTGCTTACTATAAGCTATGAACTTTGCTATGTGTTAGGGATCCAAATAAAAGTAAAGGCAAAATACAGCCCCTATTTTGAAGGAACATACATTCTAATCAAGCAGGTAACATGTAAATAACCAATTGGAGGTAAGATGTAGACTGAGTGGAAGATAATCTGAGAGAGGAAGGCATTAGCAGATAGGTGGAGGTTGGGAAGGACACAGGGAAAAACCTCTTGTTGAAGGGGGACCTGACTTGATGAAAGACAGACAGATGTAGGAGGGCATGGAAGACAGATAGGAAAAAAAGTTTGGCGATGGAAAATGTAGTGTCACATCTAAGGAACTATAAGTAGACCTGTGTTACTGGGTCATAGAACATGTGAAGGAGACTAAGGTATAAGAGGACTGGAAAGGGACCAGTCCATGAATAGCTTTAAATGCCAAATGAAGGAGTTTGATCATGAAGGTGACAGGGAGTCATTGGAGCTCAGTGAGCAGGGAAGTGACATGTTCCAACATGTGGTTTAAGAAAATCATGTTGACATCTAAGTCAGCCATTCAAAAAACAAAACTGTATTAAGCATCTACTATGTGCCAGGCACTGTACTAAGCACTGGGAACACACAAAGAGGTAAAAGACAGTCTCTCCTACCAAAGTGTTTACAGTCTAATATGTACAAACAAGCCAGATATGGGATAAATAGGATACAAGGGAAAAGTAAGAAGGGCTAGGGTTTGAGGGGCTTTGAATGTCAGAGGATTTGGAATGTGGTCCTGGAGATGATAGGGAGCCACTGGAGTTTATTGAGTTGATGTTGTGTGACATGATCAGGCCTGCATTTTAGGAAGTTAACTGGTGGTTGAATGGCAGATGGATTGGAATAGGGAGAGACTTGAGGCAGGCAGACTCACCAGCATGCTATTGCAAGAGTCTAGACATGAAATAATGAGGGGTCTGTTCCAAGATGGTGACAGTGTCAGAGGAGAGATGTTGCAAAGGTGAATAGGGTAGATAGGGGAGTGAGAGACAGTGTGAAGTGGAATGTGACATCTAAGTTGTGAGTCTGAGGGCCTGGGAGGGTGGTGTTGCCCTCTACAGTAAGAGGGAAAACAAGAGGCAGAGAGGATTTAAGGGGAATGATCATGAGTTCAGTTTGGGATATGTTGAGTTTAAGATGTCTACTGAACATCTAGGTCAAGATATCTGAAAGGCATTTGGAGGTTTAAGATTGGAGGTTGGCAGAGAGATTGGGGCAAGATAGGCAGACTTGAGAATCATTGGCATAGAGATGGTCATTAAATCTGTGGGAGCTAATAGATCCAGGGAAAGTGCTATGGAGAAAGAGAAGAGGGCCAAGGACAGAGCCCCAAGGGTCACCTATGGTTAAAGAGTGTGATCTGGCAGAGGATCCAGCAAAGGAAACTGAGAAAGAGCAGTGAGAGATGGAGGAGGAGAACCGGAAGAGAGAGGGGTGTCCCAAAAAATCTAGAGAGAAGAGAGTATCAAAGAGGAGAGAGTAATGAGTGATAGAGAGGGCATGACAGAGATAGACATCTATTGAAGGAACCAGGATGGAATGAGATTGTTTGTGTGGGTGGAGGGTTAATCTTGGTAAGGAGTAAAGCTACTTCTTCATGTGAGATGGGACAAAAGAGGAGGGAGTGGCAGTAGGCACCTGAGTGATATAAGATGGGGAGGAGAGGGAGCTCACAGAAAAATGGTCTCAATTTCTTCTGAATGGTATGAGGCAAGGTCTCAGCTGAGAAAGTAGGGGAAGAGGGAGCTATGGGAGGTCTGAGGAGGGATGAAGAGCCTCTGTGAAGAGTGCATAAGTGAGTTGATAAGACTGGTAGAGTAGAATTGCCCAGTAACAGTGAGGACCCAATTGAGGTTGTGTAACTTAAATTTATAGTAGATCAGGCATAATTGCATGTAGCATGCATGTAGGAGTGAAGGTAGCAAATAGTGGGAGTGAGCCAAGGCTGGGGCTTGGCAGGGTACAACTAGTGAAATGATAAAGACACTGAGGGTTTAAGGGAGGAGGACAGTATGAAGCTGAATTGGTTCACCAAAGGTCAACATGGGAGAAAAAGAGAACAGCTAGTGCAGAGGAGATGGCCTGGGAGAGAAATGAGGGGTCAAGAGATTGGGGGTCATGATGTAGACAAAGAATAGGGTTTGGTAAGGAAGGAAGGATGATTTGGAATGAGGAAAGGCTCAAGAGCAAGAAAGAAGTTAAAAAGGTATTGCAATAGTTCAGGCAAAAGTTGCTGAGAGCCTGAAATAGAGTTGTGACAAGGGCACAGGTGTAAGAGATGCTGCAAAGGTGGAAACAGCACCTTTGGAAATGGATTGGACATATAGGATGAATGAATAACCCTGAGGTTGTAGGCATTGGATGGCTAAAAGGGCAGTGATGCCTTCAAAAGTAATAGGTAAATTTGGAAGAGTAGGGCATTTGGGGAGAAACAGAATACCTGTAGATGGCATGCCTATATCTAGTTTGAGACGTCCAAGAGACAGTTGGTGATGTATGACCAGCTCAAGAAAGAGACTACAGCTGTATAGATGGGGATCATCTGCATACAGAAGATCATTGGATCTATGGAAGTTGATGAGATCACTAAGTGAAACACTATAGAAGGAGAAGAAAAGAGAGTCCAGGACAGAGATTTAGGAGCATCTAGGGTCAGTGGGTGTGACTTGGAAGAAGATCCAGTGAAAGATACTGAGAGAGTGTGGTCAGATAGCAAAGAGGAGAACTAGGAGAGGGTCATGTAACAAAAACCTCCTAGAGAGAAGAGAGAATCTGGGAGAAGAGGGAGATCCAAACTGCCCAAGGAGTCAGAGAAGTCAAGGAGAAGGAGGACTAAGAAGAGACCATTAGATTTGTCAAGTAAGACGTTGTTGAAAATATCCTTTGTTATATGGAATGGTTCTGCGAGAGGGAAGGGGAAGGAATGAAGTGGGAAATGTAGACAACGTAAAAGCAAAAGATAACAATAAAATTTTACCTTAAAAAAATATTATTGATAACTTTGTAAGGGCCAGAATCCACTGAACGATTAGAGAAGCCAGACTGCAGTTTTAGAAGGGAAAGGAATTGAAGGTGCCCATTGTAGATGACTTACTCAAGGAGTTTGGCCATAAAGGAGGAGCAGATATGGGATGATCTCCAGTGCTGTAGATGGATCAAGTGAGGGATTGTTTGGACACAGCAAGGAAGTAGCCAGGGAAGAAATGAAGTCGGAAAATGAAGTGAAGACAGTTTGCTGAAGAAAATGCAAAACGATGGGCTCGAGGACAAATATGGAGAACCTCAGCCACTGCTTTATCAGAGACCAGAGTGAAAGAGGAGATAAGGGGGAGGGGAGCAAGGAGAGTTCCCAGGGAAGGCTCTCAGGGAAATATTAGATTAGATCCTTACTGCTACTGGGTTTGTCATTGTTACTCACTCTTATGGTTGCTGTTAAGATTAATAACTAACACTTAAGGTTTGCCTCAAAGCCATGAAGACTTCAAGTCTTGCCTTGGACACATTGCTGGCTGTGTGGTCTTAGCCAAGTCCCTTCCCCATTCAGTACTCTGAGCAACTTTCTAAGACTCTTAAATTGCAGAGAAGGTGCCATCCTGCTTTGGTGGAGAGAGTTTCTTCACCTGGGAGTTCCTTATACCTTTGAAATTCCAGGTTCAGTCATCATTCCTGTTCTGATTTATGATGTTCCTACTTGTATGACTAGCTTATAAATTGTCAGGCCTAGAGGCCTAAGGGCTACCCGAGTCTTTCCTTACCTGTCACAGGTCTTCGGCTGGCCAAACCGGAAAAATGTATGAGAGAAGAGACTTTCCAGAGTCGAACAAGGGTTAGGCTTTATTCAGGGTCTTGGTTACATGTGCAGGGTGAATTCTTCCTCAGGAGAGAGGAATCCTCTTCCCAAGGAGGCAAAGATCTTACAGTAAGAGAATGGAAGTGGAAGTGGGAGAGGGGAGAGGGAAGAGGGGAGAGGGAAGAGGAGCCTTCTGTCCTCTAAGGGCCCCTCAGTGCTAAGCGTGCCTTCAGGCTTTCCTGACCCTACTTAAGCTCTCTGGCCACATAGTTTGCACCTGAATACCTTGCCTGTTCTCAGCCCTTAGACAACAATAGGTGTGCTCAGACCATGGATTAATCTCGAGGGCGGGGATGCTCTCCCCAGCAAGTTTCCCACGGGGAAGAGGCGGAAATGCACGAGATAGCCCGGGTCTCACACCTCAATTCCCAGCTGTTCCCTGGGGGACCTCATGAGAACTCTAAGGTTTAGAAGTCCTCACTTTTACCTGCCCGAGACTGTCCACATGGAACTGAACTTACACCCCCAACAATAAATGAGCATGTAATGGCGATTATAAACCTGTGGAGGATCATAGATTTAGAACAGGAAGGGAACTTGATCATTTTGCAGCAGAGAAAACTGAGGTCTAGATAGGAAGTGACTTCCCCAAAGTCACACAGGAAGTAGCAGAGCCAAGCCTTGAACCCAGGTCCTATTGACTTCACCTGGGGGGGTCCTCTTCCCTCTGTCCTCTCCTCTTTTCTCATTTCTTCTACCCTAGGCTGGGTCTTTGTTCCCCATTGCTGGGACTCTCTTTGAGGGATAGCCATGGTGGGCCACCCATGCTTCAGGCTCCCAGGGCCTTTGACTCCAACTTGCTGCCTCCTTGTGGGGAGATTCACCAAATCCATTTCAGTAGCTTTCTATACCTTGAAGGACATGTGATCTCAATGAGGTGGGAACTTCCTCCAAGTGTGCAGATTGTAGCCTGTAACGGTATAGGGCTCTTGCCCTCATATCCTCCAGTAAATCCATTCTCTGACCCTCTGTGCTGGGGGCCTTCCTTTAGGTGTCTTGTCTTCACACTAGTCCAGCACCAGGCTGCCCATGGGTTACAACCCACCACCACTTCTCCCCATTCCAACCCACCTTTTCTGGTCAGATATGCTTTTGGCTTTTTCCCCTCTTAGTAGTATTTTATTTTGTTTCAATTACATGTAAAGAGAGTTTTCAAAATTCACTTTTACACGATTTTGAGTTCCACATTTTTTTCTCCCTCCGTCCTTCCCCACTCCCCTCCCCAAGAGTGCAAGCAATCTGATAGAGGTTATACACATACAATCACATGAAACATACTTGCACATTACTCATATTGTGAAAGAAGCATCAGAATACAAGGGAAAAATCATGAAAAAAAGAGAGAGAGAAAATAGTATGCTTTGGTCTGCATTCAGACTCTTATTTCTTTCTCTGGATTTGGATAGCATTTTCCATCATGAGTCTTTTGAAGAGCTAAGTTTATCTAAGATGGTCATTGCACAATGTTACTGTTACTGTGTACAGTGTTCTCCTGGTTCTGCTCACTTCACTCAGCATCAGTTGATATAAGACTTTCTAGGTTTTTCAGATATGTCTTTGATGTTGTCTTTTCTGTTGCTTTTGACACCTATTTCTTTGCTGATAATGTGCCAGAGCCTAGCTATGCCTCTCATGGATGGCCAGAGCCTAGTTATGCCTCTCATGCATGGCCATGGCCATCCAGGAGAGTCAGCACCAGCACGTTTTTTTTTTTAACATAACTTTGAAGTTTTATTTTTTTAGGCAACATTCCCATCGGAGAACTGAGATAATGGAACAGCTTCCATATTTTTCAGGGATCTCAAAGTCCAATATTGCTGTCACTCACAGACCATCCATTAACTGTGATTCCCAAGGAGTGACATCTCTACAGATGTCCATGTTCTGCTGCTTTGCAGCCATTGCTCCTTGGTTCTAATGGAGGAGTTCTTTACCTTATCGGTGCTATGAATCCCTTTGGCCCTCGGGAAAAGCCTACAGATTCCTGCCCAGAATAGTGTTTGTATGTGTGTAAAGCAAAATACAGGAGACTGCAAAAGAATCCAATTATTTTGCAATAGTTATTCCTTCCACATTGTGGGAGCTAGGGACTGGTGCTCCCTCCCCTCATCTGGAAAATCTGAAATTTGGGGCCCTCTCTTTGTACCAGAGAAGAAGTTTGAATTGCTTCTTTTTCTTTTGTTGGGTGTTTACAGCTCTTTATCATCAAATTCAAGTTCGGTATTTGGTCATAGGCTCTGTGTTGTCTGCTGGGCTTCACATGTCTCCTATGGCTTCTGCAAAACTCCCCCAAAATTCCCATTTAATTTCTTATGCCAATCCGTGATATATCACAACCACAATGGGGAAAGTCATGATAAGGAAGGGATAATTGTACAGTTAACTACCTCCATCTGCATATCTGTCTATCTGTCTGTCTGTCTATCTTCTATCTACCTATCCACCCAGCTACCCACCCACCCACTCATCTGTCTGCAAAACAAGTTCACGGACCTCGGGCTAAGAATGTCTGCCTATTCTAGGATTACAGATTGGAATATGTAGTCAAGTCAGCAAATGTCAGAGCTGGCCTTAGACCAACCCTTCAGGAGACTGAAGGCCAGAGAGGACCAGTGACTGGTTTCATGGGGAAGAAGGACATTTGCAATATTTGCTCCATAGAGTTGGTGCAAATCCATTCATATTTAATAAGAACCCACTCTGTGCCAGATCCTGTACTAAGAGTCGGAGATACAGCAAGAACAAGGAAATCATTCCTGACCTCAAGGACCTTACATTCTACTGGGACCACAGAATAGTCCGTAGGCAAAGAAATGCAAATAGAGGTGGTGCTGGGGATAGAGCCACTGGATCTGGAGTCAAGAAGACCCAAGTTCAAATTCAGCTTCAGATGCTTACTATCTGTGTCACTTAGTTTCTGTCTGCCTCTGTTTTCTCAACTAGAAAATGAGGATAATAACAGCACCTGGTCCCAGGGTTGCTGTGAGGATCAAATGAGATAATTTTGTAAAGCACTTAGCAGAGAGCCTGGCACAGAGCCCCTGTTCCCCCTTATAGTTTTTTGTCTTCTTTTCTTATCATTGTCATCATTCTCATCAGACCCGTAAGAGCTGAGGGGATCAACAAAGACCTTCTACAGGACCATAGATTTCAAGCTAGAATGATCTTAGAAATGACCTGGTCCAATTGTTTCACTTTCTAGTTGCAGAAACTAAGTGTGGAAGTTGATTGATTTGACTACTATGAAGACGAAAAGGTATTTGTTCTCAGATCCCGGGGCTCCAAGTCCAGGACTCTTTCCCATGTAGCATAGGAGGTGCCCCTTGAGCCCGACTTTTCAGGAAGAGAGAGAATCCAAGAGGTGGAAGTGGAAAGTGGGGGCCTTGCAGGTGTTGGGGGCAGTCTAGGCAAAGTCATGGAGGAGGGAGGTGGTTCAGGGAGCAGCAAGTGGGTTTTTGGGGGTGTAAGTATTTGGCATATCTTAAAGTACCCTGGAAACAGAAGTGCAGGAGCAGCAGCAGCACACCTCCACCTCTGCTCCCCTGACTTCCCCATCGAGGATTCTTTCCTCTGTGCTCTGCTGCTAAGAATTAGTTACTCTCTAACTAAGAAACCCCAAGCAATTAAAAAGTTAGAGTAGGAGGAGTTAAAGAACATTTTGGAGAGATGTTCAAAGCAGAGATCGCTCTTATTCTCAGTGGATAAACAGAATTGTATCCCTAGCATTAGGGTTATTGAATATAAATGGAAATGTTGAGTCAAGCCCTGATTCTCAGTCTCCCAAACATTCTTAGGGCATTAGTCCCTGCTCTCAAATCAAATCTAAACAACATGGAAATGATCCATGTACATGGATGTTCAGGGACTCCAACTGCCCACAGGCTAGGGGCGCTTGTTAGAAGAAGACAGAGTGCGTGATTTGTCTTCCAGACCATAAAAGACCTGGATTTTCTAGGTTACTTTAGATTCTAAGCAGCACTGTTCTGTTTGTCCGGTTGGGGTTTCATAGTCTCTAGGAGGAACACAACACTATTTGATTGGCAGTGTGAAAGAGAAATGAATTATGGGACACTCAGTCCCAAAGCTGTGTGGAGAGACAGGCTGATATTTTGGGAAGTGCCTTCCTGACTGAAAGGCTTGAATCCTTGTACTCTAGAGGAGGGAGATTTAGGAGTTATAAATTCCTCAGAACTGTTCTAAAGACCAATTCTCCCCTGGGCAGCTGGACAGGTTATGAAAATTACCCCAGGATGCTCTTACAGGCTGTCTCTCCAGAGGGAGATGGGGTGGGAGGAGGAGGGGCAGCAGCTCCCAGGGTCTGCTCTCAGTGTGCATGCCTAGGACCCAGAGCTGGCAGGTTCTTCTTCTTTCCCACCAGCTTTGTAGCCTCATCCTAGCAGGCCACTCTTTTGGACTGGATCGGCCTCTTTGAGAGCAACCCTTGCTCAACATGGCTTCCCTTTCGAGAAGGTCACAAACCATCCCCTTAATAATATGTTCTTGTGTTTTGCCAGGAATTGAAGTCAAACCCGTTGGCCCACATTTTGTAAACTCCATCCTCTTTCCTTTTCTCAAAGTTAGGGCAACAGTTACTGTTGTCTGGTCTTTGGGCCCCTCTTCCACTCTCTAGGATCTTTCAAACAACTTTGCCAGTTCTTTCTTTGCCTCAGGACATTGTTCATTCAAGCCTGGTTACTTGAAGTCATCAGTGGCAGCTCTGTACTCTTATTATCTCCCTGCCTAGATTTTAACTCCTTCCTAAGTCTTTGTGCTCAGTCTCAGCCAGTCCAAGCATTTAGGATGCCCCCTTCCACCCCAGCTCTTTGCTGGCTATCGGCACTCTCTTCCTCTGGAAATGACTTTCAGCTTATATATTTGCATACACTTTCTGTCTCCTTAGTAGAAAGTAAGTTCTCCAAAGGCAGGGTCCCTTGGGGTTTTGTTTTTGTATCCCTAGCACAATGTGAATGGGGTGGGCCTGGCAAAGTGAGATCTTAATGAAGCTTTGCAGAATTGATTTATTTCTTACTGAACAGTTTTGTTTTTTGTTTTGTTTTTTTTTTTTTATATTGTGGTAATACCACTCATCTTTGCTTTTCTGGAGAAAGTAAGGAAATCTCAAATATCAAAGCCCAGTTCCTTGGGCACTTGGGAAAAGGAATCAATTACCCACAATTTCTCCTTTTTTCCCTGTGTTATCTAAAAAGGATATTTTGTGCTAATCTGAGCTCTAAGCACCAAATGAGACTGAAATTCTTGGTTTCAGCTCTCTGTTTTGTAGGAATCTAAACGATGCAACATCTCTTGAATTCATTTTGCCTTATAGGCAAACTTCTACCCAGCTAGACTTCAGCTCTCTTTGTCTCTGTCTCTGTCTCTGTCTCTCTCTGTCTCTGTCTCCCTCTCCCTCCTCCTCCCCCTCCCCCTCCCCCTCTCCCCCTCCCCATCCCCCTCCCCCTCCCCCCCCCTCTCTCTGTCTCTCTGTTCCCCAAGCACACACATGCACACATGTTCCGTTGTCAAGAGAAAGCCGGCAACACCAAACAGAAGAGCACTCACTTGCCACATCCAAGCCCCAATTGCTTCCCTTGCCCCACCCCCAGCCTGTGAGGCTCAGCGCCATCCCAGGGCCCAGCCTCTGTTCGAGCTCGGCACTGGGCTGCCTGCTTTTCTCATTGACAAGGTTTTCTGATTCGCCTTCAGGTTCATTAGAACCAGTCCCAGAACACTACAACAACACGAAAACCTCAAGGCAGAAGAGGGACTTGGCTTGAGGTCTCTTATTTTTTGTTCTTCACTCTTTTTCCTGAAATAACAGCTGATGTTTATGTAGAATTTGAAGGCTGGTAAAATCCTTTTCAACATGGTCTCATTTGATCCTCACAACAACTCCACTTTAGAGAGAAAGCCTCTAAGGCTTAGAAGGATAAATCACTTACCCAGGTGCCCCAGCTAAGGAAGTTTGGCAGCAAGAACACCCAGGTCTTCTGGACTCCAAAGCCTGTTATGCCTCCCAGGTCTATAGCATGCTTTTTAATCAGAAGACTTCATCAATTACTATCGGACCTCTCAGTCCATCACCCTGTGGTTCTCTGGAATTTGCTAATGGCAGCTAAAATATAGAGCTACGTTTTAAGCAGTAACATCACTCAAAAAACTTGTATTAAACGTTGATTGGGTTGTTCTGTGGCTCTTGTTTGGTTGTGAGGCATATTCCAAGGCATCAACATTAAGGATCCGTCAAAAGGCCAGGGAGGGTGGGCTGGAGCTGGCTGTAACCATATACCAACAAGGACTTTCCAAGGGGAAGTGGTGCAAGGAGTGTCATCACATGGATGTCTGAGCAGAGAAAATGGGTTGGCCATGTGGTGTTGGACTGCTCTGGATGGCAAGACAACTCAAATCATGGCCCTAGTGCATTGGATGGAGCTCTTGTGGCCCATTTGGGGGAGGGTCTAGGCCACAGTGGTGTAGGATGGACAGGCAGAATGGACCAGTGCCTGGATGATGGTAACAAATATCCCTGTTGATGTGAATACAGGCCCATTGGAGAATTTTGAAAATGTTAGTCCAAGCAGACAGATTACCATTAGAATGGAGAAAGGGTTATTTTAAGCAAATTATAACCTCGAAGGCATACAGCCTGGCATTCTTGCTTCCTGTGACATCCAAAGAAATATGTATGTAACTGTCACAGGGAACTTCCTCACTCAGGATAGTCACATAATCTAAAACCTAGAAGAAACCATCCAGTCCAACTGAACCTGAAAAGAAATCCCCAAGAAAACTCACTCCATTAGAAAGATAACTTTGATATTATCTTCATTTCTGAATATCCCTTCTCCCCTACCCCACCTTCAATACTCAACACACGGGAAAACTTCCCTTCAATTATCTTTTGCAATTATGCTTTAAAGATACAATTCAGCAAATCTAATCAAGATATTAATCATGTCTGACTTTGTCTAATAGGATGTGCAACATCCATTACCTTTTGATGGAAGGAAGAAAGTGTTAAGATTCATTTTATTGTTTTCTGCTTACATTATTGCAGTCATTCTAGATATATGGAAGGATTGTGGAAGCAAAGTCAAAGAGGAAGGAAAGCCCTTGGCATCTCCTTGGAAGGAGGGTGGTTGAATTTGGTAGGTGCATGGAGTACCTAAAGGACAGCAAGGCTGGAAAGGCAGGTTGGAACCAGACTCTGGAGGGTCTTGAATTCCAGGCAGAGGAGTTGGAATTTTGTTCTTCTAGTAGTAGGGAGCCAATGAAAATTTTTCAGCATGAGAATGGCATGACTATGCACATTATAGTGTCCGTACTTGTAGATTTTGAGGTCCTCTTGCCCAGAGTCCCCTTTTTATAGGGAGCAGAGGCCAAGACAGGCCAAGGGACTTGCCCAGGATCATTGCAGTAGTAAGTGATGGGATTGTCATTTGAACTCTGGTCCTCTGACTCCAAATTGAAGGGATTGCCTAAAGAAATAGAAGTCCAGAAATAGTGTTCTAATTTTCTTTCTTAATGACAAATTTGGCAAACATCAACCAATGTGAACATTTTTATTTCTTTTTTTAAAAAAATGGTTTATTTAGCTTCAGTTTTCAACATTGACTTTCATAACTGTTGAGTTTCCTCTGCCTTCCCCCAGAGGGCATGAAGTCTCCACATACACATTCCCATCAAACATATTTTCATCTCTGTCATGTTGTGAAGAAGAATTAGAGTGAATGGGAGAAACCATGAGAAAGAAAAAACAAAACAGCAACAGAGAGCAAGCAGTCTGCTTCCATCTGCATTTAGACTCCGTAGTTCTTTCTCTGTTTGTGGAATTGTCTTAGATCATGGCATTGCTGAGAAGAGCGGTCTATCAAAGTTGGTCCTCACACACTGTGGCTGTTACTGTGCACAGTGTTCTTTTATTTCTGTGCATTTCACTCAGCATCAGTTCATAGAAGTCTTTCCAAGTTTTTCTGAAGCCTACCTCCTCATCATTTCTTATAGCACAATAGTATTCCATTACATTCATATATCACAACTTGTTCAGCCATTCCCCAATGGATGGGCATTCCCTCTATGTCCAATTCTTGCCCACCACAAAAAGATTTGCCATATTTTTGTACACGTGGGTCCTGTCCCCGTTTTTATGATCTCTTTAAGATACAGCCCTTGAAGTGGTATTGCTGGGTCAAAGGGTATGCACATTTTTATAGCCCTTTGGGAATAGTTCTAAATTGCTCTTCAGAATGGTTGGATCAGTTCACAACTCCACCAGCAATACATTAGTGTTCCAAATCTCCCACACCTTCTTCAACATTTATAATTTCCCTGTTTTGTCATGTTAGCCAATCTGATAGCCAATCTATGATGTGGTACTTAAGAGTTGTTTTGATTTGAATTTCTTTAAATCAATAGTGATTCAGAGCATTTTTTCATATGATTATAGATAGCTTTAATTTCTTTGTCTGAAAACTGCCTGTTCATATCCTTTGACCATTTATCAGTTGGAGAATGACTTGTATTCTTATAAATTTGATTCAATTCTCTATATATTTTAGAAATGAGGCCTTTATCAGAGACACTGGTTGTAAAACTTCCCAATTTTCTGCTTCCCTCCTAATCTTGGTTGCATTGGCTTTGTTTGTACAATTTTTTTTTCAATTTAATATAATCAAAATTATGTATTTTGTGTTTCATAATGTTCTCCATCTTTTGTTTGGTCATAAGTTCTTCCATTCTCCTTAATTTTGACAGGTAAACTATTCCTTGCTCTCCTAGTTTACTGATAGTATCAACCTTTATATCTAAATCATGTATCAATTTTGACTTTATTTTGGTATATGGTGTAAGATGTTGGTCTATGGTCAGTTTCTGCCATATTGTTTTCCAGTTTTCTCAGTAGTTTTTGTCAAATAATGAGTTCTCATCCCAGAAGCTGAGATCTTTGAGTTTATCAAACAGTAGATTACTGTAGTCATTGACTACTGTGTTTTGTGTACCTAACCTGTTCAGCTGATCCACCCCTCTATTTCTTAGCCAGTATCAAGTAGTTTTGATGATTGCTGCTTTATGATACAATTTGAGATCTGGTATGTCTAGGCCACCTTCCCTAGCATTTCTTTTCATTAATTCCCTTGATACTCTGGACCTTTTGTTCTTCCAGATGAATTTTGAACATGGACATTTACATGTACAAAAAAGAAACAGAAAAAAAAGATTTTATATGAACCTGTGTCTTCTTATTCTGTAGAGTTTGATTTGTTTTTTTACCAGTAAATGTAACCCTGCTTTCTCCCAAGCCAAAGGGGATTTTGTGGAGGGAATTCCTTGTGCCAAGTATGGAGCCAGATGTAGCTCTAGATTGGGTGAGAGAATGCTGTATACCTAAATAAAGGGCTTACTTCAGTTTATTGCAGAGACTTTAGAGAGAGATTTCAGAGATGTACATGGAGAGGAAATATCCAGAGAGACAGTCAAAAGAAACTTTTCAATGGTGGACTAGAAGCCTCATCATCATGGACGTATATGGGAGCCACCTATATCATGTTTCTTGACTTCTTCCAAACCAGCTCATGTGTGGGCAGAAACAGGGTTCCAGATGGATGATTGAACATGATCATACCAACTCTTCCTTGATTACCTATGAGTCTCCTGAACTGCGTTTGATTCTCTTCTCTGTGTTTTGAAGCGTTTGGTAGCTGCTCCTTTGTTCTTAGTTCATTCTGCTAAAACAGAGCTGAAAGAGACCTTGGAGGTCATTTGGTCCAGTCATCCAACACATTTGAGAACCCCCTGTAGTCATTCAGCCTCTGCCCGGACACCTTGAGTGACAGGTGGTCACCATTTCCCAAGGCAGTCCATTTCATTTGGGGAATACCTCTAATTGGGAGGAAAACAGCCTTTTATTGAGTTGAAAATCACCTCCTTGCAGTTTTTAGCCACTGTCATTCTTCAGATCATGGTGATGAAGGATTAGTTTTCAGAGATTTATTAAGTAATGAATATATACCAGATCTTGTGCTAGCTGGGCTGGGGGTACAAATACAAATACATCATCCCTCCCTCCTCCTTCTCACATGAGGAGGAATGACAAGTATTGAAATAAGTATGGAACATGCGAATTGAATACAAAGTGATATTAGGTAGAAGGCATTCCAGGCATGGGGCACAGCCTGGATAAAGGCACTGAGTCAGGAGATGGAATACAGTGTTCAGGAAACAGCAAGCAGGCCATTTGGGTTGCCATGCATAGTGTCTGAAGGGAAGGAACATGTGGTGATCCTTGGAAAGCTAAACTGGGGCCTAGTTGTGAAGGTCTTTGAATACTGAACAAAGGAGGAGCCATTTTATCCAAGAAACAGTAGGGAGCCCCTGGAGATTCTTGAGAAGGGGAGTGAGGAGGTCAGACTTGTCCTTGACAAATATACTTTGGTAGTTCTGTGGAAGATGGACTGGACAGGCAAGAGACTGGGGGTAGTAGGACCAGTTGGGATGCTATTGCAATAGTCTCCAAAGCTAAGACAACTGAAGCCAGCCTCGACTTTTTTTGTCAGTCAAGGAGCCACAGAGCTGGCCATTAGGCATAAGACTTGGTTATTAGGAGGAAAAGAATGAAGCACAGCCCAAGATCACAGATGTGACCTGAAAGAGCAACCAAGGTCATGTAAGCCAGGCTTCTCATTTTGCAGGTGAAGAAACTAAGGCCTGAAATGGACGAGTGACTTGGCCAAGGTCACACAGATGGTGGAGTTGGGATTTGAAATGAATCCTCTGACTCCAAATCTGAGCCCTTTCCACCTTCACCCCCCACCCCTGACTTGTGAGTCTTCTCACCGAGCCCATCCCCATCCTAGGAATCATAGAATACAACTATGGAAGCTTGGACTGGACAAACCAACATGCTAAGGGTTGCCATCCAGAAGCAAACCCACCAAAATGGCAGCCCAAGGCCTCAATCTGTGGATGTATGCAACACCCCACAACGAGAGTGTGGCTTTGCAACCCCACCCTTGCTGTTTGCAGATGAACCTCAGCTGAGTCCCCACTTTGGGGAAACCCAACCCCAGGTCTCTGCTGTAGCAATTACTTTTAGAAGCTTAAATTCAGCACTTTCTAGTTACCCTTCTGCCTTTGGGCTGGCAGATTGAGATCAATCCCACTTGCAGCAGAGATAAATTGTGTGTCTTTGGCATTATCCCAGAACTTTCTCTTAGGAGTTGGGGTTTGGGGGCCAGCAATGGCCCCAAAGACAATAGCTCTTAGTCCCTTGGTTTCAGACTCATAGCTTGATGTTAAAAAGTCATGATTTTGTGGTTTCATTTATTGGAAACCTCTCAAAAGTATATTCATGAGCTAAAAGTAGAATAGTACCTTTGGGAAAATGAAAACCTAGCCTGATGAGCTGGTCTGTTTCCCATATCTCAAGTTTGGTTTTCTCTTCCCTCTGAATATTTGGATCTTTCATCCTGAGTCTCCTTTGTCATGTTTTCTTTCTAATTCCTCAAATATCTGATCCAGTGGTCATTGACCATCCTGTCTTCAAGTCTTTTTATTGGCCACCATCTATATCTAGAATGTTCTCCCTGTACTTCTGCCTCCTAACTTCCCTGGTTTCTGAGAAGACTAGTAAAAATCCAGTCTCTGACATAAGATCTTACCCCCACTTCCCCCTCCCCCTCCAGCTTCCCCTGGAGATTCCTTGGCATTTGGGTGGTACATGCTTATTTGAATGCTGTCTCCATCATTAGAAGGTGAGCTCCTTGAAGGCAAGGATCACGTTTTGGCCTTTCTTTTCCTCCCCAGTGCTTTGCCCAATGCCAGTGACATAGGAAGCACCTAAAATGGCTTGTGATGGTATGGCATACAAGAAAGGAGAATGAGATCTGCCTCCCCAAGGACTAGACTCTCGAATTCTTAGCTCAGAGCTTCCAGAATTCATTTTGGTTTGTAGGTGATTGTACTAAATTTCAGGTTTGACTCCAAGAAAATTAACATATGAAAATCACCATGGAAGGACTAAGTTGGTTCCCTGAGAGCCGTTTCCAGCCATGTTGTCTTGGCTGTGCAGCTGTCTCTGCACCCAGAGGAGCATAGGAATACCCCTTCCCTCCCCTCCCCACCAAGTGGCCCTTCAGCAACACAGAATCCTCAGAGTTAGCACAAAAGTTTGCCTTGTGAACAGCCTCCTTTGGGGGGTAGACTGGCCTAATTTCTAGGAGGATTAGAAGAAGCCATGATAGTCTTGCCTTTCCTGAGTTTCTTCATAATTCTACATACCCCAGGAACAATAGCTTCGCTATGCTCATCAAAGCCCAACCTGGAAAGCAGCAAGAGAATCCCAATGGGTGCTGAGAGAAAACTCAACACCGCAGCTTACTTGGACACTGTGAGGCCAAAGCTGCAGAGCCAAGGCTGGGAGGGAAACATCCATTGGAGGGGCCACCTGACCACACAGCCATTCTGCTCCACTGGGTCCTTGCCCCTGGGAAACAATAGAAATGACTGATTGGCATTTTATGTGCTTCACAGTTTGGTTCTAGTCTCTTTCCATCATTGTCCCTACACGCACTCTATGATCTAACAACATTCTATCTCCCATCTCTGTGCCTTTGCATGGACTGTCTCCTTTGCCTTCTCTCCTTCACCTGAGAATCCTTACCTTGCTTCATGACTCATCTCAAGGGTCATGACGTATGCCTCTAGTGTCAAGCTCACGTAGAAACAGATCCCTGATCTTACATAGAGACTTAGAAAACCACAAGGTGACATTATCTTTGTTTTGTCGTATTTTTATTTATTTTTTTAAATATTTCCCAATTATATTTTAATCTGGTTTGGCCTCACTAAGAGTTTTGCAAAGGCTTCAAACTGTGGCATCTCTAGTTTATGAGCTCTACCCCCCCCCCCCGCCAGTCATTAGTCTCCCCCAATCATTTTGTATTTACTTTGTGTGTATGAATCTATATGTTACCCCCTCTCTCAGTAGAATGTCAGTTCCCTGAAGGTAGGGATCATTGTGGTTTTTAAGCTTATATCTCCAGCACCTAGCACAATGCTTGGTACATAGTAGGGGCTTCATAAATGCTGGTTGCATAAATGAATGAGTGAATGAACAAGTTTGCCAGCAAAGCAAGGAGCAGAGAGTATGATGTGCCAAGGTTAGCAAAGGGAATTGCAAATGATATGGAAGATCTGATGTTTGCCACAAGCAGGTAAACAGAGAAAAGGGAGAGCGACCAAGAGTTCTGCTCATACTCTGAAGCCTATGAACCCAAATCAGAATTGTGTTTGCAAGCAGGCAGAAATCAACAAATTCTATTCTGTGAGTGTACATGCAAAACTCTCATTTTCAGGGGAAATTAGACAGGCAGAGAGAAGGGGAGAATGAAGCCCTGGTCTCTGGAGCTTTGGCCAATGTATATGAAAGCAATTGGAGACTTCAATTATTGTAGAGAACCCCATAGGTAACCTCTGAGGGAACCAAATTTACCTGGTCATCAAGTAATTCTCCCAGATCAAAAAGCTTTTTTTGCAGTTATTTAAACACTTAAGAAAGACATTAGCTAGCTGTGCAAACGTAAGAAGAGATAACACCAGTTGCTATTTCTATTGGCCTTCTATCCACTTGAATAAAGCTAACTCCCTAAATGCCTGCTTTGGGTAAATTGCTGGGTAAAACTTAGGTTATTATCCAACCAACAAGGGGCCTGCTTACCAAACACACAGGAGCAGGCTAAAGAAGTTAGCTTTGCACTGGAAACTTCATTATTTCCCAAAGGGATTGATTTCTCCAGCCTAATCACTGATACAGAATCTTAAGTAACAGCAGCAGGCAACAGGCTAGCATCAACGACTCGTTCAAGGGACAAGGCTCTCTGGGGCCAGATTTGGCTCCCTGATCTTCTATCTGAGCCCATCTTCCTTACGAGAGGCCCTCCCCTGCATTGGCCTTCATGCTCATCTATCCTCTAGGCTCTTGGTCTACTCTTGTCCCACCAGGTACATGAAGAATAGGACACAGGGAATGCAGAGATGTGCCATTCAGATGGGTTGGTCAGTAGAGGGTCTGACCAGGCTCCTATCCCTGCTGTAGTACTGGGTATGTGTGGGGAATGGGGCCCTAGAACCTGGAGGCCCCATGACACAGCACATGACCCATCCCTCATCTGGTGTGCAGGTGAACCTGTGGAAGCCTCAAACTCCAGCTGTCCCTATCAGATTATCTCCTCAAACTAGCAGGGATTCAGGGTGCTGAGGTTCCTTCCCATGCATTCTTCCATTTCATCTCTCACTCTCTCAAAGCACTGAACTTAAAGTTAGAAAGACCTGAATCCAAATGAGAAAGTGGAGTATGGGAGAAGGCAGCACAGGGAAGATGAGAGCTTGGTGTTCATCTTGTTCAACTGGAAACTTGATGCTTATTCTGAAAGGATTTGGAGACAGTACATGTCTCAACTGAATTAAGTCCACTTACATTTTACCAGTATAGAGTAAGTGGAAGTTAAATCTGAGGAGAGTTAACATTGCCCATCATCCCTCAGGGTTCTGATAGCAAAAGAACCCAATTCACACTAACAACCAGAGGGAAGTTTTCTGCTCCATAGCCAGCAGATGCGATGCTGTAAGAGGCAAGCCTGGGAAGGATGGCTTGTAGAGCACCCAGAGAGCCTGCGGTCAATGGCCTCAGAAGTACCTGAAAAGTTAGAGAAGACAATGATGACGTGGCCCTCATACAGCACTGACAATAACATATTTCATTTGGCCCAGATTTCCTGAACTCTACTTAATGTGGCTACTCTAAGGAATGTCCAGACAATGTTGGATTATCAGTTTCTCTTAATGGCCATCTTTTTTCCTGGTCAGTGGTACTTAAGGTACTTACTTAAGGCAATTCATCTTAATACGGTGGAAGAGAATTAAATTGTTTGGGGCCCTCTGTGAAACTGGTCCTTTCTGGAACCAGTTTCAAATTTTAATGGAACTTCCGGTTGCTTAGATACCATAAAGGATAAGATTTGGAATTTCTCCATTGATTTTTCACTGTAAGATTCTCTTCCCCCCACCCCCGCCACAATCTTCTTAATCTTCCTTCCTTAGAAGCACCTTAATGGCATTTGAGATGTATCACCATGTTGATGATTCTCAGATCTATTGCTCCTGTCCTAGTTCCTCTCCTGATGCCAGTCACATAGCTCCAGGTTCTCATTAGACTTTTTAAAAAATTTTATTTATTTCTTTTTAGTTTTCAACATTCATTTCCACAAGATTTTGTTCCAAATTTTCTCCCCATCTCTCCCCTTCCCTCACCCCAAGACATCATGTAGTCCAATTACCCCTTCTCCTAATCTGCCCTCCCTTCTATTGCATCCCTCCCTTCTATCATCCCTTCCCATCTGTTTTCTTGTAGGACAAGATAGATATCTATACCCCATTGCCTATATGTCTTATTTCCCAGTTGCATGTAAAAACAAATTTTAACATTTGCTTTTTAAAACTTTGAGTTCCCTCATCTCTCCCTTCCTCCCTCCCCTCCCCACTAAGAAGGCAAGCAATTTGATATAGGTTATACATGTGTAGTCATGCAAAATGCTTCCATAACAGTCATGATGAGAAAGATTATATTTCCCTCTATCCTACCCTGCCCCCCATTTATTCTATTCTCTTTTGACCCTGTCCTTCCTCAAAAATAATTACTTCTAATTACCCCTCCTCCCACTTGCCCTCCCTTCTATCATCCCCCCCCACTTTTCCCTTTTCCCCCTACTTTCCTGTAGCATAAGATAGATTTTCATTCCAAACTGAATATGTATTTTATTGCCTCCTTAAGCCAAATCCAACGAGAGTAAGGTGCACTCTTTCCCTCTCATCTCCCCCTCTAACCCTTCATTGAAAAAGCTTTTTGCCTCTTTTATGTGAGAGATAATTTGCCCCATTCTATTTTTCCCTTTATCCTCCTAAGATATTCCTCCCTCACCCCTTAATTTTATTTTTTTAGCTATCATCCCTTCATATTCAACTCACCCTGTGCCCTCTGTCTATATGTCTATAATCCCTCCAATTACCCTAATACTGAGAAAAGTCTCAAGAGTTACAAATATTATCTTTCCATGTAGGAATGTAAACAGTTCAACTTTAGTAAGTCCCTTATGATTTCTCTTTCCTGTTTACCTTTTCATGCTTCTCTTGATTCTTGTGTTTGAAAGTCAAATTTTCTATTCAGCTCTGGTCGTTTCATCAAAAATGCTTGAAAGTACTCTATTTTATTGAATGACCATTTTTTCCCCTGAAGTATTATAGTCAGTTTTGCTGGGTAGGTGATTCTTGGTTTTAATTCTAGCTCCTTTGACCTTGGGAATATCATATTCCAAGCCCTGCAATCTCTTAATGTAGGAGCTGCTAGATCTTGTGTTATCCTGATTGTGTTTCCACAGTACTTGAACTGTTTCTTTCTGATTGCTTGTAATATTTTCTCCTTGACCTGGGAGCTCTGGAATTTGGCTACAATATTCCTAGGAGTTTTCCTTTTGGGATCTCTTTCAGGAGGAGATCAGTAGATTCTTTCAATATCTATTTTACTCTCTGGTTCTAGAATATCAGGGCAGTTTTCCTTGATAATTTCTTGAAAGATGATGTCTAGGCTCTTTTATGGATCATGGCTTTCAGGTAGTCCCATAATTTTTAAATTCTCTCTCCTGGATCTATTTTCTAGGTCAATTGTTTTTCCAATAAGATATTTCACTTTGTCTGCTATTTTTTTATTTCTTTGGTTTTCTTTTATAATTTCTTGATTTTTCATAAAGTCATTAGCTTCCATCTGCTCCATTCTAATCTTTAAGGGATTATTTTCTTCAGTGAGCTTTTGGACCTCCTTTTCCATCTGGCCAACTCTGCTTTTTAAGGCATTCTGTTCTTCATTAGCTTTTTGGATCTCTTTTGCCATTTGGGTCAGTCTACTTTTATTTTCTTCAACATTTTTGGGGGGTCCCCTTTAGTAAGCCATTGACTCATTTTTTATGATTTTCCTGCATCACTCTCATTTCTCTTCTCAATTTTTGCTCTTTCTCTTACTTGATTTTCAAAATCCTTTTTGAGCTCTTCCATGGCCTGAGACCAATTCATATTTTTCCCGGAGGCTTTGGATATAGAAGCTTGCCCTCTGTTGTCTTCTGTTTGTATAATTTTGTCTTCCTTGTTGCCAAAGTAAAATCCTACAGTTGGATTCTTTTTCCAACTTTTGCTCCTTTCCCCAGCCATTTACTTGACTTTTGAAGTCTTTGTCAAGGTAGTTCTCTGCTTCCATTTGATGTGGGGAGTGTACCATCAGTCGCTTGATCCCCCCACAATCTGTGGGCCCAGAGCTTCAGAAACAGCCACTGCAGCTGCCTCTGCTGATGCTGGGGGCTCCTCCAACCCCCCCACCCCCACTACCACCACCCTGGAGCTGAAGCTGGGTCACTCTACTCTCTCACACAGCTCAGACAATTTTTTTCCACTGACCTTCCAATTTGTCCTCAGTGTTTTGGGGTCTTGAAGTCTGGAAGCCACCACTGGTGCCCGAGATTCAGTCCCTCCAGGGTCTGCCCACAATACCATCTGTGCTGGCACAGCCCATGCTGGACCGTGCTCTGCTCCCAGCACAGCCTGAGAGATGCTTCCCGGAGACCTTTCAGGCTGTCTTGGGCTAGAAATTTGCTTAACTCCATCATTCTGTGGGTTCTGTAGCTCCAGAATTTGTTTAGAATCATTTTTACAGGCATTTGGCTGGGGTTGGGGGAAGAGCGCTAGCAAGTCTCTGCTTCTACTCCACCATCTTGGCTCTGCCCCCTCATTAGACATTTTGAATGTATGTCTCATAGATTTCTCAAAATCATGTCCCAAAGACAACTTAGTAGTCCTTCTTCCCCCAGTCCCCTTCTCTTCATGAATTTCCTGTTTCTATCTGTTTCTATCCTTCCAAACACCAAAGTTGACACTCAGCCTTACACTTGGAATTCTTTCCTTTCACTCTATGTATATCCAATCAATCCCCATAATTTGCCATTTCTGCCCCCACAACATATTTCACATCCATTTCCTCTTTTTCAAGTCTCAACTAAAATCTCACCTTCTAAAGGAAGTCTTTCCCAATCCCTCTTAATTCAAGTGCCTTCCCTCTATGAATTATTTCCATTTTCTACTTTCTATGTTTTGTTTGAATATAATCATTTGCAAATTGTCTCCCCCATTAGACTGTGAGCACCTTGAGGGCAGGGGCTATCTTTTGCCTTTCTTTGTATCCCTCGCATTTAGCACAATGCCTAGCACATAGTAGGTACTTAATAAAAGTTTATTGACTGGCTATTTCTTCTTTATAAAATCCCCATTCTGTGCCTTTGCCCTCTCCCTACCCCTGGATTTTGCTCACTCTTCACCTCTGCATCAAGGAATCCCTGGTTTCCTTCAAGCACATCTTTATGCTTCCTTTCCTGGTCCTTCTAGGCACTAGGACCTCCCTCTCCTTTCCCCCACCCCTTACCTTGTATCACTTCCATATATGTTCTGTATATACCTAAATACATGCAAGACACTGAGGTCCTTTTTTGAGCTAAAATGCCAGGCATTCAAACTCTGCTGCATAAAGTGCAAGTCCAATAGGCTGGACATGTTTGGAGGTCAAATGTACACTTGCCTAAAAGACTATTTTATGGAGAACTCACACAAGGAAAGAGCTCACCTGAAGGTCAGAAGAAGTGATACAAAGACATTCTCAAGATTAATCTGAAGAACTTTGGAATTGATTTGTGACATGGGAGACCCTGGCAAAGGATCACTCAGCATAGCGTGCCCTCTTCAAAGAAGGCACTATGCTCTATGAACAAAGCAGAATCACAGTAGCACAAACGAAACAAGAGATGAGCAAATTTAGAATTATCTCTATCTCAAATATTCAAATAGACTATTTGTGCCTTACCTGTGGTAGAGCCTTCTGAGCTCATATTGGTCTAATCAGCCATAGTCAAACACACTGTACCTTGACCCCAACAGCATGATGTCATTGATCCTCTTCAAGCACAAAGGGAAACCGCCACATCCATATGTGTGCCTCCTCAAGGTCAGGAATTCTTTTTTGTTTGCCTCTATGTGCCCAGCACCCTGGATGGCACCTGGCAACTCCCAGGGACTTGATAGTACAGTACTTGCTGATAGATGTATTGGCAAGAGCATTGCTCGTTCCAAAATCAGTTCAAATTTGGAATACCTTACTCTTTGTTTTTCTCTCCAGAAGTATTTCTAAGCGGAGTCCTTCCCCCCATGCCCTTCCCAAGTCTGGCACAGGCCTCTGTGGAGCAAAACTATGAGCTGCTCAGGGATTACACCTTCATTCTCTTTCTAGAGCTGCAATGTTTTCATAGTGAAAATATCATATGAATTGTAAGAGTGACAGTAGTTGCAGTGTTGGCAGTATTACCAGCTGCCATTTTGTGACACTAGAAAATTTCCTAGTTACTTTGTATCCAGTAGCCTACTTGATCAGCACAACCATGCCATGTGGGTTCTGCAAGGATTCTCCCCATTTTCAAGATGAGGAAGCAGAGGCCCAGAGTGCTGAAGTGATTTAGAACTAATTAACTTTATCATTTAGGTATCAGAAATCCTCGTCTCTTCCTACTTTAAACCCATCAAAATATTTAGATGAAATTCTTTGCTTAAAGCTGTCTGTAGGAGCTTTTACAAAAAAATTCATTGTAAAAGTTGATCTTTTAAAGACATTCTTAAAGTCAACTTCTCAATATTGAAAGTATAAATAACAGATGTACCAGTGTGAGAATATTTGCTCTAGAAATCAGGTGACGCGTATGTAGCTCAATTTGTGTCTTGGTAATGAACTTATACATTGGCATGGACTCAGGGGGAAATTCTCTCAAGTTTACATTTTTAATGGCAAAATGAAATAACGAGTGAGCAAAATACAAACACTGGACTAGCTCTTTAGTGATGGGAGTGTGGAACAGCCAGTATCATGGGGCTCAGATTTATGCAGATCTTTTCAGTTCTGTTGAATATGTTTCCTGCCTTAGCTAGCAGAGCACAGAGTTTGATGGTGGGCAATAAATCTATTCCAGAATGTTTTCTTCCTGTGATCCTCTTGAAGTCACTGTGACAAACCCAAGCTTATGTACCTCTCTGCCTCACCATGCCTCCCAACTGCCTAACCCTGAAGCCTTATTCACATCATCATCCAGAAAAGGACTCTACAGTCTTGAGGAGATGGTTCTTTATGAGGAAGTGATTAATGACTCCCCTGGGCTTTGCTGGTCTTCCTCTAAGACTAGGACTAGGGAGAAGGAAGGAGAAGTGGAGATGGGGAGGAGGAGGTGAAAATGAGCAGTCTTATATTACATATACTTCCATCCTCTTGCTTGGACCAGGCTCTGTTTATCATTTTATTGAGTTTCAGAGTTTTCTTTGGTTCTTTGTCACATTCAAGTCTTTAAATATTAAATTCCAATTTATGTTCAGCAAAACTGAGTGCAGCTACCAAAATGAACAGATAGAAATCCAAAAGGAATCAGGTGGGATTTAATGAGCATTAGGATGACTCCCCTGCCTCCACGGTCCTCTCATTGCCCAGTCACAGTGGTAGAAAGTTCTGTCATCCTGGCCATCGTCTCTGTGTGCATCTCTCAAAGGCAAACAGCCTTGGAAAGGACAATGCATTAAGGTAGCATCGATTACTTACATTTTAGCGTGAATTTGCCCAGACCTTCCTTTTCCGTGTGATGTCTAGCTAAAACCAAAGCCCTATTGGAATAGAGCAGACAGGCAGACTGTTGCTAGGGAGAAAGAAGGGGGAAAATGGCCTGAATACAGAATGAGGAGACCTGGACACAAGAGCCCTGAGAGATTTAAAAGGAAGAAGGGAAGAGAAATTGATCGATTTCCAGATTGAGAAATACTGGCCTGTGGGCAGTGCTAACTCTTGTAATTAATTTTATGACAAAAGATAATAAAATCATATGATGCCTCCTCATTTACAAAGAGCTGCTTCCTCATCTATTATCGAGCACATTCCTTCTCTCAACCCTGTGAGGAAGTTAATATATATGCTATTTTCCCCTCCCCAAATGAGGAAACTGAGGTACTGAGAGAGCTGCCCACGACCACACAGCTAGTGCACATAAGAAGCAGGGCTTCCTGCTACCAAGTCCTGTATGATGTTGTCTGCATCACCGTGCATCCTCATGGCCATTTGAAGACTCCAACTCCCTTGACACTTGAATGGGTCCTTTCCTTCCCCTGCTCCCTGCTTGGTTGACTGCAGGCCTCTGCCTAGTTGTTCTGCCCTACAGGAGCTGCTTACCATCTTGGCACATTCCAGAATGTACCTTTGATTTCAGGGTAGTGGCTCTGTAGTTTCACAGCTCTTTAAATATTAAATTTTAATCTATGTTCAACACAACTTGTTGTAACTACGGAGAAGTAAAGGAAAACTCTGAAATGAAGTAGGTGCCTGGAAACAGGAAATGGAAAGGGATAGTCCAGTCCTACTGTCTTAGGCCCAGTGGCTAAATAACAGTCCTCCTCTTCTCTCCCTCTCCCCTCGATATGCCAGGTCTTTGGGATCTTCAGCCCTTGCCCCTATCAGGGGATGGTGCTTTGGCAGTCATCCCTCTACCCTGAAAGCCTAACACTCCAGCATTGTCCACATGGCTCAGCATGGCCCCATGAAAATGCTTGGTAAGAGTGCTACCAGACTGCCACAGGACATCTTCCTCCCCATTGCAGCATAGTTTGAGGTCAGGACCAGAGTCTGCACAACGTTATGGGCTGCATCTGCTCTGTGGGCACAGAGATAGCAGTGAGCTCACCAGAGTCTGGTTTGCTCTCAACCATTACCAGCTTAGCTGTGTGAACTTAGACAAGGCTTTTGGCTTTTTGGTGCCTCAGTTTCCACATATGTGAAATGGAGCCAATACCTTTAGTCTTGTTACCTTAAATTTTGGTGGGGTAATTATTACCAACAGGGTAATGATAATGAATGAAAAATTTTAAAGTAGTATGATTAATAAATAATGCTAATTGTTTGAGGGAACTCTTGAAACAATAGATCACAGATCGATTTGAGCAATAATGATGTTAGTTCACAATGGATAACACTCTGTAGTTTGGAAAGAGCTTTCCATCTCATATCTTATTTGAGCCTTACTTCAGCCTGGGGATTACCCTCATTTTACAGATGAGAACAGTGAGACTCAGAGATGTTAAGTAACTTACCCAGAATCCCACAGCTAGTGAGTGTCTGTGGCAATATTTGAATTGAGGCCTTCCTGGCTCCTAGCAGATGCTGGGAAAAGGCAAGGCACCAGGTCAGAGTGGATAGAGCGATGCCCTTGACCTTGGGAAGATGTAGGTTCAAGTCTTACTTCTGCTACATACAAGCTGTGTGACTTGGGCATGTTAAGCAACCTCTTGAGGGAGAAAAGGAGAACAGAAGCTTCATGAGGGCAGAGGCTGCTGCAGCCCAGCAGAGAACAGTCTGTGGGTTGTGCCCCCTGGCAGCACTTTAGCCATAGCTAGTCATTTGGGGGCATGGTATAAAATCACAATGAGTAGTTTTTGTGAGATGATTTGCATAACCTTCCTTTAGCCAACAGGATATCTGGGTCCTCGGTTGATGTACGGGTTCCACGTTTATTGTGAGATCCTCTATCCCTTAGGAGACAAGTCTTAGCATTGCTTGATGCTCAGGTTAAATGATTTGCCCAGGGTTACTCAGCCAGTAAGTGTCAGAGGTAAACTAGTCTTGCTAACTGTACATCATTGCAGTATAGGCTATTTTGGTTGGCAGGTATGTGTTTTTACCCTGGAGAATCACTGTTACCATGGAGTGCAATCATACAGGGAAATTCTTGGTTCCTGGGGTTTGTTTATAAGCCAACAGTAGAGAAAAAGTCTTTTCAATATCGCATAAATATTTGAAAAGAACATTTACCAAAGAAATGCAGAGCAACATGTTAGCAGAGTATCACCCACAGTCTTTCCCCTGTAGCGTGTGGAGAAATCTGCTCCTCCCTAGCTTGGGGGTTTCAGGGAGTGGTAAAGTAAGTGGCAGCCCCCCTCCCAGACAGGCTGGGTGTGGGAGAGCCAGGAGACAGACCCAGTGAATGTGCTCGGAGAGGCCCCTCTGAAGGCCCTGTGGGGCTCACGTCAGCCGGGATCCTTCTCAGCCAGGTCCCCCTCTTGTACCCTTCCCCCATCTTGTCCTTCTGAAGGGAATATTTTGAACCCAAGTTGAATATTCTACTTTTACCCCAGTTCATTTCCCTTTATTAGCTTTTGTTCATTGTTCTAACATAGCGAGAACTTGGGGAGAACTGACTCTGTCACCTGACTCTCTGTCCTAGCTTTGTCTCACTTGCTTTTAACCAAGACATTGATGGAACCATTAGCCAGCATTAAGCCAAGCAGAGCACTTGACCAGAGATCTCCTACCAAACTGATATCAAATGATGCATGACAGCTCTTTGAGTCTGGGTGTTGGCAACTTGTGAATCCACCTAACTGTATTAGTCTCATTCCCAATGCCTCCTAAAAGAGAAGGGAGTCTCTGTTTTGTGCTTTACAGACTTGGATATCTTCCCTTTGATTGGAAAATCAAGACAATATTTGTCCTTTAATCCTGCTGTACCTCGTCATGTAAGAAAGGACACCAGTTCATCAAAGCCTCCAACACAGGGCACAGCACGCTGCAGCCATAGTCCCCCACCTTTCCAGTAAAAGTCACTTGGCACTTTCTTCATCTCTTCTCTGTAACTGAGATCAGTTGTAATGACTATTCAGGGTTAGTGTTCCTTGGAATTTTTTACTATTTATGTTATTGTAGTCAGCATATCTATTGTTCCATCAGCTCTACTTTGTATCAGTTCATACAAATCTCGTGTTTCTCTGATTCAAGTGCTTCTTAAATGCCTACTATGCACCATATCCCCTTCTAAGTGCTGGGGATCTAAATTTCCAAAAGGCCCATGACCTCCAGAAGCCCACATTCCAATGGGGGAAACAGCATGTAAATAACTGGGTAGATACAAGGTATGTAGAGTGCAAATGGAAGGTGATCTCCAAAGGAAAGCACTAATGTGTAAATGAATGGTAGGAAAGTCCTCCTGCACTGAGTGTCAGAGAAGGCCAGAGAAATGAGGTGAAAGGAAGAAGAGGAAACATTCCAGGCATGGCAGACAGCTGGGGCAAAGGCATCGAGATGAGCAATGGAGGGCGAGGAAGCGCAAGTCAACCAACTTGGGATAGTCAAGTTGGATTGGAGAGTGAGTGGAGAGGAGCAATGTGGAAGTAGCCTGGGCAGGGAGGGAGGGCCCCAGCTTGTGAACAACTTTCATTGCTAAATAGTGGAGTTTGTATTTGGCGCAAGAGGTAATAAGGAGCCAGTGGAGTTTATTGAGTAGGGGGATGGAGTAGAGTTAGATCTATACTTTTGAAAAGTCCCATTGCCAGCTATTTAGGAGATGGATGGGAGAAGGAAAAGACTGGAGCCCAGGAGACCATTCAGGAGGATGCTGTGATGGTGCCAGTGAGAGGAGATGAGATCTTGAACTATGTAAATGGAGCAAAGGGAACACAGGTTCTGAAGATAGAAATTGTGAGATTTGGTGGTGGACAAGTTAGGATGACAGGCTGAGGATAACACAAAGGTTTTAGACCTAATTGACTGTGGAGATAGTGGTACCCTTGACAGTAATGAGGAAGTTCAAAAGAGGGGAGAGGTTGGGGAGACAGATAAAAGAGGGGAGGGGTTGGGGAGTTTAGTTTTGGACATGTTGAGTTTGAGATGCCTATGGGACGTCCAGTTTGAGGTATCCAAAAGGCAGCCAGCAACGTTGCTATGTTTCTCAAGATTGAGACTGGAGTAGATATAGAAATCTGGGGATCATCTCCATAAAGATGATCATTGAACCCATTGGAGCTGATGAGATCACTGAGTGAAACAGTATAGAGAGAGCAGAGAAGTAGGCCCAGGGCAGAGGCCTGCAGGACAGCTGCAGTTAGTTGATCAGAAATGGATGAAGATCCAGCAAAGGAGACAAAGAAGGAACATTCAGACAGTAGGAGAGTCACAACAGAGCCATGTCATGAAAACCCAGAAAAGAGAGAGGATCTGGGAAGAGAAGTCAGTGTCAAACACTGAGGATTGAGAAAAAACCATTAGATTTGACAGTTAAGACATCATTGTCAACTTACAGTCTAGTAAGATTCCATTTTGTTCAGAAGCAACAAGTTCAGCATTTCTCCAACTCTTGGCCTCCCACTTTGTTTCCAAGTTTTTGTTACCACAGAACAATTCTGCCATGAAGATTTTGGTTGATATGGGAGGTTTCCGGAGGTATTTTATATCCTTAGGCCATATGTTGTGATATGATCGTTGATCGAAAAGTTAGTGACGTTGCCTGCACAATTCCAAATTGTTCCCCAGAATACCTGTACTATTTCATAGTTCTGCCCAATAGTGCATTGGCATTTCTCCTTTCTCACAGCTGCTCCACCATCTGCTCTTTCTGCCTTCTGCCCTTGATAGCTTGCTAGATGGAAGATCAAACCTCGGATTATTTTTAATTCTCATCTCTTATTCTTCATGATTGTGAGAAATCTTTCTCCCAGTATGGATCAATTGCAGCTCTTCTTTTGAAAATGGTTCCTATCCTTTAACCAATTCTCTCTTGAGAAATGATTCTATATTTATTTCTTTCATCACTATGAAATCTTTCTGAGATGGCTTATGCCATCTATGGCACATAGGTCTATGCCTATCAAGGATTTCCTACGTAAGCATAGGAGAAGGGACCAAATAGACCAAAAAGATGACATTCAACAGCAGATCATCCTGCAGTGACACAATTAACTGAGGAGTGGAGCAAATGCAGGATCCCATCATGTGGGTTGCTTATAGAGTAGGGAAAAGAAATTGACCTGGTGAAAAAAAAAAGAAAAAGAAAAAAAGAAATTGACCTGATAGAACAAAATCCGTCATTAATGGATCACCACCAACCTGGTGTTTCCCATGCATATGTGTAAAGTGTGTAAGATTTTACAACAGCTCAGCATTTTTCCTGGGAAGAATGGCTAGCACATTTGATAACAGTCAAGATCCAAAAGCAATTTCAACCAATTCTAATGCAAAGCTTTGTACTTGGGTTCAAAAATCAAGCCAGTAAGTACAAGATAGTGGGAACATGGCTAGCTAGTATGCTTTGGGCCAAGAGGAATCTAGAAATACCTGTAGCACTGCAGATGATGAAGTGTTCTTCCAATTCATTTTTAAAACAACAATAATTAATAATGCTATATTAATCACTTGATTACATGGATGACATCAAGATAGATGACTTTACTGAAAAGTACTTTAAATAGCTCCTTCATCTTGTGGAAGTTCTTTCCAACAACGCCAAATTGTCATCCAAATTCAGTAAGTGTCCTATTCTTCATGTGCACAGAGGAAGAATCCAAGTGAGAATCTGTGAGTTCGAATGTAGAGTTCAAAATGAAACAGTCTGTGAAAGCAGTGCTTGCAAATACGTTGGCTTCCACAAGTCCAGAGGATTCATAATGAAACGTTCTATCCACCCCCTGCTGGCTGAATGAGGGTATAGATTGGGAACAAATTTTGGACTTAGCCAATAGGGAAGTTATTTAGCTTGACCATACCATAAATACTTGTGACAGGGTTTTGTTTTTCTTGCTTTTTTCAGTTGGGGCGGGGGGGGGGGGGAGGAAAGGGAAAAAGGAGATAAGGTGGATCTTCACTTGAACATAAAATTAAATTAAATTTCAAAATACAAGTAGATTGATTTTTTTTTTCATGTAAGACAAAGTGAACATGAGGTTATCAAGAGGAAGCTATGACTGAATATATCGAGAGGGACTGGCACCATGGAGCCAAAATTGAACAGGAAGAGCACATTTAAAGAAAATACTAATCATTAGAACAGCTATAATTGTGATAGGGTCAATTCTGTGCCAGCACTGTGCTAAGCACTTCACAGTCATTATCTCATTTGATCTTCACCACAGCTCTGGGAGGTAGTTGCTATTATTAGCCCCATTTTACAGATAAGGAAACTGAGGCAAACAGAGGCAAAGTGATTTGCCCAAGGTCATACAACTAGTAAGTGTCTGAGGCTGTACTTGAACTCAGGTCTTCCTGACTAGACCTATCCACTGAACTACCTACTTCCCCCATAATGGCTTTGTAACACCAATCTCAGCCTGTCCTTTGGGTAAAGTGAAATGGACAACTACAGATCTACAAGGCATTCACACAATGGTGACAAAAGCCCCAAACAGTTCTAGAAAGGTTGACTTCCTCTTGATAAGAAGGAGGAAGGGAGGGGCAGCTAGGAAGCACAGTGGATAGAGTACTGGCCCTGGAGTCAGGATGATCTGACTTCAAATCTGGCCTCAGACACTTGACACTAACTAGCTGTGTGACCCTGGGCAAGTCATTTTACCCTGGTTGCCTCACACCTCCCCACTCCACCAAAAAAAAAAAAGAATGAGGAGGAATGATAGCTGTTGACAGAGCATATGAATAGATCAAAAGCTACAAACATTCTTTTGGAACAGAAAGGGAAGAAGAAAAGAGAAGGGAAAGGTAGGGAAGAGAGCAAGCAAGCATTTATTAAGTGCTTACTGTGTGCATTATAAGCACTGTACTAAGACAGTAATGGATGAAATGGATGAAATAGGATTTCTCAAAAGTAATAAGAATGATTGATCCCTGGATGGACCTTATAAAACAGTTAAGATCCAAAGCTGGGATCAGCAGGCTCAGTGGGAGATATCCAACTGAATTCAATCAACACCATGTTAACAAAGAAGCATCAAAATGAATGGTGTAACATAGCACGACAGGTTGCCAAAATTTAGCATCTATTGAATACCTAATAAGACATGATTCAGTAACTGGAAATATAATGAACGTAAACCCCAAAACATCCGTCAGCATTCAATAAATAAACTCTACTGGAATCTGGACATGGTAACAGAACACAATCATCTTGCATTGTAACATTGATCCAAAAATATATATACACTGTTTTAATAGATGTCACCATGACAAAAACTCATTATCTCCAAGCTCCCTACATCGAAAACTTAGAGGAGGCTAAAACCATGTGGGAACAGGATAAGGTTCATCTCTTTCCTCTTGTTCTCTTGCCACTAAAAACATGTCAATAATGTTCTCGCTGGGCTCGCCTCTCTTTCCTTTGTTTAGGTAGAAAACACGGTTATTTTATCCCTCTACAGTTTAAGGTTAGTCCATAGACCATAAAATATAAAAGAATTCTTGCAGGAGAGCAGCTTGTCTCAAGACCATTTCTGTCTGAACTCCATTGGAAAGACGAGAAAAGCTTCAACATGATCATTGTGATAACGAAAGTATCACAAATCCAGTGACATGTAGCCATCGGCCTTTCTGTTGGTTAGAGAAGAAACATCTGCTTCTTCCAAGGGATGTGTGCAGATTTCTGACCTATATGGCATAGGCTCTGAGGCTATCAATTCTCTCGCTCCTTTTTGGTGAGGAAAAGTTAAACTTTCCCTAGTTTCCTTAGGGTGAAGGGGCTTCCTTGTCTTTTGTTAATGTTGTACAAAGTTTTGTTTGAATGCTTTCCAACTCGGTTACAATCCGTTTGACAATTCTTGAAATGTATGTCAAGACAGGCTTTGCATGAAGGTTGATTGCTTTAAGCATATCCTGATTAAGTTTCAACTTAAGGATATCCCTATTTAACCACAGCTCATATATTCTTTTTTTAAAAGTTCCACTTTATTTTCAGTTCTAGATTCTCTCCCTCCTCCATCCATTGAGAAAGTAAGAAAACCAAAACTGCTACATATGACAAATTCCCGCAGCTAATACATATTCTTATGTAGTTAACCAGTGCTTCCTACTTGTTAGCTTTCTGATTGATATGTTTGGCCTGGAGGAGATCAAGGTATTTGTAAATGTTGCCTTTGTCTATTGGTTCAACCAGAAAGCTTATAGTCTCCCTCTTCCCGGTGTAGGTTTAGCATGGCTCATCTTGAATTCAAATGAGATTTTGATGTCACTTGAGAAAGAATCCACAACATAAGGTTGTTTAATGTGTTTCCAACCGCCTGGTGCATTTACATAGCTTGATGTCATCCAGCATGTATGTCAAGTGATTATTAAGGTGTTTGGGCTCAACTTTCTTTCATTTGTAAGTCATACTTAGTCCTTTTTAGGAGAGAGAATAATGGATTTAAGACAAGATGCGATCATAATGGACTTCAACAGTCTCCCTGAAGAATATTATTTTTGATTCAAAGTGTTCTTGACATTAACTTGCCGATGATGTGTTTTAAATGGTTTTGCATGAGGACATCAAATACTCCAGCCTTCTCATGATATTTGGGTCTGTTATATATAGTTGCAGAGTGCATGGATAAGCTATGAGTGAAGAATTGATTCAAAGAGGATGTGACAATGAGTAAAAGCAATCTAGATATTATGGGTGTTTCAGGCAGCCTGTTCAGTAATCATTGAACTGATAATACGTTGCTATAGCCCTCCTGGGACTTTTTGGCACACCTCTTGCTCCTCAGCTAATAGACTGCTTTATTAAAAATGTGTGTGTTTGTGCATATGTATATTAATTATGTGTATGCTCTATATGATGTATGGATTGCTGTTCTCTTTTGGTAGCAGATATGATGGATGTCTTCTGTTATGAAAGGTGGGATCAGTCTTATATCTGAGAGAAAGTTGGTAAAGTGCTAATGTATCTAAAGAGTGCTTAAAGTACCTAATAGGGCAGTTAGGTGACTCAGTGGGCTTAGAATCAGGAAGATTCATTTTCATGAGTTTAAACCTGACCTCAGACACTTGCTAGCAAATCGCTCTACCCTGTTTGCCTCAGTTTCCTCATCTGTAAAATGAGTTGAAGAAGGACATTCCAAGCCATTCCAGTACCTTTGCCAGGAAAACTCCAAATGCATTAAAAAAAAATTGGACAAGACTGAAAAACAATCAAATTGAAAAGTCAAAGAGATATGATAACGTGATTGGCTTTATCAGTAACTCATGCATTCCTGGGAAGCATTTGAGCTAATAATTATGGCAATTGCCCAACCCCACTGTCTTCCAGTTCTACTGAGATGCTAGTATTTTACCTCCCATAATATATCTAATCTGTCAATTATTATATTGATGGCCTGCAAGTTTGGGATTTCTTATTAGATCCAGCCTCTGTTTTCATTGCATCAGGCTTCTTGAGAAATCGCAGGGAAAACCAGAATTGTTCCACGTCCTCCTTTGCTCAGGAGTTCTGTCTTCCCATGGATTGCTTTGCTTAGCAAGCATCTGTATTTGAGTATTTGGTTGATCTTTGATTAAATTCATTTAATTTAAGCCTTTGACTCCTTTATCACTTCATCCTTTTGACTTCCATGTAATTATTAACTAGGGAGAAACAAGAAATTTTAGTAAATTTTTTCTTTTCTGGATCCCATTTTGCATGTTTCATTTTTGTCACATATTGACCACTAATCAGTAATCAAGTCTTCTAATGTATGTAATTATTAGATAGTGCCCTAATTTTTCGTGCCTTTCCCCAGATCTCCAGCTGCTCTCTCAAGCTCTTTCTGCTATGGTAGTAGTGGACACCTGCCCTTGGGGGTCTGTTCTTTGCCAGTGCCACTTTTCCTCCTGTAGTTTTTACTTTGGCAATGACCTTGGTATGTATTATTGTGGATACCCTTTGAAAGGGTTTTTGTGTTCCTTAAGGTATTGTGGAAGAATGCTTTCATTCACAATGATTAAAGAAAATGCTGGCTCTTTCTGAATCACTCTGTTTTAGTATAATTGGTCTGCTAGCTGGAACTCAAAAAGACCTTGAAATTCCAGTCCTTATACACTCATTTCCTTTTCAAAATCACTTGAAATGTCAGGGCGTTTCTGTCATCCATTTCATTATTCAGTGTAATTTCTAAAGTTTATATTAAGTAAAGATTTTCAGTGACCTCTGGTTTGTCAATTTTCCTTCTTCAGAGTTTATCATCTTCTCAATTTCATCTCTTGTTCTATCTAATCTAGACTTAGAGAAGTTCTTTCTTCAAATTGCCCTGCACTGGTCCATAGAACATTGTCATGTGCCTTAGAGTGTAGATAAATCTCAATACAGCAAATGCAGACCTGAAAATATCCTTGAGATCCCAGCCAATCAACTGTGCTGGAAACAGGCCATTTTCGCTGACAGAACAAATGCCCCCAGTCACCCAGATATAACCCTGATCCATAAAGCTTAAGAACAATGTTTTCAATAGATGTCAACCTATACAATTCCCATAATCTCCTAGCTGCATGCCAGGAAAGGTTTTCAAAATACAGAGCCCTAAGTCCCCCCAAGTCATGTGGGACCACGCTGAGGTCTGTATCATCCCAGTTGTTCTGTCTGCTCCTGGAGTTGTACTGAGGATATTTGCAATGATCCAACACAAGATGAGCTTACATCCTAAGGCTTTTTTTTATCCAGCCACAGAAGGCAGTTAGTTTATCCATCCATGCACTCATATCCTGAACATGAAATAGAAAAGGATAACAACAGACTTATCCCAGAACTGCTTCTGTCTGAACTCCATTGAACAAGATGAGGTTGCTTTTCCTGTTTTAATAATAACTAGCATTTCTGTGAAGCCTGAAGTTTTGCGTGCACTAATTCATTTGAGCTATGGATAGACAGACCCCACAGGGTACTTATTACAGACATTATTACTCCCATTTTACATATAGAGAAAAAAGATCAATGATTTGCCCACAAAGAGAACGAACATTATATTAGTGGGAAATGTCTGAAATAAAATGACAACAGGAAATGAAATGAAGTCATGGAATAAAATTGAAGGAAATACACCATTCTTTAAGTTGGAACATAGACACCAAACTTCCCAATTATCCGCTTGAGTGTAAAATTATACAAAGAGACATCAAGAAGCAATGGAAAGAGTGGTGTATGTGGAGAGAGAGGGCTGGCGTTCCAGTTCTGAAACTGCCGTTGCTGCCTCTGTGACCTTGGACAAATCTTTTCCGTTTTCTAGATCTCTTTGTACTCAAGTGTAAAATGAAGGAAACACAATGCTAGATGACCTCTGCTTCTAATATCAATGTTTTTGACTTACATTAGAATTCTGAAGTCTAAAAAGACTAGGTCAGCTAAACTACTACCTTTCTGCAAGATTTTGTTGTGGTTCCAGTTGTAGCTGACTCTTCGTGACCCCATTTGGGATTTTCTCCAGCCCATTTGACAGAAGAGCAAACTGAGGCAAATAGGATGAGGTGACTTGCCCAGGCTCACACAGCTAGGAAGTATCCGCATCTCGATTTGAACTCAGGTCTTCCTGACTCCTGGCCCAGTGTTCTAGCCACTGCCCCACCTAGCTGCCTCCATTTCCCTGAATTGCTGAGTATTTTGAGCCCTAAGGACAAATACTTGCTCAGGCAGCCATTTGGCCATTCAGACAGTGTACATTGACTGCCTGCTATGTGAAAAGACTGTGTGATTCTTTGAGTAAGAATCAAAGAAGACATTGACCCAGACCCTGGCTTTCTGGAGTTCATAGGAAGGAACAAAGACATGAATACACAAAAAATTATGACGAGGTAACATGTGAATTTAGCAAATGCCAAGTACCAAGTGTTATGGGAATTCAGAGGGAGGAGAAATTTTATCCATCAAAGGGGATCAGGGAAAGCTCATGGAAGGGGAGATATTGGAGTTGGCCTTGAAGAATGGGTACAAATTGGACAAGTGGAGTTGGAAGTGCAAAAGCCTCCATGGCAAACAGTGGGAATGAAAGCATGTGATGTGGCAGAAGGCCAAGGAATGTTTGGAGGAACTGGGAGCATATATTGCTCTCCTTTCTTCCTAAAATACTGTTACCATTAATGGGGACTAATGTGCACTCGTGTTTGGCACTACTAGCATACTGAGAAAATGGAATCTTTTGGTGAAGAGCTAACAGTAAAAGTCCAGGAAGGTGCCAACTCATGCTCTGCACACATCAATAACACATTCCGGGCTCTAACCTTCATGGGGGCTGACTACACTTTCCCTAGAAATAAGTTCTTGGTTTATTTCCTTCGGGGACTGGCAAGAGGAAGGTAACCATGATGGAAAATGGTTTCCAGATCATGGCAAATAAAAATGACTGAAGAACCAGAGAAGAGGGAGGCCTAAGACATGACTTCAAGGATTTAAAAGGCTGTTGTGCAGAAGGCAAAAGTTGGGCAAAAGTTTCAGGCAGTTAAATTTCAGCTCAGTGTAAGGAAAGATGTCCTGTCCAAAGGCCTGTCCAAAGTCTGCCTTGGGAGGGAGCAAGTTCCTCCTCACTGGACGTGTTCAAGCAAAGCCTGGATGACCACTGATTGGAGATGATGGTGAGGGCATTCTTGGGCAGATATAGCTTGGTCTCAATAGCCAATTTGCAGACTACAGCCCCATATATTACTAACCTGGTCTCCAGCCTCCTTCTAAAGAACCACTCCAAGCTCTTGATGCTATGGTAAGGGAAAACGGTAGCATTTCAATCATTCCATCACAGCTATGAGTCTCCTATCTGGCCTCCAACCTCTCTGGGAGTTTCTAGCCTTGTCTCCTGCCTTGAGGGAAGGAAAATAACACCTAACACAGTTCCTTTGGTTCCAAGTACTTGCTCCTTCACATGACCTTCCCAAGACTACGAAAGGACTGTACCCTAGGGCTCAAATCCTTAAGATACTGTACATATATTTAAATTCTCCCTTAATGATGAACAAACTGCTGCTTTGCCATACCTTCCTCATCCCAGTGGTGCTGAACACTTATAGATCACTGTTCAGACTCCATTCCCTGTTCCCCACTGCCCAGTCCCTTATTCCCATTCCCCACAAACATGCATCCAATGCCTCATCCCCAAGCTACCGATCCCTTCCACAGTGTTCTCTGGAATGTCTGCTATCTAGGAAATAAGCATGCTTTCATCTTAAATTAATCTCTTTGACCTCCCTTTCCAGCTCTGGGTACACTTTTTACTTGTTCCTTTCAGTTACCAAGGTGGGGAAGTTGGACTTCTCCTTGCTCCTGTCATCACTTCCAAGTTCTTCCCCTACCACAATCATTCAGGAATTTCACTCAGTCCATACCTGCCACCCTAGCAAAATGTCTTGTAATTGGTAGCTGTTGTCTACCAGTCTCTCAGATATTACTCTTACTTCTTCAATGAGCTCATTGCCTGTATCCCAGTCTCTCTCTCCTCCTTAATTTCTGTGCTCATGTTTGGAAATTTTGACACCCGTTTTGACACCTGGTCTAACACCATAACCTCCCAGTTCTGTAACTTATTCATTGTCCATGACCTACCACTTTTCTGCTTAGCCACACAAAGATGGTCATGCCTTTGATCTGGCCATCACCCACCAATGCACCACTTCCATGTTCATGAGCTTTGAAATTCCCTTCTCTGAACATAATCTACTGCCATCCCACTTCTCTTTCTGCTTTCCAAAACTAAATCCTATTCTTTGACCACAAATTTGAGTTCCATTCCCTCTACCCCTCAGTTCTCTTCTAGGCCATCACCTCAGTACTAGCTGCACTCTCCTCTCCCCATCTTGACACCCTGTTGAAGTGTTTCAACTCTCCATTGTCATCTTCTCAAGTCCCTTGCCTCCATATCGTACCAGAGATCTTGTTCTGCCAAGCCTCAGCGTTATATCACTGCCAACATCTACCACCTTCACTCCTACACATGTGCTGCTGAATGAAGGTGGAGAAAATCAGGAAACCACGCTGATTGAGTGGATGATGAATTTACATTATGTGACCTCAACCAGGCCCTCACTGCTACAAGATGATCCTTTGACCTCTCTCCAATTAATTCACTGTCCTACTCACCACATTGGTTTTCCCAAACTTTTCCATCTCTCCTCAAAATCTCTCCCTCATATCCAAGCTCTTGCCAAGACCTATAACATCCATCTGTGCAACATCTCTCAAATACGTCCCCTTCTCTATTACACTATCACCTCCCTGGTGCAGGCCGTCATCACTTCATGCTTGGACTATTACATTAGCAGCTAGCGGAGGGGATCTGCCTGCCACAAATCTCTCCCCACTCCAATCCTTCTTCCATTCAACTAACAAAGTGATTTTCCTAAAGTGAAGGTCCAACTACATCACCATCACCTCACCCCACCCCCACGTAATAAACTCCAGTAGCTCCCTATTACTTCCAGGATCACATCCAAAATCCTCTGCCTGCTGTTCAAAGACTTTAATTACTTTCCCCCATCCACTCCCTCTACTTTTCTTACAATTTACAAACCTCCCACCCTACCTTACCCACTCTTTGATTCAGTGACATTGAAGAAGACTCTCCTATCTGCTGGTTCTGGGCATTTTCTCTGGATGTCCCTCACACCTGGAATGTGTGCTCTCATGCTCGCTCTCGCTCTCTCTCCCTCTCCCTCTCCTTCTCCCTCTTCCTTTCTCTCTTCCTCCCTCCTCTTTCTCTCTCCCTCTTTTCCTCCCTCCCTCTCCCCCTCCGTCTTCCTTCCTTCTTGCTTCCCTGACTTCCTTTAAGTCTCAACTAAAGTGCAGCCTCCTACAGGAAGCCTTTCCCAGCCCCCTCCACATTCTAGGGCCTCCCCTCTCTTAATCATTTCCTGTTTAGTCTGTATGTAGCTTGTTTGTACGTACTCGTTTGCTTGTTGTCTCCCCCATTAGATTATGAACTCCTGCAGGATGGAGACTGTCTCTTACCGTTTTTTTATTCCCAGTACATACCAGAGTGCCTGTCACATAGTAGGCACTTAGTCCATGTTCACTGACTGTTTCAGACACTTATCTTTTTATATGCTTAGCTTAGAGGTGTATGGTCCCTTCATCTATCGTGTTAGAGCCCAAGCCAAATCTGTAAGTGCTCAGTGTGTCCGTTCTATGGGATCTCACTTCTGGAAATCAGGGGAAAGATGTATTCTGGGCCCTCAAGGTCACATTCCCTCTAAAACTTGGAAGGTGCTTTGTGAGAGAATGAGAGTTGCTGGGGCAAAAATGAATGAATGGATGGATGGATGGATGGATGGATGGATGGATGGATGGATGAGATTGCCCTGTGGCCAAGCTGTTGCTGAAACCTCAGATAACAACACTCAGTCTATCATCAGACCTTTAGAAGTTACAATGAACAGGACCTCTCCGTCATTTGGGCAGCACATCTGTATTTCAGACAAGGAGACTTGCCTGCCTGGAAAAAAGGGTGCCTACTCAGGTGAGAGATCTCAGAATGCTTGATGGATCTGATTACGGAGGCCTTTGAAGGCCAGGGTCTCAAACTGAGTAAATAACTGCAAAGGCCAACAGAGGCTGGTCAAAGGAGGCTGGCCAATGGAGGCTAAATTCTGATGTATGATCAGATTTCAGGGCATCAGGAGTCTGCCTTAAGGGTCTATGCAAAATAAACAGGCCAATTCACATAGGCCCCAGCTCGATTTCCTGGGCCACACACCCTGTTGCTTTTCAATCCAATTTGTCCCAACTCTCTCTGCTCCTACTGCTTAGTGGATGACGCTGTTGTCACTTGATATTTGGCCTGTGCCTGTGTCTGGATGAGCAGAATTGATCATTTCTGTGGTCACATTGACTTGCTCCATTCAAACGTTACAGGAAAAATAGAAATCAGTTTATATCCAATTGCTATCTCTACTGATACTATCTATCTGATTTTGCTATTTCTCTGCTTTCCATGACCTCCGCTGCCGGAGACCCTCTCCGTGTCTGTAGCTAACTGAATTGTCTTTTTTCTGGTTGTTTAGCCTCAATTGCCAAACACTGCTTTTCTCCCCCTCCTCTGGCCCTGACTAAACTGTATCGACCTGAAAATATGCAGTACGGGCCAAAAGGCAGCCTGGTGGAATGTGATTGTTAGGGAACAGATGAAGATGAAGATCTCCATCTCTTCCCTCAGGGAGGAAATGATTTGCTTTGTGAAGACTTTGAAAGTGAGATTATGTCCAACTTTGTTACTGTATGTCAGGCCAGAAGCAGCCAATGGTGAACAGAACTGCCTTACCCATGGGCAGAGGAGAAGATATCCCAGAATGTCAAGCTCCCCTCCAAAGGTACCTCTTGCTACCCCCAAGACAGAGTAGCTCTAACTGTTAGGATGCTTTTCTTTACATCAAGCCTCAACCTGCATCTCTATACTTTCCACCCATTTCTTCTGCCCTCTCTGGCAAAGGAGAACAAGACCAAGCCCTCTTCCACACAACAGACCTTCAGATACTCAAAGACCACTGGTGTCTCCCCCCACAGCCTTCTCTTCTCCTGAGCAATTCATTGAAAGCATCTCTGGATTGTGTCCCATTGTGGCCTTTTATCTTCACCATCCAAAGAGGCAGCTTGCAAAGGAAGAGCTATAGGATTGGATTCAAATCCTGACCTGTGGCAGTCACTTTGTCTCCATGGAATTAAGTTTATTCATTAATAAAAGGAGAGGCTAGACTTGATGATCCCTGAAATCCCTTCCTATTTGGAATCTGTGACCCGTGACCCTGGTCACCAGTCTCTGGATGCTCTCCAGCTTACTCATCATGCTAACCCTAAAATGTGCCAACAACTGAAAATAAGAGTTCAGATATGGTTGACCAGGGTGCAGGAGAGAGGACTACTGACCTCCGTAGTTCTGAACTGTGCTGCCCACAAGATAACCTAACGTCCTTTTAACTTTGGTGGCTATCATGTCACCATATTGGCTGCTATGTTGTTTGGTTGTTTTCAGTCATGTCTGACTCTTTGTGACCCCATCTGGGGTTTTCTTGAGAAAGATACTTTCTCCAGCTCATTTTATAGATGAGGAAACTGAGGCAAACAGGCTAAAGTGACTTTTCCAGGGTCACACAACTAGGAGTGTCTGAGGCTGGATTTGAGCTCAAGAAGATGAGTCTCCCTGACTCCAGGTCCAGCGCTCTATCCACTGCAGTGCCACCTAGCTGCCTCATATAGAACAATATACCAAAAGCACCCAGGTCTTTCAGATGACTTGCTTTTCAGGCATGTTTCCCTCTGTCTCATATAATATAACTATAATATTATATATCACAATATATTATAACATTATTTGGTATAATATAATTTTATACTAACAATACAGTGTAATGGATAATAATGTTACCATAATGTACATAGTATTAAAGTTGATCTCTGAACCCTCAGGAAGACTTTATTACTACTTAATTATATCTTATTAAATTTGACCAACCGTTCTAGTCATTTTGGATTTTGACTCTATCATGCAATGTGTTACCTATCACTTGCAGCTTTGTGTCATCTGCCCCTTTGAGACACATATAATTTATTCCTTTATCCAAGTCATTAATAAAGTGGTTTTCATTTATCATTGATTTTAAACATTCATTTAAAAAAAATTCAGTTCCAAATTCTTCCACCCTCTCTCCCAGTCCTTCTCCCACCAAATGAGAAGGCAAGTAATATGTTATCAATTATATGTGTGAAATTGCACAAAATATATTTCCATATTAACCATGTTACCAGAAAAGCAAGAAAAATAAAGGAAGTGAAAAAGTATACTGGAATTTCATCAGTTCTCTGGAGGTGGATGGCATTTTTCATCATGAGTTCTTTGGAATTGTCTTGGATCATTACACTGAGCCTTTCATAGTTGATTATCATTACAATGTTGTTCTTACTGTATACAGTGTTCTCCTGGTTCTGCTCACTTCACCTTGTATGAGTTCATACGTCTTCCCAGGTTTTTCTGAAAACATCCTGTTCATCATTTCTTAGAATACAGTAGTATTGCATCGCAATCATATACCACCACTTTTTCAGTCATTCCCTAATTGATGGATATCTCTTCCATTTCCAATTCTTTGCCAATACAAAAAGAGCTACTCTAAATATGTTTATCCAAATAGATACTTTCCCCTTTTCCTTGAGCTCTTTGAGATACAGACCTAGTTTTGATATGTTGGGTCTAACGGTACACATAGTTTGATTGCCTTTGGGCATAGTTCTAAATTGCTCTCCAGAACGGTTGGGTCAGTTCACAACTTCACCCACAGTACATTAGGGCTCCATTTTCCCATATCCCTCCAACATTTGTCTTTTTTTTCCTTTTCTATCATATTAGCCAATCTGATAGGCATGAAGTAGTACCTTAGAGTTGTTCTAGTTTGCATGTCTCTAATCAGTAGGATTTTTAGAGCATTTTAAAGTGACTATTGATGATTTTAATTTCTTCTTCTGAAAACTGCCTGTTCATATCCTTTGACCATTTGTCAACTGGGGAAACTAATAAAAGTGTTAAACTACACATGGCTAAGCCCAGATCCCTGGCTCACTCTACTGGAGACCTCCTTCTAAATGGACCTCAAATCATTAATGAGTATTCATTGAGTCCAGCCATTTAAACGGTTCCAAAGCCACCTATCTATACTGTTGTCTAGCTCACAGCTCTCCATATTTTCATTAAAGACACCTGAGGGACTTTGTCACATGCTTTGTTAACATCCTGATAAATTCTCTCTACAATGTCTAGTCTGTGTTGTCTAGATCTCCCTGTCTAGTAACCTTGTCAAGCCATGGCAATGAGAGTAGTTGCAGGACCTGTTCTTTAGGCACCACATGACCACTGCTTCTTTGTCTCACTGGTCACTCCTCAGTCTTTGAACAATACATTGTAGAATTAATTTTGTGAAAAACTGAGTTAAGGTTACTGACCTATAGTTAGTGAATTGCACTCTTCTCCCCTTCCCCTTTTTTTTTGAAAATTAGGACATTATGGGTCCTGCTTCAGTCCTTTGGTACTTAGCTCATTCTCCATGATTTCAAACATCACTAGCCATTATTCCACAGCCATCACATCTCTTTATTGTTTCAGGACCCAAGGAACAGTTCCTTTGGACCTGGTGACTAGAACTCATCAAGGGCAGATAGGAGCACTCTTACTCTCTTTCCCCTTTCTCAGGCATCAGCTCCCTATTAGCTGTGCCCTCTGTTTATTTTTCTGGCCTTTCCAGTTCAACAATCATTTTCTTTAGCAGAGAAAATAGAAAGCAAATTAAAAGCCAAGCAAGTCTACCTTCTCTCTGTGATCCCACCTATCGTAAATAGTCATCCAATCTTTTCTCTTATCCCCGCCTCCCTTTTCCCAAAGCTATTTTAAAAGTACTTTTTTCTCATTCTCAGTTGTCTTTTCCAGATTTAACTCATTCAGCTTTTTACTGCTTGAGAAACTATCCTTCTAGGCCCTTGTCATGCTTTTCTCTTCCTCTTGTGTTCCCTGCTCTTGTTTCCCTCTGTCACTCATCTTTTTTTTTTTTCTCACCTAAGTTGGTTGATGAGCTCCCTGTGCATCCACAATGATGTTTTGCCACAACTACCCAGTCCATATCAATTTCTTCATGTTTAACAGTTCATAACCAGGAGAGACTTGTATGAATTGAGGCAGAAAAAAGTGGATAGAGTCAGAGAATAGTTTTAAAAATAACAGCAGTACAAAAATGAGCTTTGAAAGCCTTAAGAATTCTGATCCCTGCAGTGGCCAAGGATGATTTTGAAGGACCAATACCGAAGCAGGCTACTGACAAAGAAGTCTGAAACTCAGGGGGAGGAGACATGTTTTAGATGGCCAATGTGGAAATCTATTTAATTTGACTAAGGTTTTGTTTTTCTTTTTTTTAATATCGTCAATACTCAGGGTAGGTGGGAAAACATTTTATTATTTGGCTTTTGATATACTGGGGTAGAGTGAAGGGAGAGGAACGGGACACATTCAGGGTCCCTTCTAGCTTTTAGAGTATAAGTTCCCTGCAAGAACAGATAAATGTTTAGGTCCACGCAAGGTACACACAGAGTGGGTGAAGGAGATCACAAGGGGGAGGCATTAGCAGATGAAGGAGCCTGCCTTTCCCCTTCCAAGGCCCTGAGGAAGCCCAGTCAGTAACTGAGTTGGACTTGTTTATAGACTGGTTGCCAAATGAGACGCCAAGCTCCAGTTGTTTGAGTGTCGTGTGGAGACTGGGATGAAGCCTTGGTCTTCCAGTCCTAGTTACAACTCTGTGGGTCAAAGTTCTCTTATTTGAATCTTTGTCTCTGTCACCACACCTATTAAGCATCCAGGAGGCCCATACCAGGCATGGAACTGAGAGCTGTACAAATAATCTTTGTTGAACGAATGGGTCAAAAAGTCCTTGTGCCAAGAGGAAGGAAGGAGGCAGAGAAGGTGACAAGAATGAGTACAAGGTAGTCTACATAGTGCTTGGCCCAAGCCCCTGCCAGATAATATCAATGAGCCATGGGTTCCTAGCATGTCAGAGGGATCTAAGGGCTCACATAGTGCAGCCCTCACTCAAAGCTGGAGGGAATTGACATCAAGTCCAGCCCTCTTATTTTACAGATGAGGAAACTGAGGATCAGGGAAATTAAGAGACCTGTCCAAGGTTATACACATATGAGGTATGTGTCAGAGGTGGGATTCGAGGTAGCAATCTTTCCACTGTACTGCCCTTGCTCAGGGTCACCCAGTGGCACTGAGTTTTCTGAACTTGCAGATGAAGATCACAGCATTTTACCTAGCAGGTTCTCAGAGTTATCTTAGCCTTAGCAAAATCATATTACCTGCATTTGGAAAATGGCGGTGGTAGCTTTGCCTTCCCTCTGAAGCTTGGAATGGAGCTCATTAAAATCCCAGCCTCCGCTGCTGTTTGGCTCAGCAGACTTTGTGCTGGTAAAGAACACGGTAGTTGCTGCTTCACATTTATCAACAATCCCTCTCATTTATTACAGTGCAAGAAAAAATATTTGGAGAAAGGCTAGAGTTCATCACATGCCGACAAACATTTCAAGCAAATGATGCGATAGGAGTAATTTCAGAGAATGCATTTAGGTTGTTATCTGGCACAATGCTGAGATTCCTAAAATATTTGTAACAGAAGCCAGACCGAGTGGCCCAGGATGAATTCGAGTACATTTTAATAAGATTGTCAGTTACTGCCTTCATTAAAACACAGTGGCTTCATTCTCACCCGATCTGGCAGAAAACAACATTGACCATAGCTTCCTGACTTCAAGTGAGACTGTAAGGACTACTCGTTTTCCTTCATCCTGCTTTGATGTTACATTCCAGCCAATTAACACATTTGAATGGAAATTTCCTGGACCTCTTATCTTCCCTTTCCAAGGTAGCCTTTCAGCCCCTAAGATCTATCTGTCCTGCAGGCCTGAGATCGCTGAAGTTCAGCATAGGAGGCTTCCAGGGGTCCTGCTTCTTTCCTTAGGGTGGGGACAGAGGGCACAAGACAAGCTGACCACACCACCCTTTTGACCTCAGGAGGGCCCATAGTGGGCAGGCCTTCAGTCCGTTTTCTGAGGGAGCTGGAGGCCTCGTTTGTGAACAGGACTGGGTTGATGTGGTCCTACATGTGAGGGCTGGGAACTTGCTTTTAGAAAACATTTTGCTAACTATATTTGAGAACTATAAAAGCCGTTTTGAAAACTGTATAAAAAAAATTGGTGTCCTTTGTAATCCTGTGAGGTATTTTATGCGTTTAAAAACATTATTCTGAGAATGAGTCCCTAGGCTTTACCAGACTGTCAAAGGGGTGCCCCCCCCCCCACACACACATACAGATGAGTCTTTGGTCTAGTGAAGGAAAAACTCAGCACTGCTTGTAATCCCCTCAAGCCGAAGGCTACTTGAAGTCCAGCTGGATACTAGACTATAAGCCCTTTGGGGGCAGGTGATATGAAATTCCTTTTGTGTTACTCATAGAGCCTTCCACAAAAGAGGCACTCAAGGAATATCTGCCACAATGCAAGAAACACTCCTGAGCCCCTGCTAGTGAGGAAGAGGGCACTTGAGTGCTGGGGACTAGTAGGGGTATGCTAGCCTGTGGAAGACTTGGCCTAGCATTAACAGTAGCTTTGGTTTTGAAGCCAGCCCTCTGGTCTAATCACATGAGACAGGTTAGAAGGTTCAAAGGCCTAGGCTAGAGGGAAGAGAGGTAACAGAGCCATTACTGACAACTTGTCACCCCTGCAAGGACAGTCAGGGGAGTGGGTGAGTACGGGTATCAGTGAGGCAAAGGATGGGCTGACTATAGGTGTAATCACAGTGGAAATGCAGGCCTTGACAGAAAGACCCCATTGGTGGTACCCTGGCCATGGTTATCCCATGAGGCAATGCCATCTGGGAGGCGGGATGGCAAGGTGAGGGGCAGTAGATGTCAGCACCCCAGGGCAAAGTCTTCTTTGATAATTACAGTCCTAAGGGGTAGCATGGTCTGCTAGTAGTCTGGGTCATTTTTTCTGGACAAAATTATTCCCTGAAAATCCAAAGCCATCATTTTTCCCCCTTACTCAGGCGTATGAATAAATGCATATAATTCTATGGGCTCCTAGCTACAACCTGCTCTGAACAAATTCTGTAAACAAAAAGTTGAGAGGGATCTTACCTTTTGGTTGCTAGGAACCCCTTTGGCCATCTTTTCCTTAATCCCATGGATGCCTTCTTAGAATATTGTTTTTAAAAGCACAAAACGAAATACAGACGATTACCAAACAAACCACTTATATTGAAATAGAGTTATCAAAAAAAATCATAGACTGCCCCCCCCCACCAGGTGCAAAACCCTTAGTCATGCATAAGAGAAGATGCCTGGTGCCAAGTCGCAAATTCTTGTCATTGCCTTGTCTATGACTAGCTGTGTGGCCTTAGGTAAGTCACTTAGCCTTTCTGAGTCTCAATTCCCTCACTGATCAATCTGAAGGATAATAAGGCAGTAAGTAACAAATCAGCAGCACTAACGCGCAGCTTTTATTAGCCTTCAATTCTTTGGGGAAGCAGGGGAAAAAGCCTAGAGTTGAGTTTTAGTTCTAGGACTTGGGGATTCTGTCCAAATCGCATGTCCTCTCTGGGCTCTGGATGGACTCCCTTGATGGTCCTTTTTCGTTTCTGGCTCCTAGGATTTAGAAGCTTCTACGTTCAGAGGATGAGCCTTCCACACATGCTCATCCCATGCTACTCTGGTCTAGGCCCTTTGTAAACCCACCTCAGGCTGTTTGAATGTTTGCTGAATCCCAGCCCTACACTGAAGCTCCACCCACCCTTATCTATCACTGTCTCGGAGTGACTAGCCCACTGGCCAGTGACTTTGCGGCCTTCTCTGCACTGAGGTCATTGTGGTCACCTATTTCGCCTTATGCTGAGCAAAGCCTTTTGCTTTGCTGCACAATTTTGATTCCTCACAGATCTTGGTGCAACGTGATCCATGGAAGAACGTTGGCTTTCAAAAGTTGACCTTTGGCGGCAGTGAGCTGTTGGAGATTGTGTAAGACCATGAACAGGCTGATTTTGACTTCCTAGTCAATTTTAGGCCAATGTAGCTCAGTCAGTCAATCAAGTAGTAGTTATTTTAAGTATCTGCTATGTACCAGGGACTGTGTTAAGTATTTAAGTACCCACTGACATGCATCTTTTAATTATTCAAATATTTACAAAGTAATAATTAATAAAATATACATAAATCATTCAAATAATAAAGAGAAGCTTTCAAAATCTCAAGAAATGCATTTAGTTTATTTTAACATTTATTTCTATTTATTTCATTAAATAATTCCCAGTTACAAGAAAAAAAATTTAACATTCACCTTAACAAAAACTGCTGGGAAAACTAGAAAGCTATCTAGAAGAAGTGAGACATAGACCAATACCTCACGCCGTACAACAAGGTAAGGTCAAAATGGGCACATGATTTAGACGTAAAGGGGTGATATCGTAAGGGTATGGAAAAAATTACCCATCAGGTCTCTAGATAAGGGGAAGTTTATCGCCAAGCAAAAGGTAGAGAGGATTGTGGGAGGTAAAATGGATAATTCTGATTACATTAAATGAAAAAGGTTTTGCACAAACCAAGCCAATGAAGCCAAAATTAGAAGGAAAGCAGTAAACTGGTAAAAAAAAATGTTATAGCAAGGTCTTCTGATAAACATCTCATTTCTCAAATATATAAAAACTAAATCAAATTTATAAAAAATAAGAACTATTTCCCAAATGATAAATGGTCAAAGTGTATGAACAGGCAGCTTTCAGAAGAAAAAATCAAAGCTATTAATACTTTACTGGAAAAATCACTGGAAAAATGCTTGAAATAACTAATTAGCAAAGTGCAAATTAAAACAACTCTGCAGTTTCACTTTACTTTCTATCTGATTGTCTAACATGATGGAAATGGAAAATGACAAACGATAGAGGTGAAGTGGAAAAATCAATTTGCTAACTCATTGTTGGTGGAGTTCTGAACTGGTCTAACCATTCTGGAGAACGATTTGGAGCTGTGCCCAAAGGTCAATAAAACTGTGCAGACCCTTTAAAATGGCATTCCTGCTCCTAGGTCTATATCTCAAAGAGATCAAAGCAAAAGGAAAGGAACCCATTTATACAAAAATATTTGTGCAACTCTTTTTGTGGTGACAAAGAATTGGAAATGGAGGGGATGGCCATCAGTTGGGGAATGGTAGAACAAGTTATGGTATATGAATGTGATAGAATACTATTGTGCTATAAGAAATGCTGAAGGTGATAGTATAAGAAAACCCTGAGAAGACTTTTATTAGCTGACACAAAGTGAAGTGACTAGAACCTGAAGAACATTATACACACTAATAGAAATATTGTAACGATAATCAGTTGTGAAAAACTTGGTTACTCTGATCAATACAGTCCCCTAAGTCAATTCCAAAGGACTCATGATGAAAGATGCTATCCATGTTTAGAGAGAGAACTAACTGATGAACGCAAGGCCGATTGAAGCATGCTTTTCATTTTCTTTATTTTCCTTCCCACCCAAGATGAACGCTACTTCTTCTGACTTGGAAACTGATTTTTACTCTCCTCTTTTGGAGCCAGCTTGTCCCATGTAGCAAATGCTTTCTCATCGCATATAAGAGCATATTAATCTGTTCTGATGGAAATGACATCTGAACTTGTTATCTCCTATCTTGTCATTAGGGAGAAAATCACCGTTGAGACATCTGGCAATTGTGGAGTCCAGATGTGATTGCCAAAAAGGTCAATGGAAGCTTCTTCGTATTGAGTTCTAACAGAAGGAGCTCCAGCCAAATGTTTCAGATGCCCTCCTTCCTTTCTTTCCTGACACACTACTGGAACATTGCCTGTTCTTGTGCTTCAACAATACCCGGAACCCTGACTAGGAATTCTAGTGCCCAGGGCAAATGGAATGGGACACAGTGCAGAGGATGATGACCTCTCACCCTCCCACATCTCAACCTACCAGTTTAATCCTCTGTTCTTTTGTATCCTTCCGTAATTCCCCAGGGTAGGTGCTCTCCAGTGGTCTGGGCATGACCCTCTTTTCTGCTCACTTAGGTGGTCTCCCTTGGCAAGCTCATTTGCTCCCATGGCTCCAACTACCATCTCTCTAGATAACTACAACACCTCAGTTTCTCTAACCATGGGTATCCCCCAAGGCTCTTTGCTGGGCCCTCCTTTCCTCTTCTGTGCTGTTGTGCTTGGTGATCTCATTAGCTCTCTTGGATTCAATTATCATCTCGATGCTTCTCAAATCCATTTATTCAGTCCTGACCACTCTGCTGACCTCCAGTCTCACATCTCCAATTTCCTCATAGATATCTTGAACTAGATGACCTGAAAGCGTCTTAAAGTCAACATTGACCCTAAAATCCACCCTTCCCCACCCCTCCCCCCACAGACTCTTCCTCCTTCCTAATTTGTCTGTTATGGTCAAGGGTACCACCATTGTTCCAGTCACCCAGGCTCACCACCTGATGTCATCTGCCACTCCTCATTTTCTCTTGACCCTTATGTTTAATCTGTTGCCAAATCCTGTTGATTCAACCTTTGTGATATCTCTCACATGTGCCCCCTTCTGTTTTCTGACACTGCTTCCCCACCTCACCCTCCCCACCTGCCCAGTGCAGGCTTTTATTACCTCATTCCTTGACTAATGCAATCCCTGCTGGTGGGGCTACCTGCCATAAGTCTCTCCCCACTCCACTCCCACTTCACTCCCTTGTCAAAGTGATCTTCCTAAAGTATAGGTCCAGCCACTAACTCATTCAATAAACTCCACTGGGTCCCTATCACCTCTAGGATTAAACAGAAAAGTCTTTGTTTATCTTTTAAAGCCCTCCACAATTGATGTCTTCCTCCCTTTCCAATCTTTATAAAACTCTCCTCCACATACTCGGTGATGCAGTGATGTTGATCTCCTTGCTGTCCCATGTACAAGACAATCCATCTCCCAACTCTGTCCCCCATATCTAGAATGCTCTCCCTCCCAGTCTCTGCCTCCTGACTGCCTTAGATTTTTTCAAGTCCCAGTTAAAATCTCAGCTTCAGCAGGAAGCCTTTCCCAATCTCCCTTAATGCTAATACCTGCCCTCTGAGCCGCTCTCCATTTCACCCTGTGTCTGTCTTCCACACACAAAGTTGTTTGTTGTTTAGTTGTTTTAGTCATGTCTGAGTCTTTATGAACCCATTTGGGGTTTTCTTCACAAAGATATTGGAGTGTTTTTTACAGATGAGGAAACTGAGGCAAACAGGGTTAAATGACTTGTTGAGGGTCACACAGATAGTACATATCTAGGGAAGATCTGAATTCAAGTCTTCTTGACTCCAGGCCTGGCACTCTGCGGACTTTGCCACCTGACTCCTCCCCTTGACTCCCTCCCGCAAAAGATATGTAGCAGTTGTTAAGTACCTTCCCTCAAACCTCACCTAGCACTTGATTTCAGGGTTGTCTGATGAACTTGTCTTGTGATATTGTATGTGAATCTCCTCATTTAACACAGTGGACTGCACACAGAACATGCTTAATACATACTGGTTGACTTTATTGTGGCAGAGGTGGCCTGCTTTGTAGACACAGGATTGGGCTTCTCTGCCAGGATCCCAAAGAGTGCCTGATATAATGCAGGTCTGTGGGAGAGTCATGTCTGAGGTAGGGAAGGAGAGGTGGCTGCCCTTTCCCACACTCTTCAAACCTCACTACAGAAGACCCTGTCCTCCAGCTGCTATTGCTTCTTTATTACCATTTTCATGAACTCTGGCTCTGATCCTCCCCAACTCCAACTGGGGAGGCAGAGATTTCTTTCATCTTGAAAGCAGAAAGAAACCCACTAAAGTCTCCCGTCCTTGAGAGGATGCTTTTCCCTCTAGCTCTCTCACTGCTTCCATGCCTGGTGGGGCCTTGGGGATAATCCAGTGCCCCCTGGGTTAGCAGGCCTGTGCCAAGAGGTCATTGATAGAGGCCAAGCTCCCAAGCCTCCTGCCTCAAAGCCTTCCCCGGGAGGAACAAATGGGACGCTACTGCAACAATGATGGGCTCCTGGGAATTCAGGGCAATTTCACTTCACCTAAGAGCCAAGTAAGAGCAGAAGTGCCACTTGTAGGTTGCTGGTCCATCGAGATTTTCCAGGAAATGGCTCAAGTGGCAAAGTGGACTTGGTGATTCAAAGGGAAGAGAAATTCCCATTAGCAAAAACTCAGCCCTGAATGGGCCCTTTGACAAGTTTGATGCCAGGCAACTAAGTGGAAGTCACTCAGAAGAGATGTAACCTATTGGGAAAGAATTTGAGATTTGTCTATGCCTCCATCAGCCTCCTCTCTATGGCTTGCAAGGATGGGGCAGGGGGGGCCACCCAGGAAGTTTGTACTCCTGGGATGTGTGAGAAACAGGAGCGGGGGTGGGGTGTCACTCAGCAAGGGTTTTAGTTGGTTCTTCTGCCATGCTGATTGGTGATTTGGGCAGTTAGTGACTGGAGACAGCACTGAGGGTGCTCATCTAACAGCAGAGGATGGCACCAGGTAACCTTAAGTGCAACAGGGCAAAGTGTGTCCTATTATTCTCAAGCCCCAGAGCCACAGCTGGCCGCTCCCAAGTGCACGGAGTGGCCAAAGGTTTTGGCGTCAGCTAGAAATAACTCCGAAACAAGGAATCAATTTAGGGCTGATTCACTTTGCCAGCTCTTTTCTCATTTAAAGTCTCAGCCATGGTCATATGTATCTTGTCCTTGGACCAGTTGAAACCTGATTCCCTAAAGTCAAGAGTCCATAACTGGTTATTTCTTTGGCAATCAATTCTAAGAGGACAGGGTTATTTTCTTCCAAAGTTTCTGGTCCCTCTCTGCTCAATTTTTAGCCCTTTGGAGTCAGATTTTATATCCAAGTAAATTTCCATAGAGTAGACTGAAGTAAACAGTGGGCTCTTTGCAGGCAGCTTCTTACAGGGCTGATGCTTCATCCCTCTGAACATTTCAGAATCTATTTGAGCAGAACTTTTTTAAACAGCAGAAGAGATGTTGAGAGGGAAACATGGTAAATTCGAAGTCAGAAGACAGAGGTTTGAATCCCAGCATTGGGGACTTAGGGAAGGGAAAGTCATGCAAATTGCTCAGGACTCAGTTTTCTCATCTGTAAAACAATGGGCTTGGATTAAAGCAAAGGTTCATAACTTCTTTGGGGACATCTATCTGGTGAAATCTATTAATATAGTTCTCAAAATTTAAAAGTAACCACCACCACTGAGCTCATAGCCCCCAAGGTTTAATAACCCTTGGATTATGGCATTAGCTAGCATTGGCAAACTTTAAGGTTTGCAAAGCACCTTCCATATA